>NW_019392765.1:1789426-2115952 GCF_000648675.2 Cimex lectularius | reverse complement strand
TAGATGTGCACGGGGGTAATGCAACCTTATGGAAAATCGGAGTTTGGATTTGCATCGGGTAGCGTCGCATGGCGTAGCATCGGGTAAGTGTGTTTCTGGCTTAAGGCTTATATGAATTCTTATATGAATTTATATGAAATTCAGCTCCGGACCCATATTCGGTTTCGGAATTATCTGTAAACCAGACACGGTCAGCATTAACTGGGATTCCTTACATCCAGTCTGCTCTACAAGGTATTTTGGTTAGAAATTTTTTCACAAAACTGAATTTTGGGGTCATGGCATCTGTAGGAATCCCAAATATCCTGTCTAGCTGAAAGCTCCCCTCGAAGCTTTACTTGCTCCTTGTTATGTGAGTAGGCTATTGGAGCCTGTCCCTGCATTAGTCTATGATTGTGGCCCCGGCCTCTCCCTAGATAAAGATGTGTAGTGGTGGTACTCAGAAGGACTTCCATGGCAGCTTTGGAAGTTGTTCTCATTGGCCTAGTGATGCTCAAACCCGCATACCTCTGAACAGTACTGAGGATTTGAACCGCTCTTAGCTGTAATATCTTAGTCCACCAAACCACTGATCCGTAGGCTGCCATGGGTCTAACAACCGCTGAGTACAGCCATAGGGACATTGTTGGATCCAGTCCTCAACTTTTCCCACGAAGGCGTTTGCATCTGCCAATGGCAATCTTTGCTCGTTGTGTGAGTTTTAGTTGTTGATTCCATGAAAGTCTCTGGCGAAAATAACTCACAGATATTTCGCGTCCTTAGAGAAAAGAATTACAACTCAATTTAAATGGCGTTTTCTCGGTAAATGGTAATATCTATCTTTTAATAGATTTTTGAAACTTATATATAAAAATAGTGTGTTCGTCCAGTTTTTACTTTCAGCGAGTAAAGTAGTGAAGTGTCAGATCAAAATATATGTTAAATGCAGTTTTTGTAGGCTGAATTTTTGTAATTTATTAACTTTCATATTGTCTTAGTTTTTCTTTTTGTTTAAAGATTAGAGAAAAATTAAATTTAAATCTTTAAACGAAGATCCAATAGGTTAAACGTCAACCACAGTGGATTAATAGATTTAATTATTTGTGAAAAATTAACCAAAGGGATACAATTTGCAAAGGCAAAAAACTGGTCGAATGACATTCGAGTGAAGTTTTCCATCCAAGCCATACAAAGTTTTGTTGTATATAGTGTATTTTACTTGGAGTCAGACTTGTCAAACGGCAGAAATTTGATATTTAGCATTTTTGTTGGCTTTGATGACATTTCCGAAATGAATCGATAAACAACTGGCGACATGTATGATGTTTATATCACTTGTTCGTTAGGTTGGTGAACAACTACTGCAGCATGGAATTTTCTTTATTAACAGAACGTTTTCGACATCATGACATGAGTCCTCTTCAGTGTTAATTACATCTGTATATCTATTTGACTTCCCAATATGTGGGAACAACAACAGGGAACATCACACATCGTGTGGAAAGTGGGATATACAAATGAAATTAACACTGAAGAGGACCCATGCCATGATGTCGAAAATGTTCTATTAATAAAGAAAATTCCATGCTGCAGAGTATGTTTAATATCGTAAAATACTAATAATAAATTTTTAAAAGAAACATCAAACAGATTTCAATCTTATTTAAAAAAATCTCAGATGATTAAAGTAAACTCATTATTGCAATATTCTTCAAAAAGTTTATTTGTTTATGTATTTTTTTTTTGGGGGGGGGAGATCAAATATGACTGTACTTTTAGACGTTGTCTCAACCTATAAAGATAACACTTAATTAAAACTCTAACAGCTGCTTGGCAGATTCTTAAGAAGAGCCTCGATAAACATTGATTCAACAATCGTAAAAAATTCATTTAATGAGATTGACGTTTTATTAGTAAATACGTCCCAACAATGTCCATTGAAAACCTTATTTTCCAACCAATTGACTAATGAAAAACTTTAAATTACAATTGAATCTAATTACATTTATTACATCACAGTGTTTTTTTTTTAGTATATCGAATGATCGATTGTGTAATTTGTAAAATCTATCGGTAGTCAATAACTCGCTCACCTGAGACTTTCTTCCAGCGGGAGCAAAAGGAGAACTGTTTCTCTGCTGTCAGCTTCAGGATAAAAGGCAATTGCCCCCGGTGTTTCAGGTTCGCCGCTTCCGTTACCCATTCCAGGTGACAAAACACAATGAGGTACAAAGCAATTTGGGACTGTTAGTCAAAACCGTTGCATGTCATTTCTTAACCAATGGAATAATGCGACATGCTTAATCTAGACGTTTAGCGGTACGCAAATATAAGAAGAAGAAGAAAAATAACTTTATTCTGGGACTGGTGTCCCCTTAGAATAATTTACATGAAACAAAATATAATAACCTTCTATGAAGTCACATAATTTAAAAAAAAAAAGGAAAAAAAAAAGATAGATAGAAATCGTGGCACAATGTATGCCAGTAAGGCGGGCCAGAAGAGAAAATTACGAGGTATATTAAACAAAGACAAAAATAATAAATGTTATCGTGAGGTCTCTGCTTGGAGGGAGAGGAGGTGATTATAAAGATGGGATTTAAATGAGGAGAAGGAGGCAGCGTAACGAATAGATAGGGGAAGGGAGTTCCAGAGTTTAGGGGCTCGGATCAGAAAGGATCTTTCGAAGGTATGGGTTGTATGTTGCGGAAGGATAAGGTCGATTGGGGATGAGCGGGTTTTACGGGTGTGATGTGAGGAGTTGAATTGGAGGGATTGGATGATATAAGGAGGACGACGAGTGTGGATGGACTGGAAAAGAAAGCAACCTAGGAAATACTGGGCACGGAAGGAGGGGAATAGCCAGGAAAGTTGGAAATACAACCCCGACACCCGGGATCCCCGAGGGGTGCCGTACACAAATCTTACGCAACAATTGAAAATACGCTTCAATCGCGCGTTCTCCCTCTCCGAGAGACCACCGTATGCCACACAGCTGTAATCGAAGAAGGGAAGTATAAGGGAAGATACAAGGAGTTTGCGGGTGGAGAAAGGTAAGAGAAGCCAGGACCGACGGAACAGGCAGAGGGAGGCGATGGAATGGCGAGAAATTTGGGAAATGTGAGAATGCCAGGAAAGGTTTTGATCAAAGACTACTCCTAGGTTTTTAACCGAGGAGCAGAAGGGGATGGGGTGGTTATTTAGCATGAGAGGTGGGATGCTGGGGAGGGAATTGAGGAGTTGCTTGGACCCGATAATTATGGCGGGGGATTTGGACGGGTTGAGGACTAAGGAATTTTTATGGGCCCATTCATTGATGGAGTTTAGATCTTTTTGGATCTTGAGAATGGTCGAGTGAAGATCAGAAGGGTGAAAGGATAAGTATATTTGGGAGTCATCGGCATACAGGTGATAGTTACATGACTGGATGGAGTCGGGCAGATCATTGATATACTCTGATGGACGAATTTAACGCACCGCTCAATTTATTTACTTTAAATTAAATCCATTCAATTGATACATTAATTGTAATTAGGAGCTATCGTAGTCAAAATAAGCGGTAAATAATGCTTTATTTTTATATTGATTAATCCCATTTGCACAAAAACTAGTATTATTCCCTTCCATTCTGCTACGTCCGAAGATCGCTTTCAGTTATCCTTTTTCTTTGGTTGATTTCATTTGATATTATTCTCAAGCGGGGAACACACTTACCCGATGCAACGCTATGCGACGCTACCCGATGCCTTGTCACGTTTTGGTAGGGTGTGTACATCTATGCGACGTCAAGCGCACACCTCGTACAGTCAGTCATACAGCGTGTATCACAAATCAGTATCACAATCGCAACGCCTCTTTTGTTCTTAATGCATTATTTTGTACAAAACAGTGTAATAAATTGTTAGTTAAATTTTATGAGCACAACCATGTAATAATTTGTTATTTAAACTTTATTGTTTTAAATAAAGTGATTCCAGTATTTTGATAAATTTTCTTCCTAACCTTAAATAATTTTTATAAAAACTCAAACTTAAACTTCTCGTTTAATTTGGTTTACATTAAAATAGTAATGTTGTAATTAATATAACGACAAAATTACATGTACGTAGTTCGAAATAAACTTCAAAAAATATGAGTGCCCGGTTCTGACGCTACTCGACGAAAATGGCGTAATTTTATGAGCAAAACCATGAAATAAATTGTTAGTTAAATTTTATGAGCAAAACCATGAAATACATTGTTAGTTAAATTTTATGAGCAAAACCATGAAATAAATTGTTAGTTAAATTTTATGAGCCAAACCGTGTAATAAATTGTTAGTTAAATTCATTATATACAAAAATTGTATTCCGGTGTTTTGATCAATTTTCTACCAAACCATTAAGATTAAATTTTTTTTCAATAAAAACTAATGAATTTTTGATCTCGCTTATTTTGGGTTATATTAAAATAAGTATGTTGTCATTAATATAACGACAAAATTATATATACTTAGTTTGAAATAAACTACAAAAAATATGAGTGTCCGGTTCTGACGCTACTCGACGAAAATGGCGTAATTTTATGAGCAAAACCATGAAATAAATTGTTAGTTAAATTCATTATATCCAAAAATGGTATTCCGGTGTTTTGATCAATTTTCTACCAAACCATTAAGATTAATTAAAAAAATAAAATAAAAACTAACGAATTTTTGATCTCGCTTAATTTGGTTTATATTAAAATAAGTATGCTGCAATTAATATAACGACAATAATACATGTGGTTTGAAATAAAAATATGTGTGTCCGGTTCTTTTGTCTTTGACTGTACTCGATGCGACCCGACGAAAATCTGGACAGTGGGGATCGCGTAGCGTAGAGTAGGGTAGCGTCGCATCGCATCGGGCAGATGTGCATGGGGAAAATAGAATCTTATGGAAAATTGGACTTTGCATTTGTGTCGGGTAGCATCAGGTAGCGTCGCACAGCGTTGCATCGGGTTAGTGTTTGCATTTCCCCGCTATATGTAACTATTTGAAAACCCATTTGGACTACGGAATGGCATCGAACTTCAACACAACTTTCCCATCTCCAATGTATCCAATCCCTACAATCAAAAATCCTTCGATCCATCGTCAATACTCCTTTCTATGTATCTAATCTTACCATTCACAATGATTTTATTATCCATTATGTTCTTGAAATAGTGAAAACCCGCTACAAGAAGTGTCATAAACCCATCCTTCACAACCATCTTAAATTTTTTTCAATGCTCAGGCATTTGAGTGAGCATGACAATGAACGGTTCATAACATTACTGGAGGAAAGATACAGCCATTTCGTCAAAAGACTGAGTGTATACCACTCTACAATAGGAAGGGCTCTTCTGTGCTTCAGAGACACAGGACTTCACATTAGAAAGACAGGTCAGGGTCGACCTAGGTCATCAAACCAGATAGACGATAGATTCATCTGTCATCAGGCTGTACGAAACCGTAGCGTTTCGGGAAATGAGATAAGAAATCTGATAAGACAATAATTTCCTCCAGGGCTGTAAAAAGAAGGCTCAATGAAAATATTTTTAGGCATCCGGCTCAAGGGCCTCTTCTTACAACAGCTCAGAAAATGACCAGGGTTCAATTCGCACGGGAATATGCGAATTGGACATTGGAAGATTGGGGACGAATTCTTTTTACATATGAGGTGAGAGTTGGCCTCAAATCTTCAGATGGGCGTAATTTCATATGGAGACGCTTAGAAAAAGGTAAGGTTCCATGCTGTATGGTTCTTCCAGGCGGCATTCCACGGTGGGTCATTGATGTTTTGAGGTGGCATTTCTTTGCCGCACCGAATTGTTGGTGTTACAGCTTCCTTACTGTGGCTGCACCGTAGCGGTACTGGTTGGCAGTAGCTCTCTAGTTGAAGGGAGAGACAAGTGATGGTCGGTAAGGGATGATGCAAGTTTATTTACAGATGTTATGTTGAGCGCCTCGGTATTTTTGGAAAAGGATAAATATCGAAACCAGGGAAAAAAGGAAAAGAAAAGTAGAACAAGGGAAAAAAGTGAAAAAGAAAAGAAAGCACAGATACGGTTCTCGTGTTGAACCTCAGAAGACACATGTAGCGCTTCTTGCTTCTCTTCTTCCTGATGAAGTCGCGCTTCCACCCAAGTTATAATATGGGAACTAAATAATAATTTCTTCCTTTTCCTACCGGGATCACCACCTTCTCTTCGGAGGAACCCTCCGAACCCGTAGATGAACATCACTGGAACCCGACACAGGCCACACACTCTTTTTTTCAATCTTTTCTTGTCCTTGACCAACTCTTACTCCGATCGTCTAGCTCGAACTGACTGCCGCTTTCTTTTTTTTTCCAATCACGAACCCCGAGCCTACTAGCCTAGAACCAATGTCCTCCGGATCAAGATTTTGCAGGACTCGAAATGCTTCCTGCTTCTCGCCTCGGTTCAACCCGCCACTATTTAAGTTTCATTTTTTTTCCAAAGAAGAAAAGAAAAATGTAATCTCTAACTTGACAGAGGTACTTACAAGACATAATCGAACAAATAGGCCATTTGCCCCTTCCTCGGTGAGAGATTCTTGCTGATGCCAGGCCACATAGTGGGCTTATTGTGGATGACCTGGCTGAGGTTGGAATTGAGTGGTTGGTGCCAGCTCGAAGTCCAGATTTGAACCCAATCGAACACCTTTGCTACTAACTGAAGCGACGAGTACGATGGCGAAACCCAGGTCCTTTCACCCTAGAATGGGGGGAATAGAATCTTAATAAATGGGAAAAAAAAATTATTCCTCAGGGTTTATTTATAAAAGAAATATTTTTTAATGACTGCAGAGGAGTTTAACGGATTTGATTAGTGCCAGAGGTGAAATACTTGTTATTAAAGGGGACGAAAACTTTTTTTTTAAATATATTTTCTTATTTTTCTTTACTCAATAATTCTGCTTTTATTATTAGGTAATAAATATTTTCTTTTTAAATTCTTATTTTTACAATCAAACCTACTTTCGGTATGCAAAATAAGAATAGCCTTAAATACATTAAGATTTAAGGGTGGTGTATGTTAATTTTGTCCATCTGTGTACGTAAATTTTAAAATTTGTATAAAGACAAAATTTTATTTTCAATAGAAAATCGAAAAATAATTTTTTTAAATCGACATAAATCAGGCTAGAGATTATTTTCATGGGCCGAATGTTTACTATTATAAAATCATAAACCTGTTTTTGTAATAGTTAAAACCTCAACGCCTTAAGGAGAAAATATTCTCATCCACTGAGTCAATATATCTAAAACGTTTTTGACACTTAACCTTACACCACGCATCAAGCTAATGAGCATGGTCAATAAAGGCAGCATGGGGCGATGCTTGGGAAATGACCAGCTGAACCAAACAGTATTATGTTCTGATCCACTCTAACATATTTTTTCCCACCTCCATTCTCGTGTTAACAGCGGTCCGACTAATTTTTCGCCCTATATACGTCAAAAATTACTCTTTCTGGTATTATTGTAACACAAAGTTTAAGAGTTTTTCAGACAGTTTTTCTTTTTCTTTATACAATTGAAGCAATATTATATTAAGCATTCGATCTGTATGACGAATATTATTAAGTATCTAGACGTCCGTCCTAGACCTGACCATTTTTGAACACATTTCTCCGTAATTTTTATTTTTATTTATTTATTTAACCATCCCTAACCGTACCGCAAGTCATGATGAAGGTTGTAAACAAGGATCGACAAATTTTCACTTCTCTATCCAAATCCCTTATTAATCTTGTAAATAGAAGGTGGATTTGGACTAAACAACTATGTTTAGTACTGCATCATGTTAAAATAACGATTTTATGATTTAATATGCGCGCTTAAAATGCTTAAAACATGCAAAAAGCCTGGAGATGTGCAATTAACATTTGCTTCAGCCGAGTGGTGTGGCGTCTGACTATTTGCCACACTAGCGGTTCGCGGTTCGAATCCCGACACAGCTCGTAATGATTTTTCACCACTGTTCTTTATTGACAAATTAACAAAAATTGTAAATATATTTAAGTCCTCTGCCACAAGGATGTATAAGTCCTAGACATTTCCCCTTTTATTCATTTTTTTACAAAATGTATGAAAAATTATCTATTAAATCCATTAAATTTCGTGGTCCGATTGACTAAATAACTTCTTGCAATTAATTAATGCAAGGTATTGGTCGAAATGAAAAAGCTAGTGTCACGAGCGGGATTCGAACCCACGACCTTCGGCTCAATACCCCGCTGCTCTAACTATTTGAGCTATCGTGACTTCGATCCACCGGACACCAACTTCCCACTTCAACCTACCTTTCGAATTTTCCCTCCTTTTTGCCATTTTTTAATTATCGTATAATCAGGATTCGATTCTCGGCAACAAATAAAATGGCCACGGAGAGCTTTAGTGAAGATTTTTCGTTTTACTTATTAAATCAATTATATTTCGTAGTCCGATTGACCATATAACTTCTTTCAATTAATTAATCTTTATGTAAGGTATTAGTTGACATAAAAAAGCTAGTGTCACGAGCGGGTTTCGAACCCACGACCTTCGGCTAAATACCCCGCTTCTCTACCACTTGAATTATCGTGACTTCGATCTTAATTATTATATATTAAATAAACTCCAAATTCCTATTCCAATTCCACACAGCTCATAAAATTTTAATTGATAATAATATGTAAAAGGTACTGTTGCAATAAGTAACAAGTTTATTTTAAATCTATTTTCCCATATTTTCTTTTTCTTATCATTCACTTTCCTGCTGTATACATCTTATATTTCCTCATTTGTTTTTTTTTTGTTTATAATATATCTATAATTACAAGTATTATCATGCAATTAACCCAGTTGCTCAGCTACTTTGTACAATTTCTCGTATTTCTAAACCTTAATGGAGTAATATTTTTATTATTATTTACTGTGATATACAAAGACCACTTATTTTAGATCCTTGAGAAAAGTTATATGAGTTACTATTTAATTTTTATATTACCCTCCGTTTTCGTGAAAAGTCGCAATGAAATAGATTCGAAAACATTAAGGCTAATAAGATTAGACAGACATTTTGATCAATATCCATACAAAAAGATTATCACGAGATTATGATTCCAGGAGCGTTTTATAATTATGATTTTTTTAAATTTTGAAGCTACTTGATAATTATGGTCTGCGGTCTGATAAATTTGTAACACTTCTCTTCAACGGAAATTGAACATAAAGCTCCTTCTAATCAAAGTCTGTACAATAAACTTAAGACAATGCTTTGAAAAATAAATTTGACATCGCTAGGAACACGCTACACTGTATAATTTACAGAAATATTACGCAATTAGGTATGGTTTTAGGTATAGAATTTTTCAGTCCAATGAAACTTTTTTCAAACAATTGAAACCTTTTTCCAAACAAATGAAACTTTTTTTTCATACAAATAAAACCTTTTTCCAAGCAAATGAAACTTTTTCAAACAATTGAAACCTTTTTCCAAGCAAATGAAACTTTTTTCCAATCAAATGAAACCTTGTTCCAAGCAAATGAAACTTTTTTTCATACAAATTACATTTTTTTCCAAGTAAATGAACCCTTTTTTTAAACAATTGAAACGTTTTTCCTAAGCAAATAACCCTTCTTTCAAACAAGTTAAATCTTTTTTCAAGCGAAATATTTTTTTAAAACATTTTTGTGGTAATAAAAATGTATATATACATTATCAACGTTATAATTACTTTTGCCTTTTTATAAAACACCCTAATTTTTGGATTTCATTTGCTTGAAGTAAGGTTTCATCTGCATGAAAAAAGGTTTCATCTGCTTGGAAAAAGGTTTTATTTGCTTGAAAAAAAGTTTCAATGTTTGAAAAAAGGTTTCATTTGCTTGGAAAATGGTTTCATTTGCTTGGTAAAAGGTTTTATTTGCTTGAAAAAAAGTTTCACTTGTTTGAAAAAAGTTTCATTTGCTTGGATAAAAAAATTTTATTTGCTTGAAAAAAAAGTTTCATTTGACTGGAAAATGGTATATCATTAAATGATTTGTTTTATAGATCTTGACTAGAAGGACCTGTTTGATCAAATTCCATTCAAGAAAAGTGTACTGTTAAACTCTTTATTAAATTATGAATTTGTAGTTTGTTTCTTAATTTTGATTTGCTTTCTTCTTCTCTCTTAACGACATTATTTTAATTTATATTATATTCTTTATAGTTGATTCTTAAGCATATATATAAAACACATACGTTATTTAATATGATTTTTCATTTATAGGCATGGAAAAGACAAGCGAGATTAGACGGATCGTTTTAATAAATCCATTCAACAGAAGTTTTTCTGTTAGGCGCTTTTAAGCATTTTTATAATGATAAATTTGTTCTTCATTTCTTTTATTCTACTTTTTTCCTATCTTATCAACAGTTTTTCTCTTAAGATATATTATTTTATTATTGATTATGTATTCTGCTTTGGTCAGCAAGATGATTACATAGACATGGTGAAGAAAAACTCATGGGTCATCTTCAGGGCATAGGCAAATTACAAAACATTTGTTGATTGGAAAAAATACAATATAAGATGTAAATATAAATTTTGAATATTGAATGAAATTGTATTTTTTCCAGTAATCTTAGGTTTTTTAATTTACCACTGAAGGGCCTGAAGATGACCTGAATAAAGCTGGAAACGTCGACAAAATAATGAAAAGTGTTTTTCTAAACTATCTCATTCTTGACCGCTCCTCACGACTTCGACGAGGTTTTAAAGCTTTTTGTAATTATAAATTTTTAGTGCATTTCGTAATTTTCTTCTTTTTTCTTATCAAGGTCTGCTCGTTTCTCTTAGTTTTTATTTATTTATTTTTGCTCTTAAGAATACGTATTAGTTCATTATTTAATAGCTATTTCACTAGTCAACAAAAAGACTACATTCAGTGCGGTACTACTTTTTTCCTGTCCTATTGACATTTTTTTCTCTTAATCTTGTATATTATTTTATTATTTATTAGAAACTGCATAGTCAGCAAGAAGATAACATAGACATAGAGAAGAAAAGCGAAATTAGACGGACCGGTTTGATCAATTTCCAAGAAATAGAATGTATTGTTAGTCATTCAGAAAGTTTCTTGTAATTATACATTTATTGTTTATTGATATTCTTCTTCTCTGATATTCTGTCTTTAGCTTAAATTTCGGAATCGTTATAGACAATTAATGTAACAAAGTGATACATATACTTTCCCAAGGATGAAGAAAACGATAAACATAGAAAACTATGGTACAAGCAAGCTTTAAGGTTATGAAGCACATGGCCAGCATAAAACTAAAATTACAGCTAATTACAGAAACTAATTTTAATCCTTTGTACACAGTTTGTGTAAACAACTGTAATTTTAGCTTTAAATATATAAAAAATTAATTTTTGTAAATATTCCCTGTGATCACAAAAGTACCTGTAAGAAATTGCTAGTCAGAACAAAAAAATAGATGGACCTTTAGTTATATGTATTTTTGGCGAGGTATTGTTTTACTTTACCATAAATTATTGTTTTCATTGTCTAATATAAATATTGTATGTTAATAATTACTAATAATTTAATGTTTTCACCTTCGAAAATGTATTACGCTGGCCATGTGTTCCATAACCTTAAACCCAAAACGTTCGTACAATAGTTTTCCATGTTAATCGTTTTCTTCATCCTTGGGAAAGTATGTACATCACTTTATTACATTAATTGTATGTTACTGTGTATTTGTTTGAATTTGTATTAAAATAGGCCCTGGAATGGCACTAAAAATGCCGAAAGCCTCGTGAACCCAGCATTTAGTATTTTCTTCGCCTAATGACCTCTACGAAAATTGGAGCCTTACATAGATTATCTGCAGGTCGATCAACGTACATCATACTATCAACTTCATTTTATCTATTTAAAACTAATTTTAAGCTAAAGACAGAATATAAATGCACAATAGTCAACTAAAACTAAAAACTAAAAAAGCCAAACGAATGTCAAAAACTGTATTTTTCGAACGTAACCTATCAAAACGGTCTGACTCATCTAGTTAATTCATGTTTCTGTAGTCGTCATTCATCAGGTAACAAATATTTAACGTTTTAATGTGAAACAAACTTAAGTTAAAAATGAAGGTGAAAGCTATTGTGAAAGTAATCAGTTCCTTCGAAGTGCTTTCGAGGAATGTATCCCCTTCATCAGGACTTAGTTGTCAAAAAAACTTAGTTTTCAAACTCCCTGCTTGCGTAAAGGTACAAAGATTTATTCTTTTTAACCATTGTTCACCGGTGCTTAGAGCGGTAGAGTGCGAGGAGACGGATTGATAAGCATTTTCTATCCTTTGCCGCAGTTCTTCAACTGAGGTCGCTGGGTTATGATTGGCGTAGGCACTGTTTCTTAACTGGCTCTATATAAAATGGTCGAGTGGAGTTAAATCGGGTTACCGAGGAGGCCGACAGATGCCATGAGGCCCAATCCAACTATCACGGAAGGAACGATTCAAATAACGTCTCACCTGCAAAGAATCCTGCGCTGGGCATCCATCAAACTGGAGAATCATTCTTTGTCGTTGTTACAGAGGAACTTCTTCTAATAGGTAGAATATGTAGAGGTAAAAGCTCCCTCAAAAAATTGAGGTACTGAGCACCATTTATTTTCATAGAAATAAGGCCCAATTGATTTATTTCCGAGAATTCACACCAAACTTTGATACTGTGAACCACCTGATGATGATAAGAGTACAAAATTCTCGGATTTATTTGAATTTGTAATAAAATAGGCCCTGATGATGGCACTATAAGATGCCAAACGTTTGAAGTAAAAAACATATTTTCTGTAAATAGCTGTCATTTTAGTTTTATGCTGGCCATGTGCTTCGTAACCTTAAACGCAAAACGTTCGTACAATAGTTTTCCATGTTAATCGTTTTCTTTATCCTGGGGAAAGTATGTATAACACTTTATGACATTAATTGTTAATTGTATGTTATTGTGTATTTATTTGAGCTTGTAATAAAATAGGCGGGGACGTCGGTGGCCGCAACGTTTTAGGCATTGACACGGCGCTCATCACTGTAAGGTAAAGGTCCCGGGTTCGAATCCAGCGGCCCTGCAATCGAACCCGAGATACTTACATGGGCTTTTTTTTCAAAAACACCGGCACCCCGAGGGTTGATATAACCTCTGCTGTTGCGAACCCTCGTAAAAAAAAGGCCCTGATGATGGCACTATAAGGTACCGAAAGCTAAATGAACCCAGCATTTAGTCTTCATTTTTTCACCTATCTTATGACCTCTACGAAGATTGGAACTCTACGTAAAAGTTGATAGTGTTCGGGCAATATTCATTATGAGAGAAATAATTCTTATGTAAGATAATCTGTCTGTGCCCAATGTAAGTACACGAATCACTGGATATTGAAAAAAGGTAGCAAGGTGGTTTTTTTAAAAATAATAATTAGGAAAGTATATCCTATTTAAAATCTTTCGTTCAAATTGACGGTCCTGAGGTTTTTTCTCAATAATAAATGATGCGAAGTGGCGTCCCGTGGAAAGTATAAATCGACGGACAAATTGAATTTAAAAAATCCGAAATGATAGATGTCGGTTTAGAGATGATAAAGAGGGCGGTAGAGTCTCTTTGTAAGAGGTGGAATAATACAAATGAATCTGTTTTTACCCCCCGGCCGACCGTGCAATAATAGCGGGGTAAAGCGCGTTGAAGATAATTGAAGTGAGGGGGAGCTAAACAGATTTTAGCGTGAATCTGTGAGAGTATACAGGTGTTTAGGACATTACCCATTTAGCAGGGTGAGATGGACTATACATCAAAAGAGGTGGGCCCTGGTTGGAGAAGCTTGTGCGCCGGTCCCACCCGATGGCCAATCCAACGCAACCATTTTTGACAATACCTAATGGACCGACGCCTACGGACTTCTACGCTAACACCTTATGCCCTTACTTGATCACCTATTACACCAACTCTTATTTAACGCTTAATAAACATTCTCTATAGCCAAAAATAAGAAAACATAATAAAAACTTAAAGAAATAAAGCCCAATTTTAACAAAACAACAACTACAAAACAGTATCCTTCGGCTGAACAGAACTTTTCAAAACGGTCCGTCTAATCTCGCTGTCCTTCGTGTTTATATTTATGTATTTATATTTTGTGGAAGTAAACATTCAATTCCTTCGACAAGCTTTCGGGGAATATATCCACTTCAATTTTGGGACTTTGAATCTTGAAAAATAATCAACAAGGCATTGGTAGAGCTAGGGAGGTTATTCAAAATCAGAGATCTACTTTTTCTCAATGGTGCTCCTTTTCAGGATAAAAAATGTAATTTGTTCCTTATACAATGACCGTGTTAAATAGGAAATAGTGCATCTTATCTAAGATTCGGGTTCTGCATCTAAATTTTGTTAAATTAAATAAGACACAGTTTATTTACTTCTTGTTAAACGAATTCAAAAATGTAATTAATTATTGGCACCAAGAGTTAACGTTAGACTTTAATTTTTAAACATTTTAAAGCTTATTCATTCCAAATTGTTGGCCATAATACTTTATAATCTATATTTATTGTAAATTAAACAAAAAAATATAGTTTATAATTATGGTTTGTTAGTAAGCAATGTAATTATTAAAAATTAAACTATTAATTTTAATATTTAGTTGATGATTAATTGTATTTTTGTTTTTCTGAGCCTAAAATTTAAGAAAAATGCAAAATCGACCTCCGGAATACGTAATCTCATGCCGTTAATTTACTTTAATTAATTATAAATTACAAGGCTAACATATTTATCTATAAAAAAATCTATTTTTTAGATAAATAGCCACGCTTGGCACCAAGATTTAACATTAGAATTTAATTTTTAAATGTTTTAAAACTTTTTCATTCCAAATTGCTGGCCCTGATAATTATAAACTATATTTATTGTAAATTAAACAAACAAATATGGTTTATAATTATGGTTTGTTAGTAAGTAGGGTAATTATTAAAAATTAAACTATTAATTGTAATATTTAGTTATTGACTAATTGTATTTATTATTTTTTTCTGTTGTAAATTTAAGAAAATTGTAAAATCGACCTCCGGAATACGGAATTTCATGCCGTAAATTTACTTTAATTTAAATTTATTTTAATTAATTATAAATTACAAGGCTAACATATTTATTTACAAAAAAATCTATTTACAATATTAAAATTTATGGTTTATTATTACGAATTAAATTTACAGCAAGCGAGACCAAAATCCGTCCATTTTATCAGAAATATATTTGCGAATTTTCACTGATTTATTGCACTTTTTCACAAAGTTTTTATGTACGAAACCATTTATCATATTTTTTTAAACCGCACCTTTTTTTCATTTGTTTCAATCTGAAGAGGGTCAATAATTTAGTGTATAAACTTGGTTGAAAAAAATACCGTAATAACACTAATAACAAATAAAAACTATAATACAAATACTTGAGGGTTTGATCTCGTTCACTGAAAATTCAATTTGTAATTATACTTAATTATTTCATTGGATAATACAAATATCTTCCGATAGAAATTCAAAAATTGCCCTAATATTCCCAAAAGTTAAACGAATGAATAGATTTTTTTCTTTTAAATTGGCGTTTTGATTTTAGTTTTAACTGACCATGATTCTTAATAAAAAAATATATAATTGGGAAGGCTGAAATTAATTATCTGAAAATAGAAACAAATGATTAAGAGTTGGACTGAACAGACTGACTATATTAAAATATTACTCTTGTGTTGCACGGAAATTGATCAAAATGGTCCGTTTAATCCCGCTTTTCCTCTCCGTTTCTATGTAGTCTTCTCGCCGATTGATGAAATATTATATTATAAACAATTAAATAATAATTTACTTAAGAAAAAATTGTGATAGGAAAGGAGAACAAGAAGGAATCTGGATCTCGGTATGGTCTGAATGAAAAAAAAAAATTGTACTTCTATCAAGCTTTCGACCTATTCATGGACATCATCAGGTCAAAAACTTAAAGTAAATGTCTGTAAGATGTCTAGAAATTGACATAGGTATATATTAACAAGAATTTTCAAATTTCCTTCAAAATAGACTCATTCCAATCATTGCCAAAGGATATCGCACTTAGAATAGTGGGTAAAAAAATGGTCGATTCAACTAACAAGACAGAAGAAGAAAATTAAGAATAAAAAATGTATAATTACAGAACTTACAACGACTAACAGTACGTTCTGCATGAAAATTAATGAAAACGATTCGTCCAATCTCTCTGTTCTTCCACATGTGTATGTAATCTTCTTGATGACTCATTAAATCCATATTAACTAATGTTCAATAAGTATTGTTAAAGCAAAAAATAAAATAAAAAGTAAAAACTAAGAAAAACAAACAAACAGAAAAGTATTATATTTTTTCCACATCCTACATGAATTTGTAAAATTTAAACAAAGTTTATAAATCCCAGGCACTGAAGACGATCTCAATAAAGGTCGAAACGTTGGCACGATAAAATGTTTTTCTAAAACCACGTCACACCAGATCGCATTTCAATCCATTTCGATCTCCAAATTATTATTAACTAACGGTCACTAAACGCCACACATAATATTATAAACTTAAATTACCAAAAAAAAAAATTACAAGAGAGGAGAAAAAGAATATCAAGAAGAATAAATGTATAAATACAAGAAGCTTTCTGAATCCCTAACAAAACATTCTATTTCTTGGAAATTGATCAAACCGGTCCGTCACACTTCGCTTTTCTTCTCTGTTTCTATGTAATCTGCTTGCTGACTATGCAGTTCCTAATAAATTATAAAATAATATACATGATTAAGAGAAAAAAATTGTCGAAAAAGTAGTAAAAAAGTAGTAGCACACGTGAATGTAGTCTTCTTGCTGACTAGTGAAATACCTATTAAATAATAGTCGTGGGTTCGAATCCCGCTCTTGACACTAACGTTTTCATTTCAACCGAAACCTTATCTAAAAAGATTGTTTCATTGAAAGAAGTAATTTGGTTAATAGACTACTAAATATAATGGCTATTAAATAATGAAGTAATATGAATTCTTAAGAGCAAAAGAATGAATAAATATAACTATAAAAACTAAGAAAAACAACCAAACCTTGATAAGAAAAAAATAAGAAAATAAGAAATGCACTAAAAATTTATAATTATAACAAGCGTTCAAAATGCTGAAATATCATATTACATAATATTATATACTTAAATTAACAAAAAAATATTAAAAAATAAACCTATATCTAATAAATAAGAAAGGAGAAGAAGATAAGAAAATAAATTTTCGCTTTTTATGGTATATAATACTTCACAGATTCCTCGTTTTGGTGGTTGAACCCTAAGAGGCCAAAAAAGTGGCCACCCTTAATACTTTAAATTATCTCTTAAACAATCCATTGATTACTTAACAACAATAAACACACATAAAATCAGTACCAAACGGATCTTTGAATAGACAATCTCTGCTTTGTTGGTTTTTCTGTAGTTTCTTTCTCTGACGCTCCGTTGGTTTGATTTTTTAAATTTGTACCATTTTTAAGTTTCAAATTTGTTTAATACAGATTCGTCTAGAATCCATTGTTGGAAGATGGAATACGGAAGAAGACAAACGTATGTGATCAGGGTGCTTAACATTCCCAGAACAACCCAATGGTCTTCCATCGCTACCAGCATACTGGAGGTTATTCAAGAAGGCATGGTTCAGGTAACTTATCAGCGAGATGATCGTTTTATTGTTTCCATTGTACTATTAAATCGACATTCTACTGCGGTTGAGATTTAACGACTTCAACAGTTTATATATGCTAATGTTAGTTTACGCACTTTCAAAAGCTGGATTACGTGAGAGAAGGCCTGCCACTGGTCCAGAACTTCTCAAGGGACAGAACAGCTCGGTTAAGAAATCACATCAATTGGTCTGAGCAAGATTGGAAATCTTGTTTGGAGAAGAACGGTAGATATATCCGCGCAATATTTTCACTCCGGAGAAGCTATGTACGTGGTGGTTTGGGTAGGCATTTCTTTGGAAGGTCGTACAAATTTGATCTTCATCGAGGGTTCCCTAACAGCTGCGCCATACATTGAAGATGTGTTATCAGAAGTTGTTCCTTGTATGCCACTAATTTACGACGGTTTTATTTTTATCCATGACTGTACAACGAGGGTCGTTGATGACTGCTTAGAACGGGCTTCAATGCAATGGTTCGAGTGGAAAGCATATAGTCCCGAGTCAAACCTTATCGAACACTTTAGCTACGAGTTGTCTATGAGGGGAAAAAGTCGCCCCGTGATGCCAGAGAATTTCCAGGAAATAAAAATGGCGCTATTGGTGGACTAAGAAAATATTCCACATCACTATATTCAAAATGTCATAAAATCGATGCCACAACGAATGCAAACATGATAAACGCAAAAGGAAATTTATTTTTAATTTAGTAAAACTGGTCTTATTGGACCAACCATTAATTTTACAATAATATCATAGAATAAATAAATGATTACATTTTTATAAACCCATTGGTACAATAAGATTTACATTTGTCTATTCACTATTCATTTTTAACTGCACAAGTTCATATGGCTTTGTTATTTTTAATCTTCTGATCATGTTTGGGTTATGTAAGAGTAAGGTCGCTTCCACATTCTCGTGCTGGCTGAGGCGAGCCTGGTGTTTTGCGGCAAATCTTTGTATTTCCGCCATGACCTCAAGGATCTTATGTTCCCTATGTAAGTCCTTATTCCTTACCAAGGTGCATTGACCATGTTACGTAAGATTTTATTTTGGAGTGTTTGTATGATTTTGATATTGCTGTTTGGTACACCCCCACAGTTGAATACCATATGTCCACAAAAGCTTTAAGACTTGTTTGCATAATAATATTTTATTTTGTATAGGAAGGTTGGAGCCACGTCTTATCAACCAGTAAGTATAGTTGTCTATATCTTAAACCTATTTCTGTCCTTTTTTTCTTCACGTGTTCCTTCCATCTCAGCTTGGCATCTAAGGTCATTCCCAGATATTTAGCTGTATCACTGTATCGTATAGTAGTTCCATCGATTGTGAAGGAACATGGTCTTCTTTTTTGTTTGTAAATATTAGATGAACTGATTTATCCTGATTTGGCTTGATTTTCCATTTTTTTTGTCCATTCGTTTGTCTTACTACATGCATTTTGAGGATTTCGGTTGAATGGGTGATAGCCGGTCCTAGTGATATCACCGCTGTGTCATCTGCAAACGTTCAATTTTTACTCCATCTATTTTCGGAAAATCACCATTGTTTCATAGCAACATTTTTGATAAAATTGTTTTCTTCAGTTTATATTTTTTAAATTTTTTGAGTGGCCACGTTTTTCCTCTCAATGTTGTCACTGAATGTATTTATTAGGGTGAATGTGTAGTGCGAGAGGGCTGATAGCGTAATATTGAATCCCACCACCCTCAATTAGAATAGTTAAACAATGCTGTGCTGGAGGAATATCAAATATAGGTCAGTACTAATTACAACTTTTTTTCTGTCAAAATAATCCGTTTTTAACTTAACATTAACCATCTTACGTTTTATATATATAACCTTTTGATATTATTAGTTAATATCGAGATTATCGACTATATAAAATAAAAGCCTCTACGCTCCTCAACCCAATATCGTTGCTTAAAAACACCAGTTTTACCTATCGAATTCTTATTTTTTAATTATTTAAACTACTCAAAATGTTTCTTCGTTGTATTTCCAATGAATTTAATTTACAATAAATTAACTTTCTTAACGCTTCTATAAATATATATAATTACAAATGTTGTTTGTTACTATATTTTTTTAAAATAATAATTACAGCAAGTTTAGTTTATTGCAAATATTCCATAAATTTATAAAGAAATAAGGTTTATTTCCAAATAAATTAAAATTAACAATAACAAATAAATAAACATTTAGAGGCAAATTCACACGGGCACCTTCTAGCAGGAAAGCGACCGCAAAGGTGCCCATTATGCAAAGATAGAGTATCAGTCGAGCACCTTTTCAATTGTAGAAGGCTCTTTGTTTATAGGCAATATTTTGGAATATCATCGGACCTGTGCGTAGTCTTGGGGCATGGCAGCAGGCACAAATCGCTGTACCGGTACCTCAGGGCTATTGGGATCTTCAAATGTATATAGCTTATGTGTGTTTGTGCTGTGCTTGTGTTGGGTCTGAAGTGTTTGTGTGGTGTTTATGTTAATACATTAGGATGAATGTAATTTATTTGCGTGAAAGGAAGGGGTTATTTACCCCGCCCCGAGGAATAATGANTATATATATATTTAGAGGCAAATTCCATGACATTATGTTCCTCTACTGTGTAATCTTCACTTGACTATTGTTCTCCAGTCTGGAATCCATACACTGCTCATGCGAAATTAGTAACTTCAGAGAGTACAAAATAAATGTTTAAGAATGGCTGCTTTTAAGCTCGGAATAAACCTTTCCGATTAAACCAATTTCAATTAAAGTTAAATTTAATCTCTTTAAAAACACGCAGATTACAATTCGACTTACTAATTATTTTTAAAATTATTAAATCGTACATTGAATGTACTACAATTATAAATAATATTAACTTCTCCACTAATCCTTATCAGCTCAGATAGCAGAAAAAATATATTCCACACCACAATACTTCACAATGCACTAAACAAACCTTGACAATTTAAACATATGTATTCATTGTATTTACATTTAAAAAAATTATCTTCTATCCATTTTTTTATCTTCTAGTTTATGCATTCATAATAGAACCAAAAAGTCCTAATTAACTATCGCTCGAATCTCAACAGTTCCGGAGTTATTCCCGTTTTTCGGATTTTTTTAAGATTTCACTACCTTGCTTCAAATAAACAATGACAACTCCAAAACCAAAACGTTTTGGACAAATCCGTCGATACCAATAAAAACTAAGTTGAATTTCCAATAAGATGTAATCAATACTAAACTTGTAAACGTTGTGGAAATAAGCTTTTTAGTAGCCAGAACTTTGAAAAAAAAAATTTTCAAAGTTGAAGAATTTACTATGATGAATCTAAACTTTTACATATTTCCAAACCTAGAAACCGGCAAATTTCAGCAAAAGTACTCCATTTAATTTCTTTTTAGTGGTGTAATTACTTTTTTAATTATTTTTTTCAAATATGAAGAAATTTATGAAAGAACAGAAAAAATCGAGATTGACGTCAGGTGGAAAGATTAAAAAAAATAAATTAAAAAAAAAACGTCACGGCTTTAACTTTGGTTAAAGGATTATTGTATTACTATTCCCAGGAATAAAAGAGTTTTAAAATTCAAAACGTTTTTAGTTCATCAAAAATTTCCTTAAGTTTTATTTTTTATCTTTCCACCTTACCAATCCCTCAACCACGGTTTTTTCCGTTCCTTCATCAATGTCTTCACCTTTGAAAAAAATAATTAAAAAGCAATTACACTACTAAAAAGGATATTAAATGGAGTACGTTTGCTGAAATTTGCCGGTTTCTAGGTTTGGAAATCTGTAAAAGTTTAGATTCATCATAGTAAATTCTTCAACTTTGAAATTTTTTTTTCAAAGTTCTGGCTACTAAAAAGCTTATTTCCACAACGTTTACAAGTTTAGTATTGATCACATCTTATTGGAAATTTAACATAGTTTTTAATGGTATCGACGGATTTGTCCAAAACGTTTTAGTTTTGGAATTGTCATTGTTTATTTGAAGCAAGGTCGTGAAATCTTAAAAAATCAGAAAAACGGGAATAACTCCGAAACTATTGAGATTCGGGCCATAGTTAATTAGGACTTTTTGGTTCAGTTTTGAATATAGAATCTACTGGCAAAGTTCATAACACGAGTAGCCAAACACAGTATAAATAAAAGATGCGGTCTTTGATACATTTTGATAAGTTCGTGGGGAAACTCCAGCACTGCGTCCTATTACCTATATTTTATTTTTTAACCAAGATAAAATGTTAAATAATTAATTACAAAACAATCACAAAAGTTTCATCCATATGATTATAAATAAATGTTCATGCGTGAAAAGCTCAGTGTTTTACGTTGGGACGATTATTCTTATTTTTAACAGTAGCTCAACATTAGAAATACATAATAATTTATTATATCGATTATTTCGTTTAAATTTGTACTGGTATTCCCATGCCGAGGTATTAGCTTCACAGTATCATAGAATCGTGATGGTTGTAAAATATTCCGGGAGGGTAAAAGACGAAATGAGTTGAAAGGGTGAGATGGGGCAGTACTTTGGAAATGGGAAAAGGGGAGGGATTTGCCAAATAGGGGTCCATTACCCCTCCCTCTTCGGCTAAAGGCGTGAAAATGTATTTTAGAAAACGTTTACAATAGATTTGAGTAATGCGCGACGTCCAGAAGGTGAGGACGAGAAGAGGGTGGTGGTTTCTCCAGCGCTCCTGACGGCCACTCCTTCCAAGCCGGATCACATCTCACCTCGCTCCTTCCAGGGTGGTATGTTGCCACTTGTCAATGGATTGTTACAAGGACGAGAAAAAAATCGTGGATGACGAGTCGCCCTCGGGACGTCAGAAGCCCTTGGAAGTCAGCCCTTTTTCGATCGAGAGCATACTCGGACCGAGGGCCTGCAGCCCGCTTCCTCCCCGGCATCCGGCCGGGCAAGAACAAATTTTTCCTGATAATTTACCAGGTGATGATAGCTTTATACACTTTAAAAAAAAATATTGTTAATAAAATAAATAAAATACATTATATTAATTAGTCGAAAAAATATCGTTAATACATCATACATCAATTTATTCTATATTTAAATTTATTTAAGCAAATTCACACTACCAACACTACGCACAACCGTGGCACATCTGCACAGAAAACACACACTTTGAGCCCTGAAGATGATCTAAATAAAGATCGAAACGTTGGCACAATAAAGAAAATGTTTTTCTAAACTTTGTTGAAGTCGTGAGGAGCGGTCAAGAAAGAGGTAGTTTAGAAAAACAACTTTTTTCATTTCTTTGCTGGCGTTTCGACCTTTATTCGGGTCATCTTCAGAGCCTGGCTAAATTATTTTTTTCCTACCTAGAACTACCTCATTCTTGGCCGTTCCTCACGACTTCAACTAATTATGAAACAACAGGTCACTAAAAAACACACGTTTTTCTAAACCTACATCACATAAGACGCAGCTCAGGATCTCCAAATAATAAGTTTAACAAAGTTAAAATAATAATTTTTTTCTAGATGCTGAAATTCTCATTTTTTTCTGGAAGAAATGACATTCTTTTCTATTCTTTGATTTTGATATTTTTAATCAGTATGTTTGCTTCTAGTCATCATTAATTTATTTCTGAATCAAATCCAATTCTAAACCAGTTGTTTGATCGAGACTTGCCGCAATGAAATATCATTTTTGAAGACTTCCAATATTTTATTTTTTGGTCAAAAAATAATAATAATAAACCTTTGGATAAATTGTGGTTCTACCAGGTGATGTAGCTTCATACACTTTAAAAAAAATATTATGAATAAAATAAATAAAATACTTTATATTTATGCAGAAAAAATATCGTTAATATCATACATTAATTTAGGCTATATTTAAATGTATTACCTACATAGTACTATTAAATAATTTTAGCAAACATAAAATAATAATTTTTTGTAGATTTTTTTAAATCTATTGATATACAACGATACTGAGGATAAAATCTAAATTTGACCTATTCCATCTCAGTATTCTTACTCATCCTATCATACTGAGCTGTATATTCAACGTGTATATACCAAAAAATCCTTTTAAAATAAGTGTAATATAATTGTTGTTTTTTTCGCTTTTTGAACTTAAATATAAAGGAGAAAATATGTATGTAATAAAAGTGTGATAAATGGTCGCCTGGGCTACTGAAATTCTCAGGCGACTTTTTTCTGGAAGAAATGATATTCTTCTCTATTCTTTGATTTTGATATTTTTAATTAGTACGTTTGACCCTAGTCATCTCTCAGTTATTTCTACAATAAATCAAATTCTAAAACTGTTGTTTGATCTAGACATCAATTTAGGTTATATTTAAATTTATTACCTGCATAGTGCTGTTAAACAATTTTAGCAAACTTAAAATAATATACTTTTTGTAGATTTTTTAAATCTATTGATATAGAATGATACTGACGATAAAACCTAAATTTGACCTATTCCATCTCATCCTATCATACTGAGCTGTATATACCAAAAAATCCTTTTAAAATAAGAATAATATAATTGTTTTTTTTTTTTTTTTTTTTTTTTTTTTTTAAAGGAGATAATATGTTGCTTTTACCATTAATTCTTTTTATTATTATTATAATTTAATCGTTTTTTTCTTCCCTTTTTGAACTTAAGTATAAAGGAGAAAATATGTATGTGCGTAATGTAAGTATGATAAACAGTCACCTGGCCTACTGAAATTTTCATGCTTCTTTTTTCTGGAAGAAATGATATTCTTCTCTATTATTTAATTTTGATATTTTTAATTAGTAGGTTTGTCCCCAGTCAGCATTCATTTATTTCAGCATCAAATCAACTTCTAAATCAGTTGTTTGATCGAGACTTTCCGCAATGAAATATAATTTTTGAAGATTTCCAATATTTGATATACTTATTTTAGTCAAAAAATGATAAAACCTTGGTCGCCTAATGATAAATGGTCGCCTGGCCTACTGAAATTCTCAGGCGACTTTTTTCTGGAAGAAATGATATTCTTCTCTATTCTTTGATTTTGATATTTTTAATTAGTACGTTTGTCCCTAGTCATCTCTCAGTTATTTCTGCATCAAATCAAATTCTAAAACTGTTGTTTGATGGAGACTTTCCGCAATGGAATATCATTTTTGAAGATTTCCAATATTTGATATACTTATTTTAGTCAAAAAATGATAAAACCTTGGTCGCCTAACGATAAATGGTCGCCTGGGCTACTGAAATTCTCAGGCAACTTTTTTCTGGAAGAAATGATATTCTTCTCTATTCTTTGATCTTAATATTTTCAATTAGTACGTTTGTCCCTAGTCAACATTCATTTATTTCAGCATCAAATATAATTCTAAACTTGTGGTTTGATCGAGACTTTCCGCAATGAAATATCATTTTTGAAGATTTCCAATATTTTATTTACTTATTTAGGTCAAAAAAATAAAAAATAATCCATTAGAATTCGTGGTCCGATTGACCGAATAACTTCTTCGGATTCGAACCCACGACCTTCGGCTAAATACGCCGCTGCTCGACCACTTGAGCTATCGGGACTTCGATCCACTCGGACACCAACTTCCCACTTCAACCTACCTTTCGAATTTTCCTTTCTTTTTGCCATTTTTCAAATACCGTATAATCAGGATTCGATTCTCGGCGACAAATGAAATGGCCACGTAGAGCTTTAGTGAAGATATAATTCGTTTTACTTATTAAATCAATTATATTTCGTGGGCCGATTGACCAAATAACTTCTTTCAATTAATTAATCTTTATGTAAGGTATTGGTTGAATTAAAAAAGCCAGTCCACGAGCGGGATTCGAACCCACGACCTCCGGCTAAATACGCCTTAACAAGGACCGATATAAGGTCGTGGGTTCGAATCCCGCTCGTGACACTGGCTTTTTTATTTCGGTCAATACCTTAAATAAAGATCAATTAATTGAAAGAAGTTATTTGATCAATCGGATCACGAAATCTAATGGATTTTTAACTTAAGGTTTCAATCCCCTAAAATAATTAGGCAAAATTCAATTTAATCTTATAAATAATTAATTGAATTATTAGTGTTCCTGGAAATAAACATTTTACCATTTAATACTTTGAACCGATATTATATTTCTTGGCAAAACTTCAATATTTCAATGAATATGACTTTAAGGTTTTACCAAAGTAAAACGAATCTTTTCTTTCAAAGTTTTATGAATTAACATGGTGGAAGGAATTATTATTGGTTTAATTTCCGTTGATGTCATTTTATAACTATTGTCTCAATTCTTCCAGGCATTGAAGTTCTTCCAAGTGTAAGTCACAGCGTCCCATCTAGCAATATATACAACAACCTTCAATATTCAACTATACTTTATGGCAGTTGGTTTGCAGCCGCGTCGAAAACTCAAGCGCTTTTTGGATTACAAGGTGAGAGTTTGTTTTTAATTGTGAAGTTGGTGGAATACAATAGACGATAGGAAATAAGTACAACAGATAAGCCATGAAATTTGACTGAAACGTATTTACAGAGAACGTCCATGTCCCAGGGATTAAAAGAGGACGAATGTCGTACGGCATTCCTTCTCACAAAACGATTTGTTTACAGTCGGATTAGCTCGGAAAGTAAATAGTAAGAAAATATTATCACCCATGTAACACCTGTATTTTGGTTGACTCTACAATAAGGACCCGGTTAGCGGCTCATTAGGGTCTCGGCTTGTTTGAACTGTGTTAATTTTTTTACGAGTCACCTTTCGGTGTACGTAAATCGGATTTGGAGCCGGTTTCTGTTTCAACTTTCTAATTTACAAATCATATTTATGTTGACGTAAACCATTTCATCAATGACATAATTATAAAGAATCGATGGCTAGGATTAGCTGCTTCGAATTCGACAGAAAACACCAACGAAACTACGAGGAAAGTCGACCGAAAACAAGGCTCTGATTTTAATTTGATTTAATTAAAACTCAAATTTAAACTAAAGTCCCTGTCCAAAATCTATACACTTAGTTTTATATTACTTTCAGCGCCAAAGCCGATCGGAAGGAGATCCAGAAAACCGGGAATGGACAGGAAACCACGTCAGGCATACAGTGCGAAACAATTGGAGAGGTTGGAGTCTGAATTTAATGTAATTTTTTAAATATCTTTTAATAGTAATATAATAAATTTGTTTATTGTCTCCTTTCTAAATCGACTTTTTCTCTTGTGAAACACTTTGATTTCAATTAATTAGAATTAGAACATACAAGTGTCTGGTGGTTACCTACAGTTCCCACAGTAGCTGATAGGTGCCACTACCGGTTCTGGAATAATAGCGCCCTCCACTTCACCGAATCAGAGTACAGCCGGTGCGTATAAAAGCACTTAAGCAGGGCACTGCCCAACAGGCCACAGGTCTCACTCATACCTTCAGACTCGTCAATCCGACGAGGTCTCACTCTTACCCTCAGCCTCGTCAACCAGACGACGTCCCACTCATACTGTTACGTTCGTAACAGAGTATGTACGCATTATTATTATTTAACCGGGGATGCCTCCTAAACTAAAGTTGGCGGTGAGTCAATCAAAATTAAGACGCCCTAGGATAGGTTTAGAGGAATGTAGAGGAGCGAGTCGAAGGGAGGACAGCGTGCGTCGAGACGGATATCCCTACGGCCTGGCCGGATCATAGAAAATCATAAATTCCTTGATCAACGAAGGCGACCGCAGACCCACTAACTTCAGAGAAGGTGCTCCACATTTTCCTGGAAGCGGGGATTTTCAATCGTTGGGAAAAAGAAGCAGATGGACACTGGCTCCCAGGAAAGTTTAGTTATTTAGATTTTGAGATAATTTAGGTTCATTAGTGTGTAAGTCTGTTAAAATGTTACTCGCAGAGAATTAAGATTGATCTATGTTTAATATTTTAGTTTCCTTTGGAATAAATGTGATTTTTTTTTGTTTCTTTATGTAAATATTGTGTTCTTTTTTTCTTAGTTAATTTTACTTTTATTGAATTTTCTTGGATTTATTTTCTTTTATTTACTTTTTTTACGGTTCGCTGTTTCCGTGTCATATTAAACAGCGTGGCGCCCATTTTAATTTAATATTACATTAAGTAACCCCGCCCGTCACCACGGAGCGAAGCCGGCAAATTCTCGGCGTAAGAATACCTCAGACTCGTCAACTCTACGAGGTCTCACTCATACCGTCAGACTCGTCAACCTCACCTCTCACTCTCAAGCTCTCACCAATCACTAATCGATGACAGCAGACTCGTCTCTCCAAAAAGTTCGTGCTGATCACTAATGAAGCACCTACGACGATGGCAAGGATACTCTCAGCATTTTCCTCGAACTCACCTTTTCAACATGGCCGACTTGGCTAAAGGCAAACCTCTGCACCACAGTCCCTTCAACCGATGTAGTCAGCTGACTCACGTCCCAGGACCTCACCCAATGCTCTCTCTACCAACAGGCATACGCACTTGGTCTTGACCTCGATACATCGTCCCAGTCACTAAATGTCTATAGCAAGAATAATGATTAGTAAAGCACTCAATTAAAATTTGTACCGTCATGATACAAGACGAAGTCCCTTCTGAGTCTGCCACTCTTGCAGGCTGATCCTTGAGATCAGCACCATCAACTTTATCAATTTTTTTCCCTATTAATCCAGATCAATAACAAACAGGAGTTAGTACCCTGTGACTATGGGCTGAAAAGAAAGCCAGATTTTTAAAATTTTCCCCCAAATATTGGCATTAATAAGTTATTTGTTTATTATTTATTACCACCTACAAACAAATACATTATGTAATTTGATAAAATATTTATAATTTGTAAATATCCTGAGGGGAGCCAGCAACCATTGTTGCTTTCCCAGCTTTCTGAATAGTTATTTTTGAACTATGGAGCGTTGATTATGATTCTGAGGACTTTGGATTGGAAGGACAACTAATTGGATATTGTTAGGTTTAGCAGTGCCCCACAGTTCTAGCCCGTATGTCCAAATCAATTTCAGTAATGTTTTGTGGAGTTTGTATTTTGTCGACATGTTGGATTTCCATCCAAGTTCATATGTATTATTATGTTCTTCACTGGAGTTTGAGGTTAGACCTATGTCTCGTTTGTCCTCCCTCAATTCATGCTTCAGTGAATGCTATCAACACATGCAAGTTATAAGCTATTTATACATATATTTATACATCGCTCTATACTAGAGACTAGGAAGTGGTGGTTTGTTCCCCAAGCACTGCAACCTTCTAGATTTATTGTACTTTCCATCCATAGTTCAGTGCCATTGATTTGAGCTTTCTGTTAAGGAGTTCAAGTTCACTGATCGTTGTTGCTGCAATTCCTTAACCTGGATTTACTTTGCTTCTCAGGTTATATCTACATTGAGCAGTTGCTTTGCACTCAAAGATGACAAGGGTGACTATTTCTTCCTTCTCATTGCATAACCTACAAATGGGGTCATCATTGAATATACACACATTATGTACATGTTTCCTCAGACACCAGTGACTGTTAAATAGTCCTATCATCACTCCTCCGAGTTTAACTCTAACTGACTCTAGCATTGAGTTTGCCAGTTTTGGTTAGGGTTGTTTTAACATAAGTTTACTGTATACAGGGTGAATTGCTACTCGTGCTACAAACTTCTCCAGTAGATTCTTCACCCTAAAATGAACAAAAAAGTTCATATTGTCCATGGTCCGATTCTCAACCATTTCAGAGTAATTTCGCTTTTTATCGATTTTGAAAGATATCACGTCCTGGCGTCGGAAAATCGTGATATCTTTTAATCTAAACATTTCTCTTAAAATCTATAAGCACCGTTGAAATCCCCGTTAATTTTTAGAGAGAATCAAAATCATAATTCCATTGAAATTTTTTAATTTAATTTAATGCCCATTTAGTATGTAATGCTTAAGAAGTTTACAAACAGCTAGAAGGTCAAGGAAGAAAGACCCAAACGTTTTGCCACCTTCATCTTCTTATTGAAAAATTAACGGGGATTTCAACGGTGCTTATAGATTTTAAGAGAAATGTTTAGATTAAAAGATATCACGATTTTCCGACGCCAGGACGTGATATCTTTCAAAATCGATAAAAAGCGAAATTACTCTGAAATGGTTGAGAATCGGACCATGGTCAATATGAACTTTTTTGTTCATTTTAGGGTCAAGAATCTACTGGTGAAGTTTGTAGCACGAGTAGCAAGTCACTCTCAAACATTAGCAATCCTTGAACCACCATTTTTTCTCTTTTTGTCATCAACATCTTGGTCTCACAACCACTAAATAAGAAAATGACGAGTGCGTTGGAAGCGTTATTAAATCAGGTAGTTTTCCTCAAATTTGCTGCCTTCTGAGACTAAAATTAGAAACTCTGGATTACTTTATACACTTTCCGATTTACACAATTTTCCACTCTTTTTGTAGTTCTGGCTGAAATAAAACACAAAAAATTAGCCCAAACATTTTGCCACCGTCATCTTCTTATTGAAAAATTAACGGGAATTTCAACGGTGCTATTAGATTTTCAGAGAAATGTTTAGATTAAAAGATATCACGATTTTCCGACGCCAGGACGTGATATCTTTCAAAATCGATAAAAAGCGAAATTACTCTGAAATGGTTGAGAATCGGACCATGGACAATATGAACTTTTTTGTTCATTTTAGGGTGAAGAATCTACTGGAGAAGTTTGTAGCACGAGTAGCAATTCACCCTGTATATCTGTATCTAGCGCAACCTAGAGGTTATCTATTTATCCTTTTCTCTGTTATGGATCCATTCTGTGATGGAGGATTCAATGTTTGATTTTATTTTGAATCTCATCTGAGAGAATCTTATGTGTGTTATTCTATTAAGAAAAGATATCAAGGAAGCGCTACAAAAATTGAGATATGAGTTGGCAAAATTTACTAGTTAAATTGAGTATAAACTGTTTTTAAAAATGTCATCTATTTACAATATTTGTTTATACACTGTTATTCTTAAAATAAATTAACCTTGTTAAAAAAATAATATTTTCTAATAAATAAATTGTTAACTAAATTATCGACTTAATAATATTTCACAATTTTAAGCCAATTTTTCTTGCAGACAGATAAATATCTAAGTGTGAGCAAGAGAATGGAGTTGTCCAAGGCGTTGAATTTGACTGAAGTTCAGATAAAAACATGGTTCCAGAACCGAAGGACAAAGTGGAAGAAGCAGTTGGCGTCCCGGTTGAAGATAGCGCACAGGCAGACGCCGATTTTCTTCCCTCATCAATATTCACCGGTTTTTAGCCATTCATCATCGTTTTATATGTCAAACCCTCTAACATGCCCGATCCCTGATTCACCAGATCCTATGAAACCTCTGTCTATGAGTCAAGACAATCTAGATATGTAGACATTTCTGTACATACCCGGCCATTTATTGTAAATATAGCTGTTGTAATTTTGTTGAAATTTGTTGAAAAAATTATTCGATAAAGTATTAACTTAATTTTTTCTCAATTTTTGTTTAATTGTGCAATAAAAAATTGAATTCATGAGGTACTGTATTAAGTATAAATCCTCAATTTCCTATTTTCCATAATATTTATTTGTTATTATACTACAAAAATTGCACTTTTATATATGCTGAATTTGCTGTTTGGCTCACTTGTAGGAGAAGTTGCCCAGTGACAACACTCCTGCACACTGACACCTTGTCATTTGTCATTACTGAGAATTTTCACTTTATCTTGGGGACTTTCTGGTATATTGGAAGTGACAACTGTAGTTCTAGTACATTACTGTGGATGCTCAGCACTTAACATTTTTTATAGAGGATTTTGACGAGGTACAATTGGGATGTGCAATTTGTCACGAATAGTATGATTTCAAATATAAAAAGGAGCATTTGTTTATTTACAATTTGACATTGAATTTTTGAATGAATTGAGTAAAGACAACGAGCACTGGAAATCTTGCCCCACACTTCACATTTGTATGCCAAGAAGGTGGTCTTGTCTCGTAGTCATGTAAATCAAAAGGTTTGTTTTCAATGTTTAATTTTGATCGTGAGTCAAGTAGTCTTTTCAACAATTTAATTAATAACGTCAGTTTGTTTCTTGCCTTTCTACTCTTGTGTGGTGTTATATATTAACTTCCATCTAGTTCAAAAATGCTTTACTCTTTCGAGATCTGTACTAATATATTTTTGGCAATCAAAATAATCCTCCTGGAGAAATAGTAAATTGCCAGTTTGCAGCATGTAAGTTTGGGAAGAGCATTTAGAAAAATACTAAAATAGTGTTGGGCCCAGAATTGATCCTGGAGGGACGCTGGCTTTTATAGTGACATATTAAGACATGGAGTTACGAAGGGTGAGACGAAAAGAGATAAAAATGCACCATCTTGATTTCATACTTTGGAAAATCATACTAAATCATTATGAAAAATAATCCCATCATGCCATACGGTGTTGAAGGCTTTATCCATGTCAAGGAGAACAAGAATCATGTGTTTTTTAGTATTAAAACCTACAGTAATGTACCTACTACTCTACCATGTTATAAATGAAAAATAATTTATCATAAACAAAACAAGTAGAAAAATATAAAGTTAAAATGCACAAATTTGAAATAAACATTCTTATTTAAAATAAAACTTATATGAATCTTGACTTTTAGCATCTGCAACAGGATAATTTTTTCATTTAAAATTATTAAGTAATTCAATATTAAGTATTTACCACAAGTAAAGTACAAAAAAAAAATTTATAGTGCACTGCTGGACTGTTGTGATAATTCATGTATCATGGAACAGTATGATTTACGAAAACGGATTACGAATAGCAAGTCGACAGCAAGTACTGTAACACTGTTAGTAGTTCACGGTGGTTTTGTTTTCTCAAGTCGTTATGAGTCAGACTGCAATCCTGTCTCACAAGGGGCTGATCAGTGAGTACAACATGGGATCATAATTAGGACATCAAACCAAAAATTAAATTTGGAATGCTTTGACGATAGTACATAATGAATTGTCGATGACCTGGCAGTTCTTCTGAAGAATGTAAACTCCAGCTATTTATTCTATTGTAGGTTTCTTAAATCTACTGGTACTCTACCAACAAAATGAAATCAAGTTAAAACTTTCATTTTGCGTTGCTTCGGCTGCAGTCCAGTCCAACTCCTGGAATTTCTTTCATTGGCAGAAAAACAGGCAAATGCTCTTGCTCTTTTGTAATTACGTATATTGTTTATAAAATTGAAACAATTAAGGAAGAGTTCCTTTAATCCAAACTAATTTTTTGTTCTGGGAGCAATTAAAGCCATTGTGTCAACAGATGATAAAACGGCTTCCAGTTTTCTCGCTCTCAAAGTGTTTAGCAATTTAGTGAACACATATAACATCAACTGAACCTAAGATGTGCTCAGGTTTGGAGGTTTTGTTCAACATATTTTCCTGGAAATAATATACTGAATAAACAGCTTTTGTGTGTGTGTGTGTGTGTGTGTGTGTGTGCGTGCGTGCGTGNAGAGCGTGCCAAATCGCGTACAGTTCTGCCGTGTATATGCTGCAATGGGGGGGCAGCGACCAGGAGGTGGCCACTCCTTTGCTATACACGGCACAGGCCACACCATCGCCAGTCTTGGACCCGTCTGTAAAGACAAGACCAAAACCGGCGTACTTGTTCCTAAGTTCAAGGAACTTAGTCTTATAGAGGTGTGGCGGTGTACACGACTTGGGCAAGCTCGCCAGGTCGTCGCGGACGAGTGCGGCAGGAAGGGTCCATGGAGGTGTCGGTCGGTTACCCAGCCGAAGCACGGTCCCCAGAGCCAGTCCCGCCCTCCCTAAGGCCTCGCCGATAGTTCTATTGTTTAATTAAATTTGTATCATTCCTTGTCTCTTCCTGTATATTTGTTTATTTATTCCTGTTGTTTAATTAATTTGTTATCATTCCTAACCATTTCCTCATTCCTACCCATTTCCTTTATATATATTTCATATTTCTGTTATTTAATTAAATTTTTATCTTTCCTCCTCACTTCTTAGGACCCGTGTATATTAGGACACAAAACAATATTTTATTTGTGTTTGTTTGTTGAATATGTCCATATCTTTTAATAATTGTTATACGAACATTATTATTTATTACAATTAATTAAGGTTTTTAGTTGAGATAAAAAAGTAAATGGCACAAGTGGGAATCGAACCCACGATTTTCGGCTAGATACGCCACTGCTCTACCACTTGAGCTATCGTGACCTTGATCAACTCAGACACCAACTTCTCATCTCAACCGCACCTTTTGAATTTTCTCTCCTTTTTGCCATTTTTGAAATGTCATGTAATCAGGTTGGATTCTCGACGACAAATGAAATGGCCACGGAAAGCTTTAGTGAAGTATACTTCATTTTTAATCATTAAATTCACTAATTTTGTGGTCCGCTTGACCAATTACTATATTACAATTAATTAAGGTTTTTAGTTGAGATAAAAAAGTCGAGCGGGATTCGAACCCACGATCTTCGGCTAGATACGCCGCTGCTCTACCACTTAAGCTATCGTGACCTCAAACCACTCGGACACCAACTTCCCATCTCAACCATTTGAATTTTCCCTCCTTTTTGCCATACTTAACTAATGCTCTCCGTGGCCATTTCTTTTGTAGTGCATAGCTCGAGTGGTACAGCAGAGGCATATCTAGCCGAAGATCGTGGGTTCGAATCCCGCTCGTGCCATTGACTTTTTATCTCAACTAAAAACCTTAATTAATTGTAATATAGTAATTGGTCAAGCGGACCACGAAATTAGTGAATTATTATTTATGTTTCAATTATTCATTATTACTTATGTACAGGTTAAACTCTTATAGAACTTGTAACTGGGTATATTTATTCATACAAATAAATAAATAAATAAATAATGTGCTGTTCTTGTTTTGTTTTTGACTAGAAGAAGGAGAAACTGTTGGTTTTTCTTTTGAATGAATCCAATGTGCAATCATTCATCCGTCATTGGGCGTTTCTTGAGTGGAAGAAACCACGCTAGAACTGCACAACCTTAAATAAAACGTAAGTCATAATATTGTTAAATGTTTAAACATGTAAAAAGATCAATTGGTAGATTGTAAATCATAATACAAACTTACAGAACATAATGGTGGCAAATAAGAAAATAGGAATGGCGCAGTTGTAATCTATGAGGTAGCCGAAGAAAAGACTAGCGACTAAAGTTCCCACTTTTCCAAGACTGAGGCACACACCATTTGCCATGGCACTGAAATCATCATTACAATAAAACAAAGATTTCATTTAAAAAAATTGTGGCATTTATTACCATATTTGTGAAGGGAAGAGATCTACCAAACTGCAAAACATTGCCATAGTGCTTATCGAAGCAAACGCTCCCAAAAAACATGAGAGAATCAGATTTTGAAATGATGAAGTGACAAAATACAAAGCGAGACATGATAACCCTGCAACTCCCATGCAAAACACTAAAAAATTTAAACAAATATTTATTAAATAGAAAATGCCATATTTAATCTTCCGTAAACTAAAAAAAAAACTTTTTTATAAAGGATGAATTTTGCCACATATTAAATTTGATTTTAAATCAAATGAATACTTACAAAGGAAAAATTTACAACCTAAGCGGTTGATGCACATTGAAAGCCACAAGCTTGTCGGAATGGAAGAAAGGCCAATGATCACAGAATTCTTGAATATTTCAGGATCCACTTCATTGCGGCATTTATTTGTCGTTTCTACGAAGATAGAGGCCACTTCGCACATTGATGTCGTCTGCCCAGGATGTTGGTGTTCAAAAGTGTTAAACCGCGAAAACAGCTCAGGAAACCACAACATGTACGTATAATACCTAAAATTTAAAATTCCCCTCAGATTATTTTAAAATGTTAAAATGTAAAACTTACACTCCAGTCACTCCGAATGATATTATCCCGACCAATGAGATATTTAGGAAATGCGGTTTGACAAAGAGAAGTTTGGTCTGGGTTTTCATGTCATAAAAAATCGACTGAAACGTACGTTTTGGCTTAGCAAGTTGAGGGTTGTTATTAGTGCTAATGACGCTTATGCCTTTTTCCTCCATGAGATCACACTGAAATATTAATGTTAAAAATATTAACAAATAATACATAGAATGTTTTTAATAAATGAAAAATTTATTATCTAGTTATCCTTGTTACAATATCATAATTATTCCCTCAATCTGTTTTTAATAATAGATTTTTTTTTAATTTTTAATTTAATAAATCTTTCCTTTTTTGGTATTTATTTGTCATCTATTTGTCAATTATGAAATTAATATCCAAAAAATCTCTACTCTTTCAAAACAAAATACTTAAAGTTTAATCAACACGGTATTTATAATATGTAGTTTTCTTCTTAATGTGAGAATTTGACTTGTGCATTCATATTAATTTATCCTACTTGTTTTCTTATTGTGGTGCTTTCACATTCCTATTAAATAATAGGTAACTCTTTGTAGAATATTTTTTTGATAAATGGTAAACTTTCCAAAATGATTTCTAATTTTTTATACATGCTATTTGAAAATCTTATAGAATCTATACACTATATCAATTAACGTAAGAAAGAAATTTTTTAAGTTTCTTTAATTGTGTTGTCCTGTTATTTTTATTTGTTTTTTGACTATGAATATTGCAATTACCCTTTACCTTTATAATTTTTGTCAAATGTTATTTTAAAACTTACCATAAAGAAAGATTGATGGCAACCCGTGTTGACGGAGTAGACGTATCTTAATACTTCTATGGCTTTCTCGCGTTCCCCGATGTCTTCGTAATATTTTGGACTTTCAGGAAATCCCATCGCAATGAAACCCAACATAATCATGACGCTAGCATTTGTCGCGACGTACAAATTCCAAGATGCAAAGTTGAAATATTCGCTTTCGAACCTCAAGTTTGTTGGGATGATCGCCCATGCTAGGCCTGAAAGTTTACTCATTTATATGATCAATTTTATAAATTATGGAAACAATTGGTTATTATTTCTCTTACAAGGAGACAGTATGATGCCGACTGACCACCAAAACTCCATCCAACTGACGGCCTTTTCTTTCAGCTTTATGGGTTGAAATTCAGCAAGGTAGGCTAAGCATACACTTAGAATACCTGCAAGGCTGAAAATTCCATTAGAAATTTTGAAAACAAAACAAACTTATGTAAACAATGAATCATTTTAATCGCATACCCTACTGCACTAATAATCCTAAACACCATAAAAATGATGAAGTTCGGTGCAAAACTGGACAAAAGGCTGGAAAGCCCCCCAGACAACATTGTCATGACATATATCCATTTTCTTCCATATATGTCGGCAAGAGTACCCCAAAGAAATGCTCCTATAATTGTACCTGGAATGTTAAGACAGATGAGTTTCTTTTCTTAGCATTTAAACTCTAGATCAAGGCGAGATATAAAAATTTATTCAAACAGGCATAATGCCTCTTACTAAATGTCCATCCATAAAAATGAATTAAATAATACGATACTATAAAAAAAGAAGTGATAAAACTATAAATGTGACTAAACAATAAGTTATAAAAGTGATAAACCATTAAAAAAGTTACAAGATAAATGCATACAAATTACAAATAACAATGAAATAACATACCTAGTTGAGGAAATGCAGACAAATATCCAGCATCTTTTGATGATATGTCGAAATCACATCTTGCAGCAGGTATAACAATGGAAACCACTATGGTTTCCATGCCCATAGAGCTGACCGAGCAGCCAACAAGAAGAAAGAGCAAGTATTGAAATTTGCCATATCCTGGAAATAATAACGGATGAAAAAAGACAAGACCATTTCTTTGGTTTCTTTTAAATTTGCTTTTTTAACTGCCTCATAAGTATGTCATTGTTTAAGTGAAAATTATTAAATACACACAATAATTATATTAAACGAGATAACGAACAAAATTTGCTGCTAGATAAATGATAAAATCCATTACTATTTTTTTCTGCATAATTTACCCTACTATAACCAAATGATCATTAGCATAAATTTTATTATAATTATTTAATATATTTTCCCCAATTTTTTTTTTAATTATAGAATCAGTGATAAAATCATAATAAATCACATTTCGATGAAATTTTACCTGCTTTTTCAAGAGCTGCTTCGAAAGGCACATTTACATGTGCCTCCGTTTCTGAAACAGACAAAGAATCAGATTAAAATTCAGTTTTAAAAGTTGTTTTTCTTTCCTCCTGTGATGGAAACCTGTATAAAAGATCAATTTACATATTATACTCAATGCAATTAGACTAATTTATTAATTATTGAAATTAGACTTTGTAATTACTGGTAGGCATTTGACAATGAAATTAGGCCAGATTGTTTTCAGGACAAACGTTTCCTTAGAAGATTTTTTTTTAATATGTGAAAAAAAGGAGACATGGTGCGAAGCCCGAGATATTTTTAACAATTGCCTATATCAGCAGTTTTTCAGCTCCATTTTACTGCTTGGACTTTGGATTTTGATTAAATTTGGATGTTAAATTTCAACCCAATGAGACCCAACAATAGGATTAATAGTGACTGGCACAACATCATCACCATAAAACAAATTTTTTATGCTTGTGATACTCCCAAGAGCAGAAGGGATCTAAATAAGGAAAATGGTTAAGTAAGGATTCCTGATCGTTGTCTATAATGACCGGTCGTTCTATGTATTTTTCCTATTTTTCTTCTTCTTCTCTGTTCGATATATCTGCCCGTGCCCATTCGCATTTTGTTTTATAATTTGCTGTTTTTGTCTGCTGGGACAGTCTTGTTGATATTTTGTCTCAGAAGACGTTAATTATCAAATTGTCAATCATCCAAAGATTTGTTAAAGGGTGGAGCATACGTTTTATTTCTTTACTTTTGAGTATGATTTATTATGTTTGTTTTTCCTGGGTTCACTCCTGATGACTGCCTTTCTTCTATGCCCTGTAGATGTATTGTGGATTGGACCATCCTTTATTTGAAACACAAGAATTTGCTTTAAGGTAGTTGAGCACTTTCTAGTGTTTCTCTTTGCTTATTTCTCCAATGGTTAGTGCCGCCTTTCCGCTGTACTGCTTCTGCCCCATTTGTAGTCACAAAATACGTTTCAATGTCCCTGCTGAACATTGACATTGTCTCAATTTTTCCTATTGCTTTTTTTTTTCTCGTATAGTTTATAATAATATACAAGTAAAAATTGAAACTGAATCGACGAGAGCATGGAAAGACGAAATAACGTTAAAATCGGTGACAAAAAATTTCCCGGGCCTGGGAAATTTTGGGAAATGGGCCAATTTTCTTTTTTAATGCAACAGTTTATACTAAAGTAATATTATTTTTTCCTCTCAGTTAGAGCCCTGCTTGGGCAGTAAAGTTAGGATGGATTGGAAGCTTGGGGTCGAACTTATGGATGCGGGATCAGGTTAATGACATAGTAATGATCATTGACAATTCATCTGAGGTCTTTTTGAACAGATTGGATGCCTTGGCGGAACGTCCGTGGCTTGTAAGGAGTTTCTGTCCTATAAGTCATTGTAGTTGTCCAAGTCTTTTTTAAATCTATGAGGATTCGACGTCAGACTGCTACCTAGGTATAGTCTTGTGCATTTGTCTGGAAGACGGTATTCCTTGTCAGCAAGACTGTTATTGAACAAGTACACTGTGGATATTTTCCCTTTTGCACTCTTGCCTTCCATTTTTTCAAGATTGAAATTAACTGGTATTGGTCAATATAAAAGCTTATTATTTTCCTTAATTCCTGCCTTCTGAGAAAAGATTTATTTATCAGGCTCGAAAGACATCAATCTCGAGTGAAGACAAAATGAAAGTTTCAATGTAGAGTACTGTAAACTCCAGACGATACTGTCAACCAACTTAAACTTTAGCCTCAATTAAATTCACTAATTTCGTGGTCCGCTTGACCAATTACTATATTACAATTAATTAAGGTTTTTAATTGAGATAAAAAGTCATTGGCACGAGCGGGATTCGAACCCACGATCTTCGGCTTGATACGCCGCTGCTCTACCACTTGAGCTATCGTGACCTCGACACTCGGACACCAACTTCCCATCTCAACCGCACCTTTTGAATTTAGCCTCAATGTCCACCATTTTGTTTGTCACAAAATTTGCTCCACCTGACAAGTACAGGCTAATTGAGCGTAATCACTTGGCATTTTGGCCAACCGACTTAAACGACTGGACGAGCACGCCATGTCAACATGACGTAGCCAACTGCTGTTCCGGCGAGTGTCTTGATTCATGAAGCTTCGGTTAATTTACCTGCATTTATAACTTCATTTGAGACCTGGAATATAACTTTGTTTTCAATAAATGACCTTTATTGAGATCTACGTCAAGGGCTGTTCATTTTTTATCTGAAAAATAGACTTAAATTCGCTTTTTTATCTCTTTATTTGCATGTCATTTTCTTTAATTGTTAAGCAAAAGTAAGTAATCCAAACTTATTTTTTATGATTCGGAGATACTTTCGTTTAAATTTTGAAGAACTCTGATCAACCTGAACGAACGTCCAAGAAGACGAAGACGCTTTGATTCTCAAGATGGTAATTTTAATTTTTTGTATTTGTGTATTATTAGTTTTTGATTTTTTTTTCAAAGTTCTCGTTTTACAAACGTATATTCTTCCAGTTCGGATCAGCCAAGGAAGAATATTAACACGTCTAAGGAGAGAAAAAGCATTATAATAATTTTTTGTTGTAAATAATTATTATAAATAGATAAAAATGTTGCTATCGAATAGTTGTTTTTTCAAAATTTCTGTTTTCAACTTATATAAGAAAAGTAGGTTAAATTTTAGTGAGCCAATATTACCTATTTGCCTAACTATCTTATCGTAATTCTGTATGCCATGTTATTATTTATATAATTGTTTTCCTCTTGGTCAGAGTACTGCTTGGGCAGTAATGTTGGATTGGAAGCTTGCCTTGGTACTTATGGATCTGGAATCAGGTTTGTGTCGTAGTAATGAGCTTTGACAATTAGTCTGAGGTCTTATTGGACAGATTGGATGATTGGATGAGCTGGATATTGGATGCCTTGGCGGAACGTCCGTGGTCGTAATGGCTTTTGATTGGACAAAAGAGATTTCTGTCTTATAAGTCATCCTAGTTATCCAAGTCTTTTTAAATATGTATGAGGATTCCATGTCGTTCTGCTATCTATGTACAGTCTGGTGTATTTGTCTGGAAGAAGGTAGTTCCTTGTTGGCAAGACTGTTCGTTATTGAGAACAAGTACACTGTGGATATTTTCCCTTATGCAGTTCCATTTTTGCTGTTGTAAGTGGTGTACTTGGATGTTGGAGGTTGGCTGGACAGGAAACGGGTTAGTATAAAGAATTGAGGTGTTGTCTGCATACGTGGTAATGATTGGGATGGAAAGTCTGTAGCGTTAAATGATACTGGGTGGGGACCAAGAGTGCTCCCTTGTGATACGCAGGTTTTTTGTTATCTAAAGGTGCCCCTACACTATCAAGCGGCTTGATCAAATGCTTGAACCTCCGGTTGATGGGAGCTTCAAGCGTGCTTCAATCAACCCTTCAATCTTTCGGTCAAAACATCACTGGAAGCCGTGAACTGGAGCAGTGCGTTTCGCTGTTTGATTTTTGTTTTGTTTCGGTGCTGAATGGTTTCAAATACAGATTTGGGCTTCCTAGCCTTAACATTGGTTGCCCTGAAGCAGAAAAAACAGCAAAAGAAAAAACGACGGTGGGCTAAGGAGTGATACAAACTGAGAAACCGCTTCACTCATGAACATCTTCTAAACTTTCTGTGTGAATCGGAACCAGAGGGCCTTGAACTCCCTGTTGAAGTTTGTTCTGAGAACATTAAATTTTTGTTTCAATTGCTTTACATTTTAATCCGGTTTTAGCACTTTCAATACCCCCACGATTTTCCCTAGCGCCGCACTTTTTTTACTTCTATTGAAATAATCTTTACTCTTTACTTTCCACAATTCGGGACAATCACGATATAATTCTATCAACAACTGATGAACTCTAAGCAATCATTGCTGCCCCTTACTCTGAAGCTTAAATTAAACCTAAAAGTTAAATCTCAAGCTGGAAATAAAACACTAGAGTAATATCTACGGCGTATGAGACAAGAGTAAAATTTTATTTACAGAAACGTGGTGTTACATTCTTCATTTTTAAGATTTTGACTCATTAAGCGACAATTTTTTAAACAATTTTTCAAAACACTCTGGTTGCTAAAACGATCTGGAAACAGAAAATAATTTTTCATCAAAAGTCACTTTTCAACCCTACATGGAAAATCTCATCAAGTAAGCAAAACTGAATGGTTCGTTGGTGAAAAATTGTTTCGGTTCATCAACGAAGTTCTACCCCATTTATGATAATAACTAATCCTATATAAACTAATAAACTAATCCAAGAACGATTTTGTACTGCATTTATTATGTCAAATGTTAGTTAAAAGAATTATGAAAAAAATTAAAACCATAACGGATAGCGTTCTAAAATTTAGCATCTATCGTCAGGATAGACGTTAAGATTACAAGTTCGGTTGAAATTATAAAAAAATACTACGTCAATGAAAATAGACATCTGGAGCATGAATTTTTTTAATATGTATTTGGAATAATCGAAAACTTTTTTGATATAAAAAATAACTCAAATTAGAACAAGAGGAAATAATTTGCACACGAGACAACTATAAGACAAAGGCAAGTAAAAAAATTATAAAAATGGGATTAAAAAATTTTTATACAAACACTCATGTTAATAGTTGTTCATAAATATAATTATTGACTTATTGTTTTGAATATTTAAAGTTATTGAGTTTATGTTTATGATTTTATCAATTTTTCTGTTTATTGCATCATTGTCATTTTAATTTTGTTAATTTTTTTTAAATTAATGAAATTTTTTAAATATAGTTTTTCATTCACGATACATATTTTCAACTATTGGAATATATTCCCAATTTTCATGAAATAAGAGATTCATTGGTGCGCTTGGGATTTAAACGATGGTAAAATGATTGGTAGCTTAAAACCGTTCAATAATTTAATATATAATTACTCACTGATGACGGCAAAATTTTTATCCGTGCTGTTAAACCCGAGGTCCCCTTTGAAAACATATGTGCCCGATGACATGCTGGGTGGCATCTCGACCGTACTTGTGTTTTCAGGACGAAGCCCCAGTCATTTATGGGACGTCCCCACCATAAATCTTTAAAAACGGGGGTTCTCCTTCAGCCCGTGAGCGATTAGCCGGTTCAGTTTTCAAAAAAGTACCGAGATATCGAGGTGGTCGGGGTGGGAAGTGGAACGTACCGCGAATCTGATCAAGAATCCGCGGTTCCACAAGTTTATTCCAGGACAATTGGGTGTCAGTTATACATTTCTGTAATTGTCTGGTTTCCCACGATTTTAACTTCGTTCACCCTTCACCCTACACTACAAATCGGATAACTTGTGGCAAATCGTATTCATTGTTTCGAACTGAGAAATCGGTTTTTTATCAGTGAAAGAAACCAAGTTAAAATATTACTTAATTAAATTTAATTATGAATAAATAAATTAAAATTAATTTAAAAAACTGTTATTCTGGATTATAAAGAATTTTTTTAAATTTTTAAAATTTATTTTCTTGGTGTGCCTTACAGTTTTAAAAATTTTTACCGAACAAAAGTAAACCAACTAGTTAAACAATTAAGGTAAAATTACACAAAATATGTTATATCATCCCCATAAAATCAAGAATTTTATTAATTTAAATCATTAGATGTTACGTATCTGTACGTATTTTTATATTTGTATATTTTTTATTTATTTATTTATTTTTTTTTGTAACTGGATTCTATGTTTTTCAAATGGTGAAAGGTTAATACATTCAATCGTCAATGGCCTTCTAACGTTATTGCATTTGTTAAAAAAAAAAAAAAATAAATAAATAATAATAATAATAATAATAATAAAAACATTAAAGAATAAATCTTTTTTGGCTATGATTTCATAAGTGTAATTTCAGTCGAACAAAAACTTCAAAAAATTTAATCATAAAGATAATTTAATTTAAAATAATTGTGCTTATTTTGTCTGTTTCTTCAAGTGCTATTATAGTCGGAAAAAATTCTATATAAAGGATGTAATTTTTTACTGTGTAGTATTTAGTGACCGTTAATTAATCGTGAGATGCAGTCTGGTGTGATGTAGGTTTAGAAAAACATTTTCTTTATCGTGCAAACATTTTGAACTTTATTGAATTATAAATGTATTTTAAATCCCAAGCCCTGAAGATGTTGCCAATAAAGATGGAAACGTTGGCACGATAAAGAAAATGTTTTTCTAAAACCTACGTCACACCAGACCGCATCTCACGATTTCTGAATAATTATCGATTAACGGTCACTAAACACCACACAATTTTATTAATTTAAAAAAATTAGATGTTACGTATCTGTACGTATTTTTATATTTGTACATTTTTTATTTTAATTTTTTTAAATTAGATTCTGTGTTTTTCAAGGGTTAGTAAAGGTGAACACATTCAATGGTCAATGGACTTCTAACATTATTACATTTGTTCAAAATAAAAAATAAATAAATAAAAAACATCAAAGAATAAATCTTTTTTGACTGTGACTCCATAAGTGTAATTTAAAATAATTGTGTCTATTTTATCTGTTTCTTCAAATGTCATTACAGTCGAAAAAAATTTTTGTTAAATTTGTTTACTGTGTAGTATTTAGTGACCGTTAATTAATGATTATTTAGAGCTCGTGAGATGCAGTCTGGTGTGATGTAAGTTTAGAAAAACATTTTGTTTGTCCTGCAAACATTTTGATCTTTATTTATAAATCCCAGGCCCTGAAGATGATGTCAATAAAGATCGAAACATTGGCACGACAAAGAAAATGTTTTTCTAAACTTATATCAAACCAGAACGCATCTCACGATCTTTAAATAATTGTTTTTAATATTCTGGTAGTATTATTACAATTGAAAGATATCATTAAAAAGTGGTTTAATAAAGAATACATTTTTGTTATGTTCTTCAAATACTACTATAAATGAAAATTTTTTTCTGTTTAAGAATAATTGATTCTTTTTAAACTCTAGTCATCAATCAAGTTTATGTAGCAGTTAAAGGAAATTAGATCTCTTAAAGAATAACGTTTTATTAAGGTTATACAGTTGTATGAAATCTGAACCAAAGCCTGCTAAAATAGGTGTTTAGGTTCTGCACCTTTTAGTGTCGTTGCATTTGAAGGAAAACAAATTTCATGTGTCATCAATCTATATATGTTATAGAATAAGTTTGTTTTAGAGTCTAATATTAAAAAAACACGACTTTTTAAAAAGTAAAAAATTGTTTCTTAAAGGACTACTTTTTTAATATGTTTCCTCGAGTGCTAGTGCAGTTGAAAAAGAATAAGGTTTGTATATGTTATATGTTCTTTCAAGTGTTAGTAAAGTGTTCAAGTTTAGTGACCGTTATCCAATGATTATTTGGAGACCATGAGATGCGGTCTGGTGTGACGTAGGTTTTAGAAAAACATTTTCTTTATCATGCCATCGTTTACCGTTCGACCGTTATTGAGATCATCTTCAGTTCTCAAAGTGTTTGTTGACACTCAAGAATGACACATCTACACGGAAAACAACCACTTTGAACCCTGAAGATGATCTCAATAAAGATCAAAACGTTGGCACGATAAAGAAAATGTTTTTCAAAAACCTACGTCACACCAGACCGCACCTCACGATCTCTAAATAATTATACCTACAGTGATTGAAGATGTTTAGTTAATTTAAAAAAATTGAAAGGAATAACTGAAAAATGATCTATTAAAAAATACGTTCTTCAGGTTTTATTACAGTTAAACGAAATCTGATAAGTGGCTGTTAAAGAATAATTTTTTTAGGTTCTACTCTTTCAATATTACAAACCATAAAAAAACAAATTAAAAAATGGTCCTCTGAAGATAAATGTTTTTCGTTTTTTGGTTCTTCAAGTGTCATTACACTTGATCATTAAAGTAATTGATTACACTTTAATAAGGTTTCTTTGTTGTATTTTCAAGTGCTGTTACAGTTGAAAAATATAATTGTATTTCAATTAATTACACTTTTAATCTAGAGCAATTACCGGCGTATTAAACCGATGGTCGTGGGTTCAAATCAGGTTCGAGACACTTGATTTTTCATCTCAACCAAGACCTTAGGTTGTGAAAGCGTGATTACTTAAAATAATTAGGTTCAATTATGACTTAATGTTTAATTGTATGTTAAGCAATCTCGATTTTTTTAAGATCTGATCATCATTAACAGGGTTATCATAATCGAACGATATCATTAAAAAATGTCTGTTACAGAACTACGTTCATTAGGTTAAAATTTCCCACGTACTATTAAACTTTAGCGAAGTTTTTGAAAGGAACTGTCTGTTAAAGAGCGTTTTTCCTGGCTTTACAAGAGTTATTACAATTGAACGAAATCATTAAAAAAGTCCCTTAAAGGATAAGGTTCATTAGGTTTAGATTCCTGTAGAGATTTATTTCTCTTTTATTTATATTAAATATTTTTAAAACAACTGTCAGTCAAAGAATAAGGTTTTTTGTTCTAGTTAAAATTGAACGAAATCATAAGAAAAGCCCATTAAAGAATAAGGTTTTTTGTTCTAGTTAAAATTGAACGAAATCATAAGAAAAGCCCATTAAAGAATAAGGTTTTTTGTTCTAGTTAAAATTGAACGAAATCATAAGAAAAGCCCATTAAAGAATAAGGTTTTTTGTTCTAGTTAAAATTGAACGAAATCATAAGAAAAGCCTATTAAAGAATAAGGTTTTTTGTTCTAGTTAAAATTGAACGAAATCATAAGAAAAGCCTATTAAAGAATAAGGTTTTTTGTTCTAGTTAAAATTGAACGAAATCATAAGAAAAGCCTATTAAAGAATAAGGTTTTTTGTTCTAGTTAAAATTGAACGAAATCATAAGAAAAGCCTATTAAAGAATAAGGTTTTTTGTTCTAGTTAAAATTGAACGAAATCATAAGAAAAGCCTATTAAAGAATAAGGTTTTTTGTTCTAGTTAAAATTGAACGAAATCATAAGAAAAGCCTATTAAAGAATAAGGTTTTTTGTTCTAGTTAAAATTGAACGAAATCATAAGAAAAGCCTATTAAAGAATAAGGTTTTTTGTTCTAGTTAAAATTGAACGAAATCATAAGAAAAGCCTATTAAAGAATAAGGTTATTAAGGTTCATGTGGTTTACATTCCTTGAGTACTACTAGTAAAACAAAAAACTACGACTTGCCGCACATATAAAATTATCATAATAGAGAGAATAATAATAAAAGATTCTGATCCTTCAAGAATTCCTTTAAGAATGAAATCATAAAAAACTGTCTGTTCATAGGTTTAGATTCTTGGAGTATTATTTCAATTGAATAAATATTTGTAAAAACAATTGTCAATCAAAGAATAAAGTTTTTGTTCTAGTTACAATTGAACGAAATCACAAGAAAAGTCTGTTAAAGAATGAGGTTAATAAGATTCATGAAATTTACATTCCTTGAGTATACTAGTAAAACAAAAAACTACTCCTTGTGGCACATATAAAATTATCATAATAAAGAGAATATTAATAAAAGATTCTCATCATTCAAGTATTCCTTCAAGAATCAAATCATTAAAAAATGCCTGTCAAAGGATAAGCTTCATATGGTTTAGATTCTTCAAGTACTATTCCAATTAAATAAATATTTCTATAAAATACAACGCTAGCCTGTATTGTAAGAAATCGTACTGGCATGGTTTTGATAGATACCCAAAAGTCTTTTGACGCTGTTTGCCATTGTGGCATAATCGGCAGGATGGTGGAATGTATCTTCCCCACTACATAATAAAAATTTACAAAAAATTATACTCTTAGCTTTTATCACACAATTCCGAGTTTCCTTTCCATCATCTCTTCCCCTAGAGAAATTTTTACTCCCTTGAATCCTGTTCCTTGGATATGTCAACAAAAGACCTCACCCAAAGAACGTAAAATGGCTCTTTACGCTGACGATTTCTCTCTTTTCCTTTTTTCCCTTTTTTCTTTTTTTTCCCCCTTGGAGGGAAGATACAATACTGAATAGATTAGGAAGCGTAATGCACTGCATAGGAAGTTTGTGCAACAGGTGGAAAGCGTTGTTGTATAAAAAGATCCAAATTGAAGGTGTAATTGTTTTCTGGCCTCAATTCTAGCCTTAGCCGAAGGTTCTGGTTTCGAATCCCGCTCGTGACAATAACTTTTCTCGACCACGGCCTTACACAAAAAGCATAATTAATTTACATTTTTTATTTCAAATTTCTCAAACCAATGTACTTCCTCCTTTTGTTGAGAATATACCATTGTTGTATTTAATTATTATATTTAGCATCCATTATCTACCTATTATGTTTAGCGGTTATAATTAACCTTATAAATTATTTCAATTAATTTTCTTTTTATCTAAGATCTTGGTTGAGAAGAACAAGTTAGTGTCACTAGAGGGATTCGAACCCATTGGAAAAATGTCAAAAATGAGGGAAAAATTGAAAGGTTGTTCACAATCATGAGGTAGAGATCGGAGTTGGTACCCGACTGGATTGAAGTCACGATGACTCGCTAGAGCAGCGGCGTATTCGGCCAAAGGTCCTGGGTTCGAATCCCGCTCGTGACACTAACTTTTTCATCTCAACCAAAACCTTAGATGAAAAGAATAATTGTATTTAACGATTATTTAAAAATCGTGAGATGAGGTCTAGTGTGATACAGGTTAGATAAACATTGTATTTAATGTGTGGTGTTTAGTGACCGTTAGTCAATGATTATTTGGAGATCGTGAGATGGGTGTTAAAAAAACATTTTCTTTATCGTGCCAACGTTTCGATCTTTATTGAGATCATCTTCAGGGCGGATATTGCTATCTCACTGGCACTCTCCAAACGACTCACAATAATGACACATCTACACAGAAAACACTTTGAGCACTGAAGATGATCTCAATAAAGATCGAAACGATGCCACGATAAAGAAAATGTTTAAACCTACGTCACACCAGACCGCATCTCACGATCTCCAAATAATCGTTGTATTTAAAGTAGTATCCATAACCCCAAATATTTCTAAATATTATAATTTAAAACCTTTCCCCTTGTTCCGTCTTCTCAAGATAAAGGCTTACCGAAACCCTTTACTCCCACCAAGCTAAATCCACTCCTAGACCTCCCACCATAATAGGAAAAATATAGCAAGCGACGAGTCTGTTTCCCGTAAGGCCTCCTGTACGTATTATATTTCAATACATAAGTTAATCTTCCTTTTTCCGTGTAGTTCTAGTTCTACCCCAGTCTCGACCCCACAATCATGAGGTTAGTTATCACATTAAATTGTAATTGTGTATCATTTAGATGGTCCTTAAATACAGAAGAATTTGTTCGATTTAAGCTAGTGTTCTTTAACTCTCGTTTTAATTTCTCTGCCATTTTGTCCTATATGTATATAATAAATCAAGCATTACAATTAAGTTGGGTAAAACGTGCTTTTTGACTAGTTGTCAACCTTGTTTTTATGTTTTGAGAGAATGTTTCTAAGTGAACACGTACCTCTAAAAGCTACTCGCCTTCTTGTTTAAGAATTACTTTTTCTGATAGTTCGCCAATTTATGGCAACCAACGAAAACCTAAAGATTCATTTATGCCAGGTGGCTGAGTCAGATTGTTGATTCTTTTAAAGTTAATTTTTTTATTATTTTTACTAGCAACCTATCTATAAGTATATTTCTTTATATCAATTGTTTTTAGCTAATGTTTTAATTGCTTATATTTTTATAAATAGCAGGTGTTAATGGAAGTTTCAACATAAGGTCTATGAGAATGAATCCAGCAGCTTTTTGGGTCCTTTGTTGAGAAAAACATGCTGGTACTGTGGTGTCAGTAGTTGTGGGTTTTCTATATACGGCTAATCCAATTAGGTTATTTTTATGGACAGTTTTAAATCTAAAAAGTTTAAACACCCGTCTTTATTTATTTCCAACGTAAAATTTATATGTGTGGTGTTTAGTGACCGTTAGTCAATGATTGTTCGGAGATCGTGAGATGCGGCCTGGTGTGACGTAGGTTTAAAAAAACATTTTCTTTATCGTGCCAACGTTTCGACCTTTATTGAGATCATCTTCAGGGCCTTGGATTTAGTTAGTTTAGTTTTTCAATTCACAGATTTGTTGTTTACACGATACTGATCTTTTTTGTTCTGTTCTTTCAAGTGTGATTATAATTGAAAGAAATAAAACTAAAAATGGTCTGCTAAAAATGAGTAATTGTTGTGTTCCTTCAGGTGTTTTTTACATTTTTTTTAATCATAACGAAATAATTGTCCGTTAAATGATTAGGTTCATTAGATTTAGAATCTTCAAGTTCAATTACAATTTAATACATGTTTTCAAAAACAACAGTCTTTTAAAAAATAATGGTTTTTTCTGTTCTTTCAAGTGTTATTAAAATTGAGAAAATCGTGATAAAAATGGTCTGTTAAAAAATAAGTTTTTTATTCTGCCCCTTCAGGTGCCTGTTACAGTTAAAAAAAAAATTCATAACGAAATAATTGTCTGTTAAAGAAGGTTCAGTAGGTTCAGAATCTTCAAATTCTATTACAATTTAATACATGTTTTTAAAAACAGCGGTCTGTTAAAATTTTTTTTTGTTATGTTCTTTCAAGTGTGATTACTATTAACGAAATCATAAACAAAATATTCTGTTAAAAATCCTAAATTTAATATGACTCCTTAAAAAATATTTGTTCCAATGTTATGCTGACATAGTTTTCTTTTCCTCTATGTTAAGACAAGTTTTGCGAATCTATAAATGAACACGATATTCTAGTTAAATTTTATTGCTTTCCCCCACGCGATTGCATTCAATAAAAAACTACCTTTACAAAAATACTAGCCAAATACTTTGAGTGTTGTCTTTCAATTGTGTATTCCCCCAAACAGGTCACAAATTTGTAGCTATCCTTTTGCCATAGTTTTGATCATCTTATACTTGCTCACTGCGGACTGATTTGGCTTCTAGCTATCTTCAGGGTAGAAAACGACCAGGATAACCCTCAGGCTCAAAATAAAATATTTGTTATGGAATCGTATTTATTGTTTGTTAAATAAAATATTTTTTAATAACACCCAATTTTAGGAGTCTAATTTTTGCAAGCCTTTATAAATTAAAAAAAAAAATAAAATGTTGAAAGAAATTAATAGAAGTGCCGGTATTTTTATCCTATAATCCTAAATTTTTGCAATATATCTTTATTTTTGTTAGTAAAAATATTATAAAATTATTTGTTAACAATTCCATTACTATAATAATTTACTGTCCATCAAAAAAAAATTAATTAATTAAAAAAATGCATATTTTCTCAGCCTTTTAAGTCATAGTCCTGCGTTAGGTCTCATTTTTTAGACAATTTTACGCTGAACAAAATGTTTTTTATTTCTTAGCTTCAGTCATTCATCAGTAAATTCAAAAATTCGGGAACATGTTAATTTTTGCACTTTTTTACGAAAATTTCAAATTGAGCTGTGGAGCCAGGAAATCGTCCTTGAGCGGCGCCCTATAGCAATCGATAAGAAGTTTTAATTAGCTTTCAAGTGGTCACCTTCCACTTGGCAGATTTCTCAACCGTTTTGAGTAATTCGCGATTTTTGAGGAAAAACGTGGTTTTTTACGTACTCATCGATAAAAAAAAACCGATCACTCTCTCTCCGATTTTCAAGAAAGTACAAATTTCCTTTCTCCACAGCTCAATTTGAAATTTTCATAAAAAAGTGCAAAAATTAACATGTTCCGGAATTTTTGAATTTACTGATGAATGACTGAAGCTAGGAAACAAAAAACATCTGTTTCTGCGTAATATTGTCTAAAAAATGAGACCGAGCGGAGGTCTGTGACCTAAAAGGCTGGAGATATTGTAAAAATTTAGGATTATAGGATAAGTGCAAAAGTGCAAAAATTAACGTGTTCCCGAATTTTTAAATTTACTGATGAATGTCTGAAGCTTGGAAAATATTGCAAAAAAAGCCATCTTGTTCAGCGTCAAATTTTCTAAAAATGAGACCTAACTCAGGACTGTGACTTAAAAGACTGAGAACAAACCAGGTGGTCGGTTTTTTTAAATTTTAATGAGCAGTGTAATTTCCTGAGTTAAATTGTAGATAGAGCAGCACTATATTTGTATTGAATAAAATTTGCAGTATTGAAGCAAAATAATAGTTTTTTAATTGTACGACTTAATTTGATTTTTTGAAAATAAAATTATCAAATGTTGATTAGTAAAGAGTTAATAAAGAGGCACAAGCAGATTTTTAAAAAAAGCGATATACAACGACCTAGGCAGGACAAGCAGGTTTCCCAGGTTCATGTATGTATGTATACGTTTGACAGAACTTACTCATAACGATGGGATTTGCGCTTTCTGGATGTTGGCAACGGACTGAATGGCAACATGAAAGGATGCCACCTTTTATCCTTTCTCACATTTGGTCTTTAATTCAAGGCCTTGAGCACATCACTCCTTATCTATTCTGTAATGATATTTAAATGCACGATTCTTCGTCGTCCGCTGGTGGGAGGCTTCAAACGCCATTACCTACCCCATTCGGACGTTTCCAAATTTCGGATAAAAATTTAACCACTTTCGCCTCCTCGAGTCAGCCCACTTATTAGATTGTTCGTCTACTATCGATTAATGTCGTTTTTATAGGAATTAATTATTTTAGCTGACTATAGTCTATGAAGTATCGTTTGATAAAGTGTTTTTCTTGTGGGAGATGTAACAAGGAAATCAAATCAAAATATTTACGTTGTATATTTATTTAGGTTAATCATTTTCGCCTCTTCACGTTAGACCACTTACTAAAATGTCTGTCTGTATCAATTAATTGTTTTTATAGGAATTGATTATTTTCAATATTTTCGCCGATTATAGTCTATGATGTATCGTTTGATAAACTGTTTTCCTTGTGGGAGATGTAAAAACAAAATCAAATCGAAATATTTAGGCGGAAGCATTTTCTTATTGGAAGCATTTTATTATTATTTAAATATTTGAATTGAAATTAGATTCAATAAACGACTTAGGGATAATATGTGGATTATGATCATCGTTCGAGTTTTTCCCTATGCGTTATTTGAATACAATCATCTTTGTCCCCAATCTACCTTTTGGAAAGAAAAATATTTAAACTGAGAAGGCTGATCAATCACCAAAGAAGATATTTGACACAATCAACGTCGGCAATGACATCAATGACCGACATAGTTTCATTTTAAAGAAAGAGGATTGACACGGCACTCACTGTAAGGTAAAGGTCCCGGGTTCGAACCCGACATACTGACAACACTTACAATTGGGCTTTTTTTTTTTTTCATAAACATTGGCGGCACTGCGAGGGTTCATATAACCTAGTTGAAATACCCTGGTTAATAAAAGGTCTTGAAGGAAAAAAGGCTTTAAAAGTTCTACCCGAAAGCTTAAACCTAAAATATTCCGGAGAGGCGTTTCACCATTTAAATAAAATTTAGATTAGTTGTATCACTTGTTTGGAAAACGCGAGTGGCTCATTTTTAAAAGATTGCGTATTGCAATAAAGTCAAAGTGATTGAGACTAAACATAAATTTTAAAAAAATTAATGGCATTCATTTCGAGAGATTGGACAAGAAAATGTAATGAATTTAAACAAATGGGATCATTTTTGCGATGACAACAAGTTGTAAAGTTCTGTTTGTGATCCGGAAATAATTATGAAGATGCCGAGCAACACATTCAATCAGTCTACAATGAAATTTCTAGTTTCCCCGCTACTACCGATATTTATTTATTTTTTGACAGGGGCATTTGACAGCTTGGTCATTTCAGCCCCGAACCACAAACAAAATACTCCTACACACTCTATACACAATCAAAACAATAAATACATTCATATCTATATACATTGATCGCACTCATTCTGTTTGGTAGATGGAGTACTCGATATTTCTCCATCTACCTGTTCCCTACAACAAACTAATCTAAATTGGGGTCGATGTGGTACTTTAAAAGTTGTCCGCCGTAGACCCAAGTCAAGCACGCAACATGAGCTACTTCACCATCAGCCACTCATCATTCACACTAATAAATACATTCACACCAACATACATTGATAGCACTCATTCTGTTTGGTAGATGGAGTACTTCATATTCCTCTATCTAGTTGTTCCCTACTAATAAACTAATCTAAATTGAGCTACTTCGCCATCAGCCCCTCCCCATTCACACCAATAAATACATTCACTCATGCAAGACACAGAAACACAAAACACATAACTTAACATACAAGTTAAAATACTTAATATACAATCAAAAATTCCCAATTACCCCAAAGGGCGGAACAGGGGATCCTGAAACTCGCTACCGTGTTCGAGAACCATTCTTAAATCCGGCGGCATACCTACACGCTCTCTGTATGGAGCCAAGGCATGATACGCCTCTATTATGTGGGACACTTCGAGCTACCTTTCCCTGCATAAGGAGCACCTGCGCGGGCTTTGGACCAAAAGCAGGTGCCCGTGTGTCAACCGCGTATAATATTGTGATCAGTTGATGAATACTATTTCTTAATAAATTGAATGTATACAATAAAAATATAATTTTATATTTTTCAAAGGAATAATTTAGTCGTCTGTGTGAGTTAAGAATTTCCCATCGAATAATGGCATGAAGCCGAAACGCTCGAAATAAATCTAAACCCGCGAGTCGTTACGGATCCAATAAAATGATAAAATGATTATTTAGGATAATAATCCGTATATGTTTAGCAGACATAATTGACCTATTATTTCAATTAATTATACTTTTTATCTAAGGTCTTGGTTGAGATGAGAAAATTAGTGTCACGAGCAGGATTCGAACCCACGACCTTCGGCTAAATACGCCGCTTCTCTAACAACTTGAGCTGTTGTGACTTCCATACACTCGGATTATTTCGGATATTTTTAATATCAGCCTTGAATGTTATAATTGTATATTAAAAATCAGAGGTAAGACTGATTGTAAAGAAAACCCTAAAAAAGGAAAGCTAAGTTCTTGGAGCTTAAAATTAGGGCGGCGTACGCCGGTTTTCGTCCCGTCTTCACCTAAGTATCTTAACGGTTAGGGTGTGGAGTGCGCCTTGGTTAGTCACATCTTCAACGTTGAACCCCGTCCCCCACATCCTGGCATATCAATAAATAATAGTCATACAAATTCAGGTTGTTAGACACCCTCCACAGCCTTGCCAGGGGCTCCTTAGCGTAAGGTCAGGCTTGCACCTTTTCCTCTCGTTGTTGGAAGAATGTATACCTACATAGAGCCTCACCAAAACATAAAACTTATTCCGCGGTCTCTTCTTCCTGTCATTATCTGCTCAGTGTTTCTTTTGTCAATACTCCTAATAGGTGCGTTTGTCTTCTTAGTTGGCTGTGCCCTGTCAGGATTCCAACCAGACTCTTGGTTCTGTTTTGATTACCAATAAGTTTGTAAGACTTACGGTTGGTCCTTCTATGAATTTTTCAGGTGTATCACGCGTGGGTAGCTGTTTCAGGTTTTTAGACTCATTAAGGATTCATTTTTTGTGGCAGGATGCTAATTCACAGGTACGTTATTTTTGGGCAACATATCTCCCTCACCCAGTGCCCATTCTTCCCTTTATGGTATAAGTACCTTGTTTTTTGGAGTAATGGCGTCGATCGGCAAGCCTACTGAGGCAAGGCGTCTTCCATATAACCTCAGTTTACGTCGTTCGTTGACATGGACTGTCCTTGCAGATGGTCGTCTTTACTAATGGATTTATGAGTATGTGGGCCGCTGCTCTGACTTCTCCTTGGATTAGAAAATGGAGCGGTTTAACAGCACCTCCAAGGACGTAGTTGGGTCGTACCCATGGTTCCAGTGGCACAGGAAAGCGTGTCCTTGATGCCACATAATAACTTTACCTCATATTCGTGAAGTTTTTCCATTTCTTACAAACAAAAACAAAAAACAATTTATTTAGCAAGCGATTTTAATTTAGAATGAAAAATGGCCCCTTTCTATTGATTGTTCTACTTTATTGTTCATATTAGATTACAAATTTATCTCTCACTGTATGCAAATTTTATTGGTGTACAATACGACAATACCAATGTCAAATGAAAACAAAGAAAATTATTACATACTCGATAATACGTTTGAAAATGCTTTCGCTCATCAAATAAAAAGGCCTTCAAAAGTAATTATTTATTTTAAATGTTATTGCACAAAAACATACAATTTTGATAACCACTCGAATATATATAGTCCATACCTAATTAATTTGATGCGTAGTTAGAAATATTGACGATCGGTCATCCTCCATCGGATTTTTGAATTTACCTCTATTAGACTAATTAACGCATAATTTAATAGATAAAACGTTCAATTGACTAACAAAGGGCGTCGGTGGCAGGGACGGTTAAGTCCTCGACAGGGCTCTAATCACTGTAAGGTAAAGGTCCGGGGTTCGAATTCAGCGGCCCTACATTCGAACCCGGCATTCCAAATGTGCTTTTTTATTCAAAAATACCAACAGCCCGAGGGATGATATTTCTGCTGTTGCGAATTTCCATAGAAAAAATGCTTTGAATTTTTCTTCTTGCCTTTTACTGGCCTTAGTTCGTGTTTTATGTGCTATTCTTTGTATTTTGTTGTCTGATTTTCTTCAACTGTTTTGACGAACATTTTTCCAGGTCATAAAGATCTTACGTCGAGTGATGAACATGGCAGCAGGATGAAAAATACGCGTGAAAGACCAGGAAAAGAAATCAAATTACGCAGATAGCCGGCGATGACCTCAGCTGTTTGTAATTATTGCGTGTTTGTACTATTTGAAAGAAAGAGCAGTAACCACTATTAATTCAACTTTTGTTTTAGGTCTAGTCTTGGTGCCGAATGGGCGAGAAATGTTTATAAAATTAGATGGCTATTACCAATCTGACAATTCTTCGCACGAGTTTAGAACACATTCTACCGATTGCTTGATGTAGATGTCTCGCTTGCTAAACGTTACATTACCTGGTATATCAAAAAAGATTAGTTTTAAGAACTGGAATTAAAATTTTACTGGAGTCTCATGTTGGCAGTCATACAGTTCAAATCATTCTACACTCTGTTATCTTCCGTGTGAGAATTATCAGTGGTCCTGTGTTAAAATTCATCTAATTTTTAAATTACTTTAATGCCTTACGAAATAGTGATAATGTTGTGGCTTAATTATAGTGTCAAAGCCCGTAATTAGGCACCGACTGCATAAAGTAATAGTGAATGCAATCGTAGTCTGACCAAAGGTCAAGTTGCAAACTGACTGCTGTCAACAAGCGTTGATAAAAATATCACGTCCCCGATTGTACACACTGTTTATATTGTGTACACACCTTGTAAATATTGTTGTAAATAATAAACTTTTGTACATATATTTTTTCACTGAATAAATTAAACATCGGCCCATTATGGGCCTTAGGGAAACAGATGTGGAAGTACAACTCCTTCCGTGATGATGATGCTCCACTGCTTCATCCCGTGTTGCCCAGAAGGAATAGCCTACCCCTGCGGGAAATTCCTCTAATAAGATTAAAAGGATGATAAGCACAAAGCGAAATGTCAAAAATCTCACTGTCAGATTCTTAGTACCAGCATTGCCAGCCAACTTCACTCTTCTCAATAAGTGACCTGACCTATTGGACTATCATGCCGAAAGATCTGACGGTGTAACGGCAATGCTTATTCGTAATTCCGTCTCCCTTCCTTAACCCAAGCATACCTTCCGTCTCCTTGTTGTTCTCTTCCGTCACCTTAGACACATTTTCTTCCACCTTGAGCAGCCGTGTGGGTCCTCCCAACGAACCATTCTCTAATCAGCAATTCTTTTACTTTATCCAATCTTTAGGTACTCCTTTCTTGGCGGGCGGTGACTACAAAGCCAAGCACCTACAGCGGGGATGCCGTGTTTCCATCAACGTAAGCGGACTCTTCTGAAGGCACCATCCACATCAACCTATGGCTTTATTTCTCACTCTGACCCTACCTTTCAGCCTATTTTCTCTATATCTGGTTTTTCCACTTCTCACTTTGACATTCTGACTTCTCAAGATTTACCCTCTGACCACTGCCCAGTTCTACTAACCCTAAATTCCCAACTTCTACTGTTTAGACGACCACCTTCTTTAAATACGGGACCTGAAAACCGTAACATGTTCAAATACATCACAGACAGATATATCAATTAAGTACCAATTTCAAGACGATAGAAGATATCGTTGTTGCAATAGAGCACTTAACTAAGACTGTTCAAAGAGCTGCTTGGGCTGCAGCAATTCCTCAACAAACTTTGGCATCAACACGGGACTTACCTTACCTCCTCCTGGCTTTGCCCGTCTTCTCAAGTTGATATTTAAGAGGACAGTGGCCTGTAAAGGGGCCCATAATTTTCGTCAAATCATGCCTTCTGAGAGTTAGAAGTTCCTTCGCCTTCCGTTTTGAGAGATTTATAAATCTCTCAGCTTGCCTAATATTTGGTGCGTTTGTCCAGTGTTGTGAGTTTTTCTCACTCCATTTTTCCAGTTCCAACTTAAGCATACACTTTGGTGCACTTAGTTGTGGCTTTGGTCCCATTGGTAAGAGAGCTGCCTCTTTGTTTGCTAGTTCGTCAGCTTGTTTATTTCCTTCATATCTGGGAATCCACTTTAAGGTCATCTTATTCTGTTTTCCCAGAGTCATTAGGCGGTTTAGGTACTGTCATACAAGTTTCTAGTTGAAAGCCCACGCATTGCCTTTATAAGTGCCTGGCTGTCTGAGATGTAAATCTGTGCACCTTTGATGTTGCTGTTTGTTATCCCCTGTTCACAGAGTTGTATTGCTTGGACTGCAGCTTGAAAAATCGTGGGGGCTTTGCTAGGGTGTAGTTCGGCCCTGTTATCTCTACGCCCACTTACTGTTATTCACTCCATCTGTGTACCATATTACGACCTCTTCTTAAAACTTGGAGCTACCTTTCTTCCAAAGGTCTCTATTATCTATATCCACTTGGAAGGGTTTGTCAAAATTGACTTTTCTCTCATTTTGTCAGATACCGTTATAGCCATCTCAGTTATTTTAATTCTCTCTAGATTTTATAGAGGCTCATCCTTAAATCTGGTTTTATTTTCCTATATCTGAGGAGTTTATTGACCTTTAAAAGCCTCCTTTTTTACATAAACATGTAAGGGTCGAGTGCTTTTTCCATTGCTGTAGTGGGGCAGGTATGCATTAGCCCTGTCATGTTGAGACACGCTAGTCTCTGCAGACTTCGTAGAGACAGCTCTTCTTGTTCAGTGTTTGGTCACCATGCTAGAGCTAAATATGTGACCAAGGGTCTGACTGTTGTAGTGTATAACCAGTACGCCATTTTCGGATTTATTCCCCAGTTTTTACTGCATAATCTTTGGCCAATGCTTAATAGAGCATTGGCTTTACGCAGGTTGTTGCCTATGTGTGTTCCCCTTTGGTCAACGGTTATATCAAAGTACTTTGTTTCTTTGGAGAAAGAAAGGCAATATTTATTATTTTTACCTACGATCTTGTAAGAACACGTCAGAAATTCCACACTACACCCAAACAACCTCGCACAACAACTTTCCACACGAAATCTACCTGCAAATCGGCGTCGGCTGGAAGCAATGGTCTAAGGATTTGCTTCACTGATGTGAAGCGTGTGCAGTGTGAGGGTGTCAGTGGTTGGCATCTCCCATAATGTTTAATTATATTAGACAATGAATTATCAAATTTACTTATTGTAACTAAAGTTGTATGTGTAAATAACAATAATAATAAATAAATTTATATTTTTTATGACAGGGGGCCAGAAGTTTCACCATGTTTACGCTGATGGTTGGTTGATTTCTTCAGCTAAGCTTTAGGCAGAATCGACGGGGATCAAACATTTATAGGCAAGGCATTTATCATTATTTAATTTCCAATTAAACAATTTTTTTCTACTTTTTCACAAATAATTTTGTATTTTTTAAATATCCAAACGTTCGAGATCTAATGGGTGGACATTCACACTCATAACAATAATATTTATCACATTTATTGTTATTACACTTACAAGTTCTAGGAAAATACTCAAAATCTTAGAGAAGACAAATTCTTTTCCTATGGTTAGTATACTTGTAGGGAGGGACCAATAGATTATGGGGATACATTACATAATATATTATACAAATACACATACATATTCATCAAACATCAGAGTTTATAGAATGAAAAGCTTTTCTGGAAATGATAAAGGTGGGGTGAGTATGTTGTTTAATCTCTTTAAAAGACAGTTCTTATACACAGTTTGTTGCTTGCAATATCCGTTTTTCAATCTTAAAGCTCATCAACTACTTGACCGAGTTACAAGCACGTCTCTCGACATGAATTGTAAGAGTGGTTGACATGTCGAGAGACGTGCTTGTAACTCCGTCAAAATGCTGATGAGCTTTAAGCTTGAAATGCGGATAGTTTAAAACAACAGTAAGAACTCTCTTTTAAAGAGATCAAAAGTTTATCTTCTTAACATGTAGTTCTGCTGCCCCCTACTAGTGACAAAGGAATGATAATAGAAGAAAAGAAAGAGGACACTTCATCTCATGATTTGTGGAGAAATCCTTCAAGAGTAGTGGTATCTCGTGTAGACGGTGGTTGAAGGGTTGGTGGTTGTGGTTTGAATTCTTAACTGTTGAGATTGCTGCTTGGTTGATAGTTCATTCAAAAAGTACAGGGGCTTTTGCATTTTCTGGCTTTCTTTCCAAACTTATCGTGATACCAGCAAAACCCGTTAGGTTGATGTCGCGAATGTGATTGTGAACGTGATCGTGGACGGTTTCGTAATTCAAGTTTTTTAATAGAAGAACTAAGTTGCGCAATTCGCTGTTCAAGTTGAGAAAGCTGATTTTGGAACAAAACGGTTTGTGAGGGAGGGGGTAGAATATTTTTGGTAGAGACACAAGAAGTATTCAAATAATCTAGGATTCTGTCTGCCATTATAGCCAAATTATCCAAGCTGTCAGTACTTGACTCTAGTACGTATCTTATATTAGCAGGCAACATTTGCATGAAGGCCCAACGCAAATCTTCACGGTTTATTAGAGATCCAGCAAGCGCGCGAATTTCTCTTAACAACTGACTAGGCCTTTTATCTCCCAACTCTATTTCTGTTAATAATTTCGTTAATTCTAGTCCCTGAGATTCCCCAAACTCTTGTTCGAGTCTGTCCATCAAGTCTGAATAAGGTTTTTGGGTCGGGGCTCGACGCAAGAAATCCGTTATCAGCCTGACCACTTCCGAGTCCAGCGACGCAAGGACGTAGTTAAATTTCATCGATTCCGTAGTGATCCTATGTGTTGAAAATATAGCTTCTACCTTTATTTTCCAAAGTTTGATGTCTTCCCTCCAAACAGGCGGTATTTGTATGGATCCTCTGTTGATTTCGTCCAATAACGTGGAGTCGTAGGTATTATTCGAGTCTGCACCATCATGCGGCATCGTCGTTGTTTCAGAAATTTGTACTTACTAAGTCCTAAACTCGGTGGTTACTTATGCAGATGTACAATAACGTACAAATATAGTCATATATCGAACAAAGTTTATGCTATGAAATGCACGTGGTGGCAGAAACCGTTAGAACTCTCTTCTTGACAGCAGTGTTGCCGCTGCAGTGCCGCCACAAGACTCCTATTTATTTATCTATATTTATTTATATATACATACATACGAATCAAAGATCCTTTTACAAAGAATATAAATCAGGACATAATTACAAAATAACAACAAACATTAATAATAATTCACTAGTTTTCGTGGTCCGCTTGACTAATTAATATCTTTCAATTAATTAAGGTTTTTAGTTGAGATAAAAAAGTCAGTGTAACGAGCGGGATTCGAACCCACGACCTTCGGCAGATACGCCGCTACTACTTGAGCCTTCGTGACTTTGATCCACTTGGACACTAACTTCCCATCTCAACCTCACCTTTGAATTTAATAATAATAAATTGATTAATAATAATAATAAACAACAAACTGTATTTATATATTTTATATAACAATATATGATATTTTATATAATAGAATAATTAAATTTTATATAGAACAACCCATTGAGCACAGTAAGACTTTTTTCAATCTAACCATTAACCGTCCACAATATAATACTGCGTGATTACTTGTCTTATGTGATCAAATGTATTTATTAGCGTGAATATATTGTGTCACTGGGTCAACGGTGAAATGCTACTGTCTAACTTCAACCCTAACTTAGGTTATTTTTGGGTAAGTTGTATAATGTAATGAGTAACAAAAATTTTGCTACATATGATTTTTTTTAATGCAACTTATAATGGAATAATTAAAAAGGAAGTTAGTTATACACTTAGAATGTCAAGTATGTACCTTCAAGGAACCGGATCAGGCGTTGTACATGCCCAAAACATCAGTAATCAGACTTATTAAGTAAGGACACCTTAGTCTTTCAAGCTGAAACTCATGCCATCAATAGTTGTGCTTGAAAAATCTTGAAAGAGGTTGCAATGGCAAAAACCCTCATAAGATAAGCCAAGCAGCTTTTAAAGCAATAGCCTGTAAAAAATCATATTGAAATTAATCTGTAAAAGCATCCAAAATCTCCAAAACCCGGAGAAACACAACAACCTGGTGATATCTTGGGTGCTAGAACGAAAAATAAAGAAAAAACAGGCACACTGACCAGAGAAGGACCTGCAATACAGTAAATACACCCTGACCTATACTTGGGATAACAAAAACAAACATAGAATCCTCATCACAAATGGATCCAGAAGAGGCAAAAGGAGAAATGGATAAACTCTAGGGCGCTAGACACAGTAAACTTATGCTAAAGCAACCCTCACCAAAACTCACTGCTGCAGTTAGATAGGGCTAAAGTCGGAGGCCTGATAGGACCATTTACCTATCCCTGGCATATGAGCAAACATGTACATAAAATTCAACGATGACCTCATTTGTAGGTTATGCAATGAGGAGCAAGAAACAGCCACCTATATAATCTAAGATGAGCAAAGCAACTGCTCAATGGAGACATAACCTGGGATACAAAGAAAACCCAGGGAAAGGAATTGTAGCTATGGCAGTCAATGATAGTACTCCTTAAAAGAAGGATCGAATCAACAGACTGAACTAAAGACTAAGAAAATAGGAAAATACCAGAAGGCTGCAGTGCTTGGGGAGCATAAACAACCATCTCATAGTTTCTTTCATCATCATCATCATCATGTACCTTCAACCCACTAAAATTGATAAGTACAGAGCAATGCATAGATGAGAATGAGGGTTGTGTTTAGCTTTATAACATGCATGTGTTGAGGGCATTCACTGAAGCATGATTTTATGTAGGACAAATATAATACTGACACATGTTTATTATTGATTTGGCTTAGTCTGAAAGAGAATTGACAAAGTTGACGGTGGGTGTTGGTCTCTGGGGTCAGCCTGTGAGTGTGACTCACCCAAAAGCAATCCAGTGCCAGTTCAATAAAGAATTGACATTATGAAAGTTTGGTTGGCATTTTTCCCACATGCGATACAGTTGCATGAGCTGACAAAATTATCTGGTTATATCATTTTTATTTATTTATTTTTTAGTTTAAATTCTGCTAGAAGGTCTTCTATTTACAATATTTGTTTATCCACTGTTGTTTTTTAAAATCAATTAACCTGGTTAAAAAAAAGTTTTCTTATAAATAAATTGTTATCCAAATTATCAATGTAATAAAATTTTACAATTTTAAACCCATTTTTATTGTAGACAGATAAATATCTGAGTGTCAGCAAGAGAATGGAGTCCTCTAAGGCACTGAAATGACTGAAGTTCAGATAAAAATGCAGTTCCAGAACCGAAGGATGAAATTGAAGAAGCAGTTGGTGTCCTGGTTGAAGATAGCGCTGATGCTGATTTATTTCCCTCATCAATATTCACCAATCATCAACCATCCATCATCAATTTATGTGTCACACCCACTAACATGTCTGATTCACCAGAGCCTACGAAGCTACTGTATATGAATAAAAAAAAAAAGTAGCCATTTTTGTACATAACTGGCCATTTATTGTAAATATAGCTGTTATAATTTTGTTGAAATTTGTTTAAAATATTATTTGATAAAGTATTAACTTTTTCTCATTTTTGTGTTTATTTGTGTAATTAAAAAAAGAATTAACAAGGGACTTTTTAATTGTAAACCCTCTATTCCCAGCTTTTGATAATATTTTTTATATTACATTTATTGGTTATTGACAACACAATAATATACAAAAATTATATTAGGTAAATAATTTCTACATACTATTCTGAATTTATCGCTTGAGTCACTTGTAGGAGACATTGCCCAGTGACTACATTTCTTCACACTGACACCTTGTCATTCATCAAATAGTGAGAAGACCTCGGGACATTTTTGCTTTAATTGTCTTGGTGGATTTTCTGGTATGGCTGGATGTAATAACAATTGTTCTAGTAGATTATTTTGGATGCTCAGTGTTTGACGAAATTTTTTTCTAGCAGATTTTGATGAGGTTATGCGCAAATGGGGTGTTTACGTTGTTATGAATCATTTTATTTCAAACATAAAAAAGGAGAATTTATATTTGATGGAGATTTTAGACTAATTTGATTAGAGACATTGTGAATTGGGTCCTTGGTCGAGCCCCACACTTCACAACCATAATTTTGATCACTTGACCGTCTTTTAAATAATTTATAAGGTCGGTTTGTTTCTTGTTTTTTCACTCTTGTGTGCGGATTCCAAGACAGTCGTTTTTCCAAGAAAAGTGCAAGATAGTGCACAAGGTCAGCTGTAGGCAATGGGAAGTTATTCTCACTGATAAAATTTATCTGTTATTCATTTTGCTAGGTTTATTTTCATTCTTCGCTTTGTGAACCGTACTGTTAATTCATTCATGTGTTGTAAGTGCTGAGTGTTAATGAAGGGGTCTGAATTGCATGCAAAAATCGCTTTATCATCAGCGAAAGTATGTGCTGAAATGTTAACATGTGTAGGAATATCTGCAGTGTATACTGAAAAAAGCAATGGGCCAAGAACGCTTCCCAGAGGAACACCTGGTCTAATAAGGTTAGTGTATTATTGAACTGAAAATTCAGTTCCCTGTCAGACTTGGCAAAATCGGTCCATCTGATATGATCTCAGCATGAGACAGTACGCATGAGAGAGGATGTTCTTCAGTTTCCAAAGCAGGCCGAGTGTCAGGCTCGATCCTTTTCTGAAATAATGTTTTAAGGAGTTTTTCTATAATTTTGGCAAGGATATATAGGAGGACTTAATTGTGTATATCTGATGGGGTAAATTCTTTAGGTGGAGGAGAATTACAAGTGGGTACTTTTTGGAAGCAAAACCCTGTTTTTTGGTTTAAACAGGCAGAGACTAGTTTTATTATCAATTTAAAAACAAACAAAAAAATCAGTAAAATGGCTTAATTATAAAATTTGTTAAGACAACAATATAATTGCAATACATATTGTCCACATAAAAAGAACAAAATGGCAAAAGTTAAATAATGAGGAATTTCATAGGAGCATACAAAGACAAAATACTTTTAAAAAAATGTATTGCTCACAATAAATAAACAGAAATACAAAATAAAATTTAAATCTAAGTTCGATAATTTATTATTAACAATATAAATTTGGTCTTTTCTTACACGAGCCTCTGCGTTTAAAGTTAATTCAGCCTTTAAAATTTGTTGACATATTATTTACATAACATTACCTTGAATTGAGATTAACCGTTTAACAATCATACTTTTGTATCATGCAATCATTAAGACATATATATGTATGGCATATTTAATATATAAATGAAAAATAATTTATCATAAACAAAACAAGTAGAAAAATATATAAAGTTAAAACACACAAATTTGCATTAAACATTCTTATGTAAAGTAAAAATTATATGAAACGACTTTTAGCATTTGCAGCTGGATAATTTTTTCATTTCAAATTATTAAGTAGTTCAGTATTAAGTAATTTACCCCAAGTACAAACCAAAAAGAACATTTTGAAAAACGTTTAAAGTACATCGTCCTTCTTTATTAGCAGCTGCAAAATTCAAGTAATGTACATTTTTCATTTTATTTCTTAGGAAGTCTATAAGAATGGGGATATTAACTGGTACAAGTATGAGTACCTTCAGTTCATTTGGCAAAAACAAAAAACCGCGACTGTGTCAGTCAGGGTGCATTCTCTCATTTCAGTTCTCACAATTAATGTGAATTTAAATTAACTAGTCTAAAAGCCTAAAATTAACTTAAAAAAACTTAAACTTTAAATCTTAATAACACAGTTTGAAACAATATTGCAAGATGACAAACAAAATTCTCTTAGATAATCAAATGTGTTATAAATATAACTGAAGAAATATATAAAATATCATCTCTAAAATAATTAAATGAGTAATTAACCTATAAATATAACTGAAAAAAAATCAAATTATCAGTGTTATTGCTTCAACAAACAAAGTTTTTTTTATTATTTATTTTTGATGAATGTGTCAGCCTTTGATGATATTTCTTTTGCAGTTAGAGTACCGTATTATTAAAAGACTTTTACACCCAATTATCTAATCTTCAAAAAACAAACATTTTCATATTTGAAATTAACAAGGTGTTTATTTTAATTTTTATTCTTTTTTTTAGATTATTGAATCATTCTTAAATGAGTTGTTTTATGATTGTTTATTTTATTCTTATTGTTGCTTTTGTTGCTTATTTTATATATATTGTTGTTCTTGTTTTGTTTTTGACTAGAAGAAGGAGCAATGGTCGGTTATTCTTTTTAGTGAATCCATTGTGCAATCATCCATCTGTGATTGGACGTTTCTTAAGTGGAAGAAACAATGCTATAACTGCACAACCTTAAATAAAACATAAGTCATAATGTTGTTAAATGTTTAAACATGTAAAATAAAACCTTGATATTAAAAAAAAAAAAATAAAATTAATTAGTAGGTTGTAAGTGTTAATGATGTACAAACTTACCTATCATTATGGCAGTAAATAAGAAAGTAGGAATTGTGCAGTTGTAATCTATGAGGTAGCCGAAGAAAAGACTAGCGACTAAAGCTCCCACTTTTCCAAGACTGAGGCACACACCATTTGCCATGGCACTAAAATCACCGTTACATTAAAACAAATATTTCATAAAATTTGCGGCATTTATTACCATATTTGTGAAGGGAAGAGATCTACCAAACTGCAAAACATCGTCATAACGCTCAATGAAGCGAACGCCTCAAATAAGCATGACAAAATCAGATTTTGGAATGATGAAGTGACAAAATACATAGCCAGGCATGATATCCCTGCTACGCCCATGCAAAATACTAAAAAAACAAAATTAAACAAATTTTTAATCGATGGAAAATTCTATATTTAATCTTCCATAAACACCAAAAAAAGCTTTGTATAAAGGATGAATTTGGCCAAATACTTAAATTTGGTTTTAAATAAAATGAATATTTACCAAGGAAAAATTTACAACCCAAACGACTGATACACATTGAAAGCCATAAGCTTGTCGGAATGCAAGAAAGGCCAATGATCACAGAGTTCTTGAATATTTCAGGATTGACTTCATTGTGGCATTCATTCGTCGTTTCTATGAAGATAGAGGCCACTTCGCACATTGATGTCGTCTGTCCAGGATGTTGCTGTTCGAAAGTGTTAAACCTCGAAAACAGCTCAGGAAACCACAACATGAACGTGTAATACCTACAATTTAAAATTTGCTTCAGATTATTTTAAAATGTTAAAATGTAAAACTTACACTCCAGTCACTCCGAATGATATTATCCCGACCAATGAGATATTTAGGAAATGCGGTTTGACAAGAAGAAGTTGGGTCTGCGTTTTCATGTCATAAAAAATCGACTGAAACGTACGTTTTGGCTTAGTAAGTTGAGAGTTGTTATTTCTGCTAATGACGCTTATGCCTTTTTCCTCCATGAGCTCACACTGAAATATAATTGTTAAAAATATTAACAAATAATACATAGTATGTGTTAATTAAATTTAAAGTTGATTATCTACAATTATTAAATTCACTAATTTCATGGTCCGCTTGACCAATGAATATATTGCAATCAATTAAGGTTTTTAGTTGAGATAAAAAAGTCAATGGCACGAGCGGGATTCGAACCCACGGTCTTCGGCTAGATACGCCGCTGCTCTACCACTTGAACTATCGTGACCACGATCCACTCGGACACCAACTTCCTTTCTCAATCCCACCTTTTGAGTTCCCCCCCTTTTTACCATTTTTCAAATGTCGTATAATGAAATGGCCACGGAGAGCTTTAGTGTCGCCAAGAGTCCAATCCGATTACACGACATTTGAAAAATGGCAAAAAGGAGGGAAAACTCAAAAGGTGGCGTTCAGAAAGGAAGTTGGTGTTCGAGTGGATCGAGGTCACGAAAGCTCAAGTGGTAGAGCAGTAGAGTATCTAGCCGAAGATCGTGGGTTCGAATCCCGCTCGTGCCATTGACTTTTTTATCTCAACTAAAAACCTTAATTAATTGTAATCTGTAATTATCCTGGTTACGATATCATATTCATTCTGTTTTTAATAATAAAAATTGTTAAATTTTTATTCAAAAAATATTGAATCTTTTTTCTATTTGTCTATCATGAACATAATATCCAAAACCTTCAACTTTTTCAAAACAAAATACTTAAAGCATAGCCAACACAGTGTGGCATTTTCGAAACTTTATTGAAAGATTAAAGTTTTTTTTATATTTATTGTCTTTGTAATTATTTAGGCCTTCACACACTGTCTTATTTTTGTATTTTATGTTACAAAAAGAATAGCCATTGCAAAATTGGTTTTATATGGAGTCTGGTGAAAGTTTTTTTTTTCCTTTTTACTTTGCCTAACTGTGATGAGCTCCGTGTCAATGCCTAAACCGTTGCGGCCACTGATGTCCCCTATCAAAGTTTATTAGATGTTCCATTCAATGTCAAAATTCGAATATATAAATCAGTCTTTCACTCAGTGTTCTGTTATAGTACTCAAATCTGGTTTTGTCCAGCAATATGAGACACTTGAAAAGTGTCAGCGATTTTATTACAAAAAATTACTTACTGTACCATTAGTCACCCAAAACTTTTTGGTCATTGAAACTACCTTGTCGGCTATTTTCATTTTCTCTCTCACTTCATATAAAATACTGATTAAAGTCTCTATCGCTTCCAGATTTCCGTTTCCCCAAAATTACTAAGCTTCGTATTATAGAAAAGAAAACCTTCTAGCTCAAAGAGTAGATATCATTGTCCCAAAAACATTGTAATTTGTTACATACATCCGAATATATGTCTTTATTGGGTGCTCAATTGTCACTACTCCAATCTTAAATAAGTACCAATTATCATGAAGAGTGTATGCAGCGGGTTACATTTTCTGATCAATTTTAATTGTATAAGACAATTATGACAGATTATAAAGTTCATTGCTGGTGGTACAAGAAAACCTAAATCTAGTTGAGTGAATTAGGCCCAGTTCACATGGAGGCAATCTGTACGAGAAACGCGTTTGCCAAACTGGTATGAGATACAAAAAGTATCCTGGTGACTAGATTTAATCACCTCTACTCCATCTCTTCTTTATCCTCTACCAAGTGTTTGAGGACCTATCCGATCAGTCAATACAGAAAAAGTATCAAGTAACCAAAAATCCCAAGTAACTAAAAATTGGTATCTCATATAGGTCATCTGTCAGTATCCCCATCTGATAACCTGAAAATTCTTCAAATGTCTAATATTTAGATATTCTGTATGTCTGTCTTATATGTTTTTCCTTACTATAAAAATACAGATTATCTTTAGATGGAAAATTTTCAAATATGTCAAATATTTCACTCTTTTTTTTCTTCTTTGACTAAGAGTATTCGATTACCCTTTACTTTCATAATTTTTTTTTTTAAACATACCACGAATAAAGATTGATGGCAACCGGTGTTGACAGAGTAGACGTATCTTAATACTTCTACGGCTTTCTCGCGTTCTCCGATGTCTTCATAATATTTTGGACTTTCAGGAAATCCCATCGCAATGAAACCCAATACAATCATGACGCTTGCATTTGTCGCGACGTACAAATTCCAAGATGCATAGTTGAAGTATTCGCTTTCGAACCTCAAGTTTGTTGGGATGATCGCCCATGCTAGGCCTGAAAGTTTACTCATTTAAATGATTAAATTTTATAAATTATGGAAACAATTAGTTATTTCTCTTACAAGGAGACAGTGTGATGCCGACTGTCCACCAAAACTCCATCCAACTGACGACCTTTTCTTTCAGCTTTTCAGGTTGAAATTCAGCGAGGTATGGTAGGCATACACTTAGCACTCCTGCAAGGCTGAAAATTTTCATATAAATTTTTAAAACAACGGAACTACTTATGTTAATAGTGAATCGTTTTAATCGCATACCCTACTGCACTAATAATCCTAAACACCATAAAAATGATGAAGTTCGGTGCAAAACTGGATAAAAGGCTGGAAAGTCCCCCAGACAACAGCGTCATGACATATATCCATTTTCTTCCATATATGTCGGCAAGCGTACCCCAAAGAAATGCTCCGATTATTATACCTGAGATTGTAAAATAGAGGAGTTTCTTTTGTTAGCATTCAATTCCAGAGCAAGGCGAGATAGAAAAACTTATTCAAACAGGCCTAGTGCTACTTACTAAATGTCCATCCATAAAAATCAACTAAATAAAACTACAAAAAGAAAGAAACGTTAATGTTATATTACAATTAATTAAGGTTTTTAGTTGAGATAAAAAAGTCAATAGCACGAGCGGGATTCGAACCCACGATCTTCGGCTAGATACACCGCTGCGCTACTAACTTTACAACTAAAAACCTTAATTAATTGTAACATATTAATTGGTCAAGCGGACCACGAAATTAGTGAAGTTAATGTTATATATTTTAGCATTTTGTTTTTTAACACTTTCTGTTTTAACAATTTTTTCAGCAAAATTTTTTGCTATACAAATGAAGCAAGATAGATGCATAAAATGTAAATGTAATAATGCAATAACGTACCTAGTTGAGGAAATGCTGACAAATATCCAGCATCTTTTGATGATATATCGAAATCACATCTTGCAGCTGGTATCACAAAGGAAACCACTATGGTTTCCATGGCCACAGAGCTATATGAGCAGCCAACAAGGAGAAAGAGCAAATAATGAAATTTGCCATATCCTGGAAAATACAGCATGTGAGAAGTCACGAGACCATTTATCTGGTTTGTTTTAAATTTGCTTTATTAACTGCCTTAAAAGTATGTCACAGAATTTTGTCATTGTTGAAGTGAAAATTATAAGGATAGCAAACAAAATTTGCTGCAAGTTAATTGAAAAATCAATTATTATATTTTTCTGTATAATTTGCTGTACTGTAGCCAAATGAAGAGGAGCATACATTTTAATATATGTAATTATTTAATCTATTTCACCAATTATGTCATTGTTGAAGAGAAAATGGTTAAAAACCGAGATACTAGCAAAATTAAAAAAAAGGACATTTAAACCAAATAACAAACAAAATTTGATGCAAGAAAATACTATATTTTTCTGCATAATTTGGTTATTCCATAACCAAATAATCAGGAGTGTAAAAGTTTTATTAAAATTATTTACACCATGTTCGCGATTTTTTTTTTTTAAATTGATGAATCGATAAAAATGGATGGAACCGTAAACTGATAAAATCACACTGTTTGAAATTTTACCTGCTTTTTCAAGAGCTGCTTCGAAAGGTAAACTTGCATGTGATTCCGTTTCTGAAACAGACAGAGAAACAGATTAAAATTCAGTTTTAAAAGTTTTCTTTCTTTTCTAAACCTACTTAAAAGTTTCATTTATATTATACTCAATTATAATTAGACTAATTTAATAATTATCAATATTAGACTTTTTAATTAGCACAACAATTTGGCAAACATATTAAATTGAAATAAAAAGGCATATGATATTTTTTCGTTGAGGGTTTTTTTTTTTTAAAGTTTAGCATTGCAGCTAGTAATGATAAATTTTTTATGGGGGTGCACGACAGCAGTGTTCATATCAGGCCCCCGGGTGCAAGTGTTTTTGAAGAAAAAAAGCCCATTTTGTCGAGTTCGAATGCGAGGCTGCTGGATTCGAACCCGGGAATTTTACCTTGATAAGCGCAGTGTCAACGCCTAACCGCGGGGAACACACCCGATGCAACAGTATGCGACGCTACCCGACGGCTTGCCACGTTTTGGTAGGGTGTGCACATCTATACGACGTCAAGCGCACGCCACGTACAGTCACACAGCGTGTATCACAAATCAGATCACAATTGCAACGCCTCTTTTGTTCTTAAGGCATTATTTTGAGCAAAACCATGTAATAAATTGTTAGTTAAATTTTATGAACACAACCAAGTAATAAATTGTTAGTTAAAATAAATTGTTTTAAATAAAATTATTCCGGTGTTTTGATAAATTTTCTGCCTAACCATCATAATTAAATAATTTCTATAAAAACTCATGAATTTTTGATCTCGTTTAATTTGGTTTGTATTAAAATAAGAATGTTCTAATTAATATAACGAGAAAATTACAAATATTTAGTTTGAAATAAACTATAAAAATATGAGTGTCCTGTTCTGACTCTACTCGACGAAAATGGTGTAATTTTATAAGAAAAAACATGAAATAAATTGTTAGTTAAATTTGCTGAGCAAATCCATGTAATAAATTGTTAGTTAAATTCATTCTATCAATAAATGGTATTCCGGCGTTTTGATCAATTTTCTACCAAACCATTAAAATTAATTTTGTTTAAATAAATACTAACGAATTTTGAACTCGGTTAATTTGGTTTATATTAAAAATAAGTATGTTGTAATTAATATAACGACAACAATGCATGTAGTTTGAATAAAAATATGAATGTCCGGTTCTTTGTCTTCGACTGTACTCCATGCTACCCGACGAAAATCTGGACAGTGGGGCAGAGCGTAAAGTAGAGTTGCGTTGCATGGCATCGGATAGCATCGGTTGTGTTCCCGGCTTAAATCGTACCACCTACGCCCCTAAGATGGTAATTTTAATTTTTTTTTGGTGTATATTATTATTTTTTGTATCTTTCTTTTCAAACAAATTTCTTGTTTTAGAAATGTAAGTTCTTCCAGTTCGGATCGGCGTAATGAGGATCAACGCGTCCAAGGAGAGAAAGAGCATTATGATAATTTAATTTTTTATTGTAAATAATTATTACAAATGGATACAATATCAAATGGTTATTTTTTCGGAGTCGAATTTTAGTTAGCAGTTATTTCCTATTTGCCCAACTATCCCCATCGTAAACCTGCAATGTTTCTTGGTTTGTATTCACTTTATTCTGTATGTCATATTTATTTCAGTGAGCAGCTATTACTTTTTTTTCTTCTATAACAAAACACTAGTAAAAATTGAAATTGAACTGACGAGAATTAAAAACGAATTTGCCGGTTTAGTATAACCTGAGTAACAAAATTCGCACTTATTCGGTGAAAAAAAGTTTAATAATTTTTTAAAATCTTTCCTGATACAGCAAGGAAACAAAAAATTTACCCAGCCTAGGACATTTTGGGAAATGGCCATTAAAAGTGTTAATGTTCTTTTTTAATAAATCGTTTATTTGTAACCAGTGTATTTTTTCCTAGTCACAGCACTGCTTAAGCAGTAGGGTTAGGATGATCACAATTTAGTGTGATACTTTTGGATGCGGAATCAATTCGTCGATAAAAAAAAAATCCATTTCGTGGTCCAGTTGACCAAATAATTTCTTTCAATTAATCTTTATGTAAGGTATTGGTTGAAATGAAAAGTTAGTGTCACGAGCGAGATTCGAACCCACGACCTGCTCGACCACTTGAGCTTCTACAAGCTTGAGTAGATCGTGACTTCGATCTACTCGGACACCAACTTCCCACTTCAACCTACTACTGCTCGTGACACTAACTTTTTAATTTCAACCAATACCTTACATAAAGATTGAAAAGATTGATTAATTGAAATCAATGTTGAAGTTGTGGATAGTGAGGTTAGTGACGTAGCTTTGACAATTCGTCTGAGGACAGGGTGAAAAGTTTGGATGTGTTGGATATTGGATGGCTTGGCGAAACTTTCCTGATACATATTAGAAAATAATAATGTCTTGTATAGAGTTAGTTGAGTTTTGGTGTCCAAGTCTTCTGCTAAGTTGTCTCTTAAGTGCCGTATGGGGATTCCACGTCAGTCTGTTGATAATAGTATTATAATTAAGTGGAAGTCGGTCGCTCTTTCTTAAACAATTAATGTAAATTAAGATTTCCCTCTTTCAATCTTGTCCTCAACAGTTTGCATCAATCTTTGATAATTCAAGGTGTTTTTTGGATGTTGGAGGTTCTTGGATTGGATTCGGGTTCAAAGACGTCATTCGAATAGGTGGAGATTTTTGTGAGAAGTATAGAAAAGTCAACAGTATAAATGATTAGTCCGATAATTCCCCCTTGTGAAACGAATGCTTTTATCGGTCTGGCATTTGTGCATTCGTTCGGCACCCACACTACACTTTAAATTTACAAGTTAAATCTAAGCAGGAAATAAAACTTTAGAGCAATATCTAAGATGTATAGGACAAGAGTAAAATTTTACTTACTGGAACGCGTTGGAGCAGTCTTGATACTTAATTTTTTGACTTGTTTAGCAACATTTGTTTTATATATTATTTGGAGATCGTGAGATGCGGTCTGGTGTGACGTAGGTTTTACAAAAATATTTTCTTTGCAGTGCCAACGTTTCGATCTTTATTGAGATCATGTTCAGATGGTTTTCTAAAACCTACGTCACACCAGATCGCATCTCACGATCTCCAAATAATCATTAACTAATGGTCACTAAACATCACACATTTGTTCCAAATTATTTGAAAACCCTAAAACGATCTGGAAACTGATTTTTCATCAAAACCCACTTGTCAACCCTTGGAAAATCTGATCACGTAAGCAAAACTGAACAGTTCGTTGGTGAAACATTGTTCCGGTTCATCAAAGAAGTGCAACCCCATTTATGATAATAACTAATCCTGTATAACCTAATAAACTAATCCATGAACGATTTTGTATTGCATTTATTGTGTCAAATGTTAGTTAAAAATATTAAAAGCATAACGAAAAATGTTTTTAAATTTAGCATCTATCGTCAGGATAGACGTTATGCTTACAAGTTCGATTGAGATTAGAAAAAAATACTACCTCAATGAAAACAGATGCATCCGGAATACCAATTTTTTTTTAAACATGTATTTTGAAAAATTGAAAACTTTTTTAAAAATATACTTAGAACAAGAGGAAATACGCTGGACCAAAGCCCGCGCAGGTGCTCCCTATGCAGAGAAAGGTTGCTCGATGTGTCCCACTTAATAAAGGCGTGTCATGCCTTGGCTCCATACAGAGAGCGTGTAGGCCTGCCGCCAAATTTAAGAATGGATCTCGGACTCGGTAGGGAAATGGTCCCCTGTTCTGCTTTTTAGAGGAATTGGGAATTTTTTAAATTGTATATAGCCGTCAAAATATATGTTTTGTATGAGTGATTGTATTTATTAGAGTGAATGGGGAGGGGGTTGATGGGGGAATAGCATGCCCATCGCCCCTCGGGCTGTGTACGTGGTTTGGGTCGATGGCGGGGGGGGGAGGAATTAACACGAGACAACTATTAGGCAAAGGTAAGTAAAAGAATTAAACAAATAAGATTAATAATTTTTGTACAAACACACTTGTTATAGTTATTGAGCTTATGTTTATGATTTTATAAGTTTTTCTGCTTGTTGGTTCTATAAGTCTTCAATTCGAATTTTTCAAATTGTCATTTTAAGTACAATTTCGTTGAATTAAAAAAAAATCAATGTTTTTTAATATATTTTTCATACATAATACATTAATACTAATGAACTATTGTTATTTAAAAATTCGAACTATGTGTTGGAATATGTTCACAATTTTTATGAAAGAAGAGATTTATTGGTGTGGTTGGGATTCAAACTATGGTAAAATTGTAGGCAAGTTAAAACCGTTCAATAATTTAACATATAATTACTCACTGATGACGGCTAATTTTTTATCCATGTTAAACCCGTGGTCGCCTTTGAAAACGTATCTGCCCGATGACATGTTCGGTGCCATCTCGACCGTACTTGTGTTTTCAGGACGAAGCCCCAAACATTTATGCGTCGTCCCCACCATAAATTTTTAAAAACGGGGGTTCCCTTTCAGCCCGTGAGCGATTATCCGGTTCAGTCTAAAAAAAAGTACCGAGAGATCGAGGTAGTCGGGGTGGGACAGAACGTACCGCGAATCTGGTCAAGAATCCGCGGTTTTTCCGCTCGCGGTTCCACAAGTCTTTTCCAGGACAATTGGGTGTCAGTTATACATTATTGTAATTGTCTGGTTTCCCACGATTTTATCTTTTAATTTCGTTCGTATACCCTTCATCTGTAATTGCACGAACGTCGAATTCTTGTTTTACCAATGTCGTAATTATTCGTCCAGTCGGATAATTTGTGGCATATACTCCGTTTGTCCACCGTATCCATTGTTCCAAATCGAGATATCAGTTTTTTAGCAGTGAAAGAAATTAATTTGTAAAAACATACGAATCAAAATTTAATTTAAAAAAAAATATTCTGGATTAAGATTTCAATTTTTTATTTTCTTGTTTTCAGCCTTCCCGTTTTAAAATGTTATACTAAATGAACATAATTACACCAACTAGTTAAACAATAAAAGTAAATTGGTACAAAATATTTTATATCATCCGTAAAAAGCCATTAATTTTATTAATTTAAAATTTCTTCATAAAACGTTACGTATCTGTATATACCAGAAATTCAAAACGTTTTTTGTTTTAATGCGTATGAACAAATTACTTTCTTTTACAGTTCTCATTGTAAAAGTGTACAAAATTAAACCAAATAATAATTGATTTTTTAAAACAACTGTTTAATTAAGTAGTATCTAGAGAAAATTAGATCAATTGTCTTTTATTTTATTATTATTATTATTTCTTTTTCAAATTATTAGATTTTACGTTCTTAAAGTGTTAGTAAAGTTTGACACATTGGTCTGTTAACGAATAGTCGTCCAAAAGTTATTTACCGATATTAGTAAAAAATCCATTAAAAGCGTATTTATTTCGGTTTTAATCCTACATATGTAATTACAATTGGATCAACTGTTTTTTAAAATGTTTTAATCTTTTATTTAATTTAAAAAAAGTTTTTTTATCTTTTCCTTTAAGTGTTATTATAGTTTAAAAAATCAGACAAAATAATCACATGTTAAAGAATAATTGATGTTTTTTAAACTCCAGTCCTCATGTTGTGTAGCAGTTAAACGAAATTAAATCTGTTAAAGAATATGGTTTTTAGGTTACTGTCTTCAAGGATTATGCAGGTGTATGAAATCTGAAAAAAAAACCTGTTAAAAAAAGGCTTTTAGAATCTGGTAGTCGTTATTTTTGCAGGAAATCAAATAAAAGTTTTTATGTTATAGAATACAACTTTTAGTTTCAGATCTTCAAAGTACACAAAGTTTTTACAAAACTATCGGGTTGTCCGGAAAATAATGCAGGATTTTAAGTTTTCATTAAAAAAAATCTATATAAAATATTCTGTTTACGTTTACAGGATTACTCATNTTTATTGACTTTATCAATTCTAAAAATTCTGAATTCTACTCAGACGGAATTAATAAGTTACCAACACGTTGGGAGAAATGTATTGAGAGTATGGGAAATTATTTTCATTAAAGAACATTGCTTTAAAGTAACTAGTTTCTTTTTTTTTGTTTAATACCAAAATCCTGCATTATTTTCCGGACAACCCAATAAAATTTATTTCATAAAGGATAGGTTTTTAAATATTTCTCTTCCAGTGCTAAAGAAAAGTGGCAAAATCAAAAGTGGTCTAATAAAGAATAAAGAAGCAGAAAAATAGTTGAAAAAAGTCTGTTAAAGAATAATTGATTTTTTAGAATTTAAGTGCACAATTATATTGAGTAACAGCGAAAAGAAATTATGTATGCTAAAGAATAGGGTTCCAATTGGGAATTTCAGAAAAAATGATCTATTTAGAAATAACGTTTTTTTTTCTTTAAATTCTGTTCCTTTATTACTACAATTAAATTAAAACCTTGACAATTGATATATTAAAAAATAACGATTTTGTAGGTTTATGTCCTTCACGTGCTAACAGTTCAATTAAAAATTTTCAGGTTTTGATCCTTCAAATGTCATTGAAATTGAACAAATTTAAAAAAAAATTACCCCTTAATGAATTAGCGTTTTTTTTTTACTGTTCCTTTAAGTGATATTCTGCCCTGCTAAGACGAAATTCCGCATCTACTCTTCTCATAGTTTTAATAAATTAAGCTTTGTAACTTTTCATGTTGAATGACCTCATTTAAATTTTTTAAAAAATCTATTTCTAAAAATGTTATTAAATTATCGTTAAAACAGATTGTATGCCAAAGAAAGCAAATTTTTTTTAACACTAAGGTCATTCAAATGATATTGCAATGGAACGAAATAATTAAAAGTGGTTTAATAAGTAATAAGATATTTTTTGTTCTGTACCTTCAAATGCTATTAGTTTAAAAAAATCAGAGAAAATAATCGCCTGTTAAAGAATAACTGATTTTTTTAAACCCTCAATCATGTTCATGTTGCAGTTAAACGAAATTAGATCAGTTAAAGAATATGGTTTTTTAGATTACTGTTCGTATAGGATTATACAGGTGTATGAAATCTGAAAAAAAGGCAGTTAAAAAAGGTTTTTATGATTTGGTCTTCGATATGTTTACGGAAAATTAAATAAAAGTATATATGTTATAGAAGAAGTTTCTTTTAGATTCAGATCTTAAAATTGCACAAACCTTTTACAAAACCAAAATTTATTTGATAAAGAATAGGTTTTCAAATATTTCTCTTCCAGTGCTATAACAATTGTAAAAAAATTGTCCGTTAAAGAATGTAAATTGTTTTTTAAAGTTCAGGTCCTTCAAGTTTTATAACGATTGAGCAAAATGAAAAGTGGTCTAATAAAGAATAATCTCTGTTTATTTGTTCTGTTCTTTCAAGTAGAAAAGAATATTTGAAAAAGTCTGTTAAAGAATAAATGATTTTTTTACAATTTGAGTGCACAATTATATTCAGTAACAGCTAAAAGAAATTATATCTGCTGAAGAATAGTGTTTCAATTGAGAATTTCTGAAAAAAATGTTCTATTGAGAAATAATTTTTAAAAAAATTATTCTACTAATCCTTTATTGTAAAATTAAATTAAAACCTTGACAATTGATGCAGTAAAGAAAAGAATTTTTTTGGTTTATTTTCTTCAAGTGCTAACAGTTCAAATAAAAAAAATTCAGGTTTTGATCCTTCAGGTGTCATTAAAATTGAACAAATTGTTTTAAAATAATTAGCTCTTACAGAATAAGGATTTTTGACTGTTCTTCAAGTGATATTCTATCTCGCTAAGAAGAAATTCAGGATCTGCTATTTTGATAATTTTGAGAAATTGAGCTTTGATGTTTTTCCTGCTGAGTGACCTCAGTTAATTTGCCATATTTTGTTATAGTTTTTGGCCTAGGGGCCTAATTTTTTTTTAACCCTGAAAGCTTTTTTTTATTATAATTTATAATTTATTTATAGATTCACTTTTATTTTATGTATTTGTTGGGTTTTTACGTTTAATTTAGCCAGCAAAGATTTGTGATAATAACTTACGAAAAAGAACGTACCAGAAAATAAAGTATTTTTGCCAGCATAAATTGTTTTTTTATTACAATTTGTTTTACAATGCGATAGAAATGTAACTCATAATGAAACAAATATTTAAATAATTGAATTTCCATTCACTTTGTTCGATATAATACATCTCCCGTTACGTCGGAAACGAGTTTTTCTGCCGTAAAAAAAGTGGAAAATAACATTGGCACATGCTTTAATTTCACCTTGTGAAACGAGCACTTTTTTTATTAAGTTACGACAAAATTTTGGAAATACGATTTTTTGGCTAGTATTTTCTCCAAATCGTTTTATGTACACGCACAGCACGTCTTAATTTTAAACTGAATTTTTTTTATATTTCTGGCAGGATTTATACAGATTTTATCATGTTTTCAATAGGAAAAGTATCTAAGAATGCAATGGTAAAAAAGGGAAATTCGAAAAATCTGGAGGTACGGCATTTCTTCATAGCAGGGCAGTATTACAATGGAAAAACATTTTTTTGTAAAGAATCTTAATTTTTTATGTTCAGGCGTAATGACCCATAGTAGTTTATGGCCTTTCATTAATTAAAAAGAAGTGCTATTACAATTGAACGAAATAACTAAAAAATGTTCTATTAAAAAATAATTTTTTTTATTACAGTTATAGGCATCAGATTAGAACTCGTTAAAGAATGTCTTTTGTTTGTTCTGGTCTTTCAAGAATTATAATCGGTTGAAGCCATACAAAAAAAGGTAGATTGAAGAATAAGGTTTTTAGGTTATGATCCTTGAAGTGTCATAGTTGAATAAAATCATTAAAAAGTCTGATAAAAAACAAGGTTCAATACGCTTAGATTCTTAAACTACTATTACAATTGAATAAATATTTTTAAAAACAATTGCGCTAGCCTTTAATGCAATTAATCATCATGGTATTGACTATGATACATGTTTTAGGCACATCCTTGCAGGCTCGGGAAAGATTACAAACAAATTTCATATATAACTGGAAACATTCTCATTTTATTGTACTTTATTTTACATTTTACTTGTTAATTTTTAATTGTCGCTCATGAGGGGACGAGAAATCTATACGAGTTATGAAAAAAAATGGTTGATTCGTAACATGTTTTTAAAAACCTGACGCAGATTAAAAGAACAACAACTTTGGTAAAAGAACGGGATAAATCTACACTCGAATCGATTGTTTCCCAGCTGGTAAAGTTAGTTTTTCAAAGATTCTTGAACAACCAGAACCAATCAAAGAATTGTTGATGGGTTCACATCCGTATTTTTTAAATGACGGTTTGGTGCAACGTGATGGTAATTTTATGCCAAATTGTAAAAATCCAAAGGAAAGTTACCATTCAATTTGGAGTTTACATCCGGTTGAAGGCGAAATCACTGTACTTACTCAACAGGACAGAAGGCGCATATACATAGGATTCTAATGATTCCAGTCGTTTTACCGTTTACATTTAAGAGATTACAATTCCATATTAAACTCTCTTTAACTTTTAACTCGTATAAAACACAGAGAGATACCTTTTTTTGAGGGGTGAAATTTCCTATCGCTAGATTTGTCAATATACCAAGAACCAGAAGTAAGGATATCAATTTATTTTAGCAAAAAAGGAGGAATAGTCAGAAGCATTGCAAAAATAAAAAGAACGTAATCAATAAATAAACTCTCTGTACAAAAATACAAATTTACAATTAATTATTAAAATTGTCATTTTTTACCAAAGGGGTTGGGGGTTGATGCGGGAGACAGTTCTTTCCTCCACTGCGACATATACAGGACTATTGTGGAACCCCTATAGCTTAAAACTATACCTTGGAAAGTGCGCTATTGCTTAGAAAACTGAGCACTTTCCTTGGTGCGTCTTCGTGGATTTCCTTTGGTTTGAGAAGTGTGCTGCCGTGGTTGTACCGGATTCTCAAAGGATCTTTGGTTCCTCCTGACATAGCCAGCGCGTTTCCACCTCAGCTTTACCCACCTTCTTAAAATGATAGTTAAGAAGACATAACCGGTAAAGAGGTAATTTATCTCAAATCGTGCCTGCTGGGATCGATTTACAAATCTCTTAGCTTGCCTCATACCTGTTGACACTGTTTGAGATTTTATTTCTCATGCCATTTTCCCAGTTCCAACTTGGGCACACACTCCGGAGTACTTAACTATGTTTCTGGTCCAATGGGTGAGAGGCTTGTTTTGGCTAGTTGGTCAGCCTGTTCATTTTCTTCTATGCCTTCATGTCGGGAACCTACTTTAAGGTAATATTTTTTCGCTTTCCCAGAGACATTAGGCAGTTTCCCCAGACAAATTTGGAGTTGAAGCTAAAAGCATTTACTGCCATTATGGCTGCCTAGATCTCTGATAGAGTGTGAATTCATATAATATAGCGAAACCGAGCGAAGCCAGGACAACTGCTAGTGTATCATATATAAATAATTACAATAAATTAAGGTTTTTAGTTGAGATGAAAAAAAGCTAATGGCACGAGAGGGATTCGAACCCACGACCTTTGGCTTGATACGCCGCTGCTCTACCACCTGAGCTATCGTGACCTCGATCCACTCGGACATCAACTCCCCATCTCAACTCCACCTTATGAGTTTTCCCTCCTTTTGCCATTTTTCAAATGTCGTGTAATCGGTTTGGATTCTCGACGACAATTGAAATGGCGACGGAGAGATTTAGTGAAGTGTACTTCATTTTAATCATTAATTTCACTAATTTCGTGGTCCGCTTGACCAATTAAACATTACAATTAATTAAGGTTTTTAGTTGAGATGAAAAAAGCTAATGGCACGAGAGGGATTCGAACCCACGACCTTCGGCTTGATACGCCGCTGCTCTACCACCTGACCTTTTTTTCATCTCAACTAAAAACCTTAATTAATTGTAATTATTTAATTGGTCAAGCGGACCACGAAATTAGTGAATTATATATAAATGTTTTCTTTCTAGCTGTTTGTTTTAAAATGTTTTTAAATTTTTTAAAAAATGTTTTCATAAAGCATTTACTGCCATCATGGCTGCCTAGACGTCTGATAGTGTGTGAATTGATATAATATAGCGAAACCGAGCGAAGCCAGGACAACTGCTAGTGTATTATATATAAATGTTTTCTTTCTAGCTGTTTGTTTTAAAATGTTTTTAAATTTTTTAAAAAATGTTTTCATAAAGCATTTACAACCATTATGGCTGCCAAGACGTTTGATAGTGTGTGAATTCATATAATAAATAAATGTATATATATATATTAGTATATAATGTATATGTATATATATATATATAATGTGCAGTATTAAGAGTGCACTTTTCAGATCGTTTTTTGCCTTAATAGCGCACATAGTGTGCATTATATATATATATATATATATATATATATATATATATATATATATGTTACATAAGAATGTTCAACTCGAATTGGTGTGTTTTAACGCTTTATTTTTTTTTCTGCCAAATATATTCGATATATGTTTTAATGAATGCAAGATAAGAAAATGTAAATAACATTTTAAAGGCTGAATTAACTTTAGGCGCTGATGCTCTTGTTGTTAACTATAAATTATTGAACTTAAATAAGCTTAATTATAAAATTTGTTAATAAGTTCATTGACTATAAAACTCATTCCAAGAAAAATTAACTACCCTATATACAGTCTCTTAAGATAAATTGTTATTAAGCAGCAAAAATAAAATTTGCAGCATTGCACCAAAATAATAGCGTTTAAAGTGTACGACTTAATTTGATTTTTTGAAAATAAAATTATCAAATGTTGATTAGTAAATAGTTAATGAAGAGGCACAAGCTAATTTGAAAAGAAGCGATATACAATGCCCTAGGCAGGACGAGCAGGTTTCCCAGGTTCATGTATGTATACGTTTTGTCAACATTTGACAGAACTTACTCATAACGATGGGATTTGCGCTTTCTGGATGTTGGCAATGGACTGAAAGCCCACATGAAAACTGTCACCTTTTATCCATTTCGCATATTTGGTTTCATATTCAAGGCCTTGAGCTCATCACTCCTTATCTATTCGGTAATGATATTTAAACGCACAATTCGCGCGGAGTCCGCTGGTGGGAGGCTTCAAAAGCCATTACCACCCACCCCAACCCTTCGGACGATACCAAATTTCGGAAGAAAATTGAAGCATTTTTGGCTTCTCACATAATTCTACTTATTGTAATGTGTGTCTAAATATCATTACCGAATAGATATTATTAATTTATGGCGTTTTTATTGGGATTAATAATTTTTATTTTTTTTAGACCATAGTCTAAGAAGTCTCGTCCGACTTAATTATAATATGCGGATTTAGATCATCGTCGGGTTTTTCCCTATGCGTTATTTGAGAACGATCAACGTTGGCAATGACGTCGAAAGCTTGAACCTAAATTATTCCAGAGAGGCGTTTTGCCATTTACATAAAATTTACCTTAGATGTATCACTTGCTTGGAAGACGCTAACGACTCATTTTCAAAAGATTGCGTCGTGCAATGAAGTCAAAGTGATTGAGACTAAACATTAAATTTCTTGTTTGTTTTAATGATGTTCATTTCGAGAGATTGTACGGGAACGTGTAATGATTTTAAACCGGAGTGCTTTGAATAAAAAGAAATTGGATCATTTTTTTACATGACAACCTCCTCAAGTCGTAAAGTTTTGTTGCCCAGAAAATAATACGAAGATGCTGAGCAACATAATCAGTCTACAATGAAATTTCAAATTACAACTAATAATCATAAAGTTAATATATTTTTGCTATAGGCAACGCCACTGATATATCATGTTGTTAATGAACAATATTTATTAATAAAATGTATGTATACATAAGAACATAATTTTGTATCTTTAAGAATTTCCCATTGAATATGGCGTGAGCCGAAACGCGTTTAGCCTAGGTCCTATGGCGAGGGGCTTAACGAGCGTACAGACTTATGATATGTCGTATTCCAACCGTAAGCCGAATTTGGTGAATCTCTTGCGCCACTCATTGCCTAATTTTTGTTTGTTTGTTGAAGTTTTGAAGAACATCACTAGTAAAGTGTTCTATTATGCAACTGCAACAAACCACAACAGGCCGTGGGAACGGATGGTCGAACCGTACTGAGGCTTGTCATCCGTCAAGGACCAAGTCTTTGATGTCGGCAAGCCACACCCCGTGGGAACAAGGGTGAAGCATAAACCAGCAAGGCAATACGGACCGATAAAATGGTGAAGCGTCGACCACTGACTCGCAGACCATCAAGCATCACCTATATAGCAATTATTTAGGGAATGATTAATATCAGCCTTCAGTGTTATAATTTTATATTAAAACGCCAATTTAAAAAACTCTAAAATAAGCTTTAGGTAGGTAGGCACGTTTTCGCCTCATCTTCACATACGTGTTTTCCGGGCGAGGGTGTAGCGCGCACCGTGGTGGGTCACCACTTAACAGTGAAAAGAGGCGTTCACAAGGCCATCTGCAACTCTGCCTGAATAGATCTATTGCGCTCCTCTGGTTTTTATAACTCACTGGCCAGCTTCAGGTTGTTAATTAGCCTTCATAGTTTGCCAGCGGCTCTTTCTTGTCCTAGTTGCAAAAACCTGCACCTGTTCTGCGGCCTCCTCCTCTTCCTGGCAGTATCTGCACAGTGTTTCTTGTCTGTACTTCTATCCGGTGCATGTGTTTTCTTATGTGGCAATGACCTGGCAGGAGACAAATACCATCTATGGCGGGTAGACCTCCGGGCAGGAGGGGTCTGAGAATCCCCGGAGACACCCGTTACTCGTAGGGGATAGCCTGACCACCTCTCCCCCTGAATACGCCCTTGTGGAGAAGGGTATCTGAAAATCAACAGCTCCTATCCGAGATGTGTGCCGGGCGGTCACACAGTCCTACATACGTTCCTGGTCGGGATAGGTGGTCGATTCGTTCGACGCTTTAACGGCCATCTCATTTCTTTTATCCACCCAGAGGAGCCATAAATGTGGGATTACGGTGACAATGGGTGGTACAATATGGCCTAGGCGGGGGTTGCAACCTGAAAAGGTGAGCCTCGTGTCTTCAGTCATTTCCCTTTCTCAATCCAGGTCCTACGGGATACTTCCTTGAGACCTATCATAACCATTGGTATCCAGGCGCACCATAATGGTGTAGCCTTGAAAGCGTGGCACCCTCTCTAAAGCACAAGCTAGATTCGTGTCAGCAGCGGACGGTGGGTACTGCATCAGAGGAATGCGTAGGTTAGGGTACCAGATCCTGTCTGCATAGATGGGGAGGGTGCATAACCATCTGAACTACGGGGTAGCAGAAATCCGGAGGTTTCGACGCTAGCGGAGCCCCTATACCCAGAGAAATAGAGTAGTCTTCTCTATCTAGGGAGTGCGTTGGGATACTTGGCTGATGCATTTGGGCCACTTTTGTCGGTTCCCATTACGAGCGGCACTGGTTAAGTGCACAACGTTAACCACCCCCTCGGAAGGGGCAAGCGGGAGAAGTCGGCATGTCTATTAGTCTGTGGATTTGTGGGCTTCTACACCGAACCTCGCGGAAGAAGCACATTTTCGCGCGCGGAGGTGAGTCTCTCCTAACTTGAGAATCTAAACGTGTGATAAGGCCGGAAGGCTAGGTGCGCACACTAAAGAACCTCAATGATATAAGACAACGCTCACGGGGGTAGCAGAAAATGTTCCAAGTCCAAACCCTGCTAAATTACCAAATGGACTCGTAGTAGCTTAGACTGGCAAGAACTTAGTGTGAACCTATAACTCAGGGGTACCATTATCGGTTTCCTTCCCAGGACAGATGTTCCCATCTTTACTCATGGGCGTTGAGACCCATGAGGATCTTGAACGTTCGGACTTATCCCCAAGGGGACTTCTCAGACGCCTAGTGTTGTCGAAAGAACACCAGGAAGATTTTTACATGCATGAACTTGTCACATCCCTTGGCCAGCGAGGTGGTGCAATACTAGCCAAGTTCAGAAGTGCCCTGATTGGGGCACATCCATACTGTGCCTTAAAAAAGGCAGTTTTGTGATTTCCAGCACAGCCTTTTAGCCGTGCCTTTCACAACCCCCGAACAGATAGAGAAGGCACTCTAGCTCCAACACCGGTTGGCTGGTACCCTCCAGCTAAGATAAATTTGTTTACAAACCACGCCACCACGAGTCCAACCTCAATTAGTAGAGCCGCTTGGATACTCTACTCCCGTGGTTCAGTATTACTTTTAAGGTGGGACTGATCGCCCACCCGGGAGGTCATACGAACTCCCTACTGATGCACCCGTTACCTGAGGGGTGCGGGTTCAGTAACCCAGGAATCCTCTGCCAAAGCAGAGGGGGAGGGAGGGAAAAGGAAAGGGGTAGGAAAGGTAAGAAAGGTAATAGGTCTCCATCATTGGTTACCCCCAGGCACCAGGGTTGATGGCCCCTGTGAGTAGTCCTTCCCAGGACAGTGTTCCTCTAAGGGGTGGTTAGACATTCCACTTTAAACAAAACCGCGGCCGGAGCGAATCCGGTAGTTTACGCTGGACGAGCCCCAATACTCTGGGAGATCTAGGGAGCTCGGCGGGACGACCCGATAATATTGAATTTACAGTGGTCCATATATTTGTCACACAACTTTTTAAACAAAAATCTATTATCGTATTCATGGCCTTAGACTCACACTCCGTCGATATTTCTGGTGTCCGATTTGTATCTGGATATTAATTCGTTGCCAGGTTGGGCAATAATATATAAAATAAATTTAATTATAGTACATTGGTTTTAAATTTCATTGCAAGAGGAATCAACATTTTTCTGTAAAAACATTCATTTGGAAAGACTTAACATAAAGAGTTAGTATTGCATAGTAGTATCAAATTGGTAATACGAAAAATCGAGGTTTTCTGTCAAATTAAAAAAGCCCTTTTCAAGCATAGTCATGAGATATCTGGCGTATAATTTAAAAGAACTATAGTCTAATTTTAAAAACATTTATATTAGGCCGTTGATGACGAATTGTTTGGCAAACAAATAAAAGCAATTATGTTTGCCATAAAATGAGAAATAAATCAAATTTGCTATTACATATTTAAAAAGGGGAAGACAACATTATATAACATTAGTAAAACAAGCGTGTGGCTCTTTTTACATAACATTAATTAATCTCCAAGAAATGTTTTACAGGAGCAAATATTTTTCGGGTTGACGTCGTCAGATAGCTAACAACAATAAAGTGACTCTAGATATGTAAAACGCCCCTAAACAAACTGTAAGCCGGCGGGTTTTGAAATAATTTACCGGCGAGCAGTGTGAATACGATTCAATCTGCTCTTTCACAATTGAGTTTATAGATAGCAATAAAGCCCCTTGAAATGGGGGTCGATCCGTCTCCTCTGGCTTCGCTCTTCTCTACCAGCTCCAATAAAAACACTTTCTAAACCGGGCTTTAGGAAGCAATGTGCAACGCAAATCACAACACATCATTTTTCAATATATTCGATATACAAAAATGCTAGAATATTTGTATAAATACTAATGATCTTCATGATTAAAATAGTGGCGTTTAAATAGTTTATAGTACCACTTTTTAAAAATGAAAATAAAAGTAATATTTGTAATTATAGGCCAACCTGCTGTAGGCAAAATTTTTGAAAGAATTCCTTAAACTCAAAATTTAAAAACTTTATTGTTCCAAATCAGCATGGTTTTCATTCACAAATATCTACATTAACCAATTTACTAATATTTAAGATAATAAATTACAATCTTTTTCTGTAGGACTACAAGTTGATCGTATTTACACTGACTTTTCAAAAGCTATTGATAGTGTTGATCATACGATTTTCCTACATAAATTACGAAAATTAGACATTCTTGGTAATTTAAATAATCGGTATTGTCGCATAGTTTTCTAGCAACTTCTGTAGTTCCTCAAGGGTCGCACATAGGGCCTTTTATTTTTAAAATCTATATAAACGATATCTCAGCTTCTTTTCCATCAGCGTTATGACCCTACTTTGCGCAGATGATTTAAAAGTATTTTTAAAAATGAATTCTGTTTCTGATTTCTTACAACTTCAACATGCCTTAATAAAACCTAAAAATGGTGTTCAATGAATAATTATAATTTAAATTCTGACAAATTTTTAGTTATGACTTTCCATAAAATAAAATACGCTGTCAAATTTAAACGATTCTACTACATAAATTACAAAAATTGGGCTTACATGGTATTTTAAATAATCGGTATTGTCGCATAGTTTTCTGGCAACTTCTGTAGTTCCTCAAGGGTCGCACATAGGGCCTTTTCTTTTTAAAATCTATATAAACGATATCTCAGATTCTTTTCCATCCGTTATGACCCACTTTTGACAGATGATATAAAAATATTCTTAAAAATTAATTCTATTTCTGATTGGAACAACTTACAACTTAGAACTTACACCAATACAACAACTACAACTACACCACAACTTACAACTTCACCACGCCTTAATAAAACTTAATAATTGGTTTTCAACGAATAATTATAATTTAAATTCTGACAAATTTCAGTTATGATTTTCCATAAAATTAAATATCCTGTCAAATTCACTAATTTCGTGGTCCGCTTGACCAATTAATATATTACAATTAATTAAAGTTTTTCGTTGAGATAAAAAAAGTCAATGTCACGAGCGGGATTCGAACCTACGATCTTCGGCTTGATGCGCCGCTGTTCTACCACTTGAGCTATCGTGACCTCGATCCACTCGGACACCAACTTCCCATCTCAACCGCACTTTTTTTTTTAATTTTCCCTCCTTTTTGCCATTTTTCAAATGTCGTGTAATCAGATTGGATCCTCGACCTGATCTACACGGAGGCCAACATTGTTACTTTTGATGCTATTTATTTTTATTGAAGTTATATACAATAGTAGCCATTAAATTTTTTGAGTTCTCTTTGTTGGCTGGTTTGTACAACATACGTGACATCAAAAGTCTGATCGAAAAAACATGAAAAGGTACCATCAGCGACATTTGGCGGAGGGTTTATCATGTTCTGGGAGGTCATTTCTTGGGTGACACAAACCGAGTACCAATCCAAGGCGGCCTTGAATGTCTTAAGATATGTGGTTATGCATGATCGGCCACATAAGGCAACATGTGTTTTTAAGTACCCGAACACCTGAAATCCATACCTGTCTATGGCCAGCAACCTTCCCCAAAGGAACACATTTGGGATAACTGCAAAAGAAAGGTTCGGATTAGATTATTTCTGTTATTTTATTTTGTTACTTTTTTAAATGAATAAATTCGCAAAAGTTTCATTTATTAGTTTGCTAATTGGGCAAAAAATGTACGCTTAAAAGCAGCCATTATTGCCCCTGGAGGAAAGCGTGGAAGTCAGGGGAATTCTGAACATGCCAGTGAAATGAAATGAATGAAGAGGCTTTCGTCCCGTACCAAGAGTAATTGGGCAAATCAGCTTAGATTCTCCCCTTGAAAGGTCTGTAGGTTTAAGAAAGGGAAAGGTCTTTCGTTCAAATCGAAACAAAACCGACTCAAACTATATCAATTCGATAGATTTGTTTTCATCGTAGCCCCTCTTTTTATTAAGATTAATTTCATCTTTATTAAATTAATTAATTGAAAAATGTTAATTGGTCAATCAAACCACGAACTATAATGGACTTATTAAATTAATTGTTTAACAAACCAGACGTTAAAAACAAAAACAATTCGAATATTGCAATATGTGATTTTTATATTAAAATCCATTTGTTTTTCAGGAAATCAGAAGATTAAATAAAGTTCGTTTGAAGTATACAGGAACTTGATTTAGAGAGGAAAGTCAATGACCATATTGCTCTATTTGACGATTTCATAGACTGGAAAGAAAACAATTCGCCTGAAATTTATCCGACGAATCAGCAATGGCCTCTCCCTGCTTATAACCTAAGCGCAGCTAACAGATTAAGGCCGAGTTGACACGGGTAAAAAGAAAGAACACATAAATAAAAAGAGAAGGAAGGTTAAGAAACACGTCGGTCCTTGTCCAATGAGGGGTCGAAAAGGGAAAATGTCATACTGACAAGACTACGCATAGGGCATACAAGAATAACGCACCGGTACCTTCTGGCTGGAAAGCGACCGCGTAGGTATCCGTCATGCAAGGATAGAACAACGTAGCATTTTTCAATTGCAGAAGCCTCGATTTATTTAGCCAATATTTTGGTATTTCTTTGGACCTGTGCATAGTCTTGGGGGAAGGCGTGCACAGATCGCTGTTCGGGTTCCTCAGGGCTGTAGGGATTTTTAAATATGTACAGTGTTTGTTTTGTGTTTATGTTTAATTTATTAGAATAATCAAGTTATCAGGTTAAGTAATTTATCAGCGTGAAAGGAAGGGGTTGTTTAACCCCACCCCGAGGAATATCAAGTACTCTGAAATTTCTGGTGATAGTACACCCTATTTGCAGCAACTTGCAACGTATAGTCCTTATGCCTATCTTCAGCCCCTTACGAATTGTTTTTCCATGCAAACGCTACCTTACTTGAGAAAAACATAAATATCTATCATCAGGATGCCACAGTCATTGGGGTTAAGCTTCTCGTAATTTTTGTATTATCATTGTATATTATGTTTATTAATATTGTTTATATTATAACATATTATTAGAGTGAATAAAATAATGTTAAACTATTTTACCAATTAAATTAGATGGTTTAAGAAGCAAGTTAGTACGTAGGTAAAGTAAGTAAGTAAAGTAAATAAAGTGAGTAATTACTGTGAGTAGGAACTATCTTTTTAAAAAGGATTGAAAATGCCAAAAAGTGGCCATATTTTAACCCTGAGGAATATAGAGCACTCAGGGGTAGTGTCAATGTAATTTAATAGTGTGAATGAAGTCGATAATCGTCAGTTACCCTGAGGAATAACGAATGATCTGGGAAATGTGGGAATGAAATTTATTAGCGTGAATGTAAGGGCATATCCCCAAAAACCCTGAGGAATGTCGAGTACTCTGAGGAAGTTTGAATATAGTCTGGTGTGAACGAAGGTGTGTTTTATTTTATTTTGTTTATTATTATATATTATTTTGTTTATTTTAACCCTGAGGAATAAAGAGCGCTCTGGGGTAGTGTCAATGTAATTTAATAGTGTGAATGAAGGGGGGGGGGAATCCTCAAATACCCCGATGAATATCGAGTACTCAGGAGTAGTGTGACTGTACTCTGGTGCGTGAATGTAATTTATTAGCGCGAATGAAATGACATATCCCCAAAACGACTAAGGAATATCGAGTACTCTGGCGTAGTGGGAATGTAATTTATTAGTGTGAATGAAGTCGATAATCGTCAGTTACCCCGGGGAATAACGAATGCTCTGGGGAATGTGAGTGACTGTGGGAATGTAATCTATTAGCGTGAATGTGAGGGCATATCCCCAGAAACCCTGAGGAATATTGAGTACTCTGAGGAAGTGTGAATATAGTCTGGTGTGTGAATGTAATTTATTAACGTGAATGAAATGGGTAATCCTCAATTATACCGAGGAATGTCGAATACTCTGGGGAGGGTGAATGACTGTGAGAATGTAATTTATTAGCGTCAATGTAAGGTCATATCTCCAACAGCCCTGAGGAATATCGAATACTCTGGGGCTGAGTGAATGTAGTCTGGTGTGAGAATGTTATTTATTAGCGTGAATGTAAAGGCATTATCGCCAAAAACCCTGAGGAATATCGAGTACTTTGGAGTTGTGTGAATGTAATTTATTAGTGGGAATAAAAAGGGTAATCCCCAATTACCTCGAGGAGTATCGAATAATCTGGGGATGGTGAATGAATTTGGAATGTAATTTATTAGTGTGAATGAAGGGGCTTACTATGGGTTAGTTTGAATGCTAACCAGATCATCATGTTTTATCTTTCTCTTTGCTTCCGTTTATTTCTGTTTTTATTTGTGTTTTCTATTGACGAGGTCTGAGGTAAAGAGAGAATATAGCAATAGAAGAGTCCCCACCTTTTCAATTTTCCCTCCTTTTTGCCATTTCCCAAATGTCGTGTAAGATGGGAAGTTAGTGTCCGAGCGGATCGAGGACACGATAGCTCAAGTGGTAGAGCAGCGGCGTATCTACCGAAGATCGTGGGTTCGAATCCCGGTCGTGCCATTGACTTTTCTATCTCAACTAAAAACCTTAATTAATTGTAATATATTAAATGGTCAAGCGGACCACGAAATTAGTGAATTTAAGGAATTACAAAAAAATGTTGTGTTGGATTATGTTATAATCGTATGTTTTAATGTTCAGATAGCCTAAATAGAAAAAAATAGACGTAAATTCCAGCATAAGATTAAAAGTTGACCTATTTTAGTTAAAATATATTGAAAATATTTTAATATTGTCTGTTATACCGAACTTTGTTTTCCGGTAGACCGACTAACCCGAACCAATTTTTTTCTTTGAGAAACCGCCTGCATCTGTAAGGAATAATGTAGACATGGTGCTGTTTTCCTCCTGGAAGGCCTTGGTGACGCGGGAAACTAATTGCACCTGATGCTACATTAATCACCGTGTTCTCTGGGCCCATTGCTCCGAAATGATAAAAATCATTTAAACAAAACGAAAAAGAATTATTAAAAGGTGAGTCGCATTGCAAGAGTTTTTTCATCCCCGATCATTTGAAATGAACCAATAAACATATTGTTACTAACCGGACGGTGAGGTTTATTTAAATAATGCCGAAAATAAAAAAAAAATAAAAAAAATGAATACAGGATCTTATATCTTTAAACCGGTCTCAAAAGCTAGTAGCCTCTTATGCCCTTTGTAAACAACAAGTAGGATATGGCATTGGATTCTGGGCGTGCTTCAAAAGATTTTCCAACGTCAAAATTATCTTTGAGAGTCATTCTTGGACTGGGATTCTTTAACTTGAAACAGCTCAATATAATTACAGTTCTTGGATCCTGTAAACTATAAAAACAGTTTGAGACCATAGAGACAAGTTTAAAACTCTTATCCCGCATCATGAAGGCTCAAGGCGCAAGACAAAATTCTCTACACACAAGCACCGCACAAAACTTTTTGAGCATTCAAGTTTGTAGCTAATGCTAGCGGGTAGCGCAAGATGTGCGACCTAATTAAATTTAAAATCAAGCAGGATTTAAAAAAAAAAAGCCAAAACTTGCTTCTTGAACCATGTAATTTAATTGTTAAAATAGTTTAAAGTTATTTTATTCACTCTAATAATAGTTTATAATATTATAAACAATATTAATAAACATATATACAATAATAATACAAAAATGACGAGGAGCTTATCCCCAATGACTCCGAGGAATATCCAATAATACGGGTAGTGAGCACGAAGGTGAGTTTTATTTTATTTTGTTTATTATTATATATTATTTTGCCTATTTTAAAAGCGTGAATTTTCCAATAGCCCCGATGAATATCGGTACTCAGGGGTAGTGTGACTGTCTATGGTGGGTGAATGTAATGGAAGGACATATCCCCAAAAACAACGTGGGATATCGAGTACTCTGGCGTAGTGGGAATGTAATTTATTGGCGTGAATGTAAGGGCATATTCCCAAAAACTCTGAGGAATATTGTGAACTCTGAGGAAGTGTGAATATAGTCTGGTGTGTGAATGTAATTTATTAACGTGAATGAAATGGATAATCCTCAATTATCCCGAGCAATATCGAATACTCTGGGGAGTGTGGATGAATGTGGGAATGTAATTTATTAGCGTGACTGTAAGGGCATATCTCCAATAGCCCTGAGGAATATCGAATACTCTGGGGCAGTGTGAATGTAGTCTAGCGTGCGAAAGTAATTTATTAGCGTGAATGTAAGGGCATATCCCCAAAAACCCTGAGGAATATCGAGTACTTTGGAGTAGTGTGATTGAAATTTATTAGGGGGAATGAAATGGGTAATCCTCAATTACCCAGAGGAATATCGAATACTCTTGGGATTGTGTATGAATATGAAAATGTAATTTATTAGTGTGAACGAAGGGTCTTACTGTAGGTTACTGTGAAGGCTAACGAGACTATCATGTTTTTATCTTTCTCTTTGTTTCCATTTATTTCTGTTTTTTATTTCTGTTATTTTATTTACGAGGCCCTGTGGTAGAGAAAGACTATAGCAATAGAAGAGTTGGTTACCGTTTTATAACAAAACATCAAAACCTGGCTGGAGGAATAGAAAAAAAGAACAGTAGTAGAAGAAAAAGAATTAAAAATAATTAGTAAGTTTAAATCGCAAGTGAGAAAAGAAATAGAGTCTAGAAACTCAAAGAAGGAGATGGTAACGATGACTCATTTAGTTTATCTGCCCTAAAACAAAAACAAAAATTGAATACATATAAACAATAATATTACCTACTAAAAAAAGTAAATAAGACGTCTTTAAACACGCGACTTTATCAATTATGTGGGTTACACTAAACCAAGTGGTTATAGTAACTAGCTCAGTTGCTCGTCTGGCGCGGTAGCAGCTTAGATGCATAAATAGTATTTTAACTAATTATGTAATATGACGCAGTTGTTTGATTTGCCGAAAATTACAACAATAACTGAAGACGACGTGACCATGTAAAAAATGGTCAAACCATGAAACTGTGACACCAGCTGGTGGCGCAGGAAAAATGATAAAATTTCATCTCTCTGAGCTATTTAGAAAGTGTTAATTCATAAATCAAATATATGAAGCTTCATGAAATTCAGTATGTGATTCTTTCAAAAATATACGATTTTTTTAAAAGTTTTGTATACGAAATTTTTTCTTGCGAAAAGAATATCAAGATAAAATTATATGAGGGTTAAGACAAACAAAAAAAGTCCGTTTTGCATCCGTCTGATACCTTTATTTTTATTGTCAACTGGCCATAAATGTTTGGCTTTAGTCGGGATCACGGCAGTGTGATAAGACATGTTTCTTAGCTCTAGGAGTCCGCTCAGTTGGAACAACTTTTTAAAATTTATTCATCAGCGACTTGACAACGATAAAATCGATTAAATGGCACGTTATTACTGAGAATTCAGCAAAAAAGCATTTAATGAGTGGCTTTTTTTTCAGAAATTTCAATTTACTAAAGAGCTGCTCAATCGTACACCTGAGTTTTCAGATCATTAGCTTCTATCAACTGCTCAATTTGCTGATTGTTCTTTTATGACTCCTTACAATAATAAACTTGTATTTACCTTTAACTATTTTCAAAGCACAAACTATAGTAATGAATTGCGTAAAATACAATTTAACGATGTTGCTTGTTCTGTTCTGACAAACCTCGCTGGTTTTGTCTATCAGACATATTCCGCATCCTTCCAACAATGGTAGGGTTCGATTGTCATTTTCTCAGTCGTGTTCCATTTTTGGCTAATCATTTACTGAAGGTGGTAAAAATGTAATTGCATCAGGGTAACAAAACCAGCGAGAACAGGGCAGGTCTATCAAGTTCATCACTCCACAAATTTCACAGACAGTTAAAATGTCGTTAATACTAACTATGCTACTACATTATTTTTCCTTTGCAAACTTTAATGCATTAAAGAGTAAACGTGGCAATTCATCGACACCCTAATTTTATTTTTAAATAGCTGGTTATTATCGACACGTCCTTTATAGTGGCACGTGGATGGCCATATCTCGCTAAATATTATTTATTGTGTCTATTGTCCATTATTCTGTTTAAATTGTCGAGTAAACAATTGTATAAAGTCCACATTTGAACAGATGTTTACTTTCAGCATATACATCCGCGTACCGTGTGTCACATCTCAAATTGCCTACCTTATCTTAAACAACTTTAACTATATTTAAACTCTTTTTACTTCCCCCTACGACCTACATTTCACCGATGTATCCCTCGATGTGTCTCCCACACCTCTTATACCACATCCTCTTTTTATTCATTTATGTTCATCTCTCTCACCCGCTCTTGCATTCTTTCTTAAGTAAAAAGTGCAATTACTTTCTAGACTACATATACACATAAAACAATGTAAAAGTATTAAAAAAATTTCCAGAATATCCTTAAAAATCACCTCTTATCCCGCTATGATCGATACTAAACATTCACTGTCGTAAATTATACTTTTTTTTAATATTACTATTTTGTGACTATAACTTTTATTTCCAGATTTATATTGACAATGTATAATCCCGTATTGTATTGAAAAAGTCTTTTTGTCCAATTATTGTAATTTATTTTTTAAATGCCCAATTATCCTGTTAACTAGAATATTTCTTTCAGAAGGCAAATAAAGCGTACATCATCATCACTCTCTCCCTCCTTCTCTGTCTTTAACCTCCAATCCCTCATCAACTCCTTAATATCTATTTATGATTTTCTGACTCTGCTTCTTCTTCTTCTCACTCACTCTCTCTCTCTCTCTCTATACAGGGTGAATTGCTACTCGTGCTACAAACTTCTCCAGTAGATTCTTCACCCTAAAATGAACAAAAAAGTTCATATTGTCCATGGTCCGATTCTCANTCTATCTACCTATCTACCTATTTATCTATCTCACCCTATATATATATCTATCTATCTATTTATCTATCTCTCCCTATCTCTATCTCTCTATTTACCTTTCTATTTATCTATCTACCTATCTCTATCTATCTCACCCTATCTCTATCTCTCTGTCTACCTTTCTATCTATCTATCTACCTACCTATATCTATCTATGTATCTATCTATTTATCTATCTCTATCTATCTATCTGTCTACCTCTATCAATTAAGCTTTCAAATAACATCTTGTTAGCAACTTACAAAAAAAGTCATAATCATATAAACGATTAATTAACAACTGAAAACAAAACCGCAATCAGAACTAAAATTCAACTACAATTATACAATTAAACTAACAGTTAACATAGAGGGACTTGGTTTGGATAAACAATATAGCACCAAACAATAAACACACGTCTCGTTAGGAAATTGTATACTTTCAGTTGTAGATTGTTAAATAATGATATTTATGTTGATTTTTTATATTATAAGTATTCGCAATAAGCATAATTTGTATATGGCATATGTCTCAACCTACGAATATAGTTATTCAAATCACAATCATATTTTTTTGTAAAGTTTATTATCTATCTGGGCTTTTCTACGCAGGATATAGTTGGTAATATGGTTTTAGAACAAAAGTTTGTCTGTTTCGATAAATTAATTTTTATTTGGGCCGTTGCCCTTTTGTTTAAACCGAGCTTTTCCCTTCTTTTTTCGATTTTAAAGCACCTGCAAACAAATATTTTAAAATTAAAATCCAGAGGTGTAAAGTTTTAATTTTAATTCGTCATAGCGTAAGAATATATTAATTTTCCCACTATTTTGTGACACACTGCTGTTCGTCAGAACATTTCTAGAAAAAAAAATCGAACCGTATCCAATAAAGTCTTTTAATATGGTCAGCTGTTTATTTTAATTAAATGGGTAAAAGTGTTTATGTGGGCGGGAAAGGCGGTCGTGGGTGGCGAGGGGTGCTGCAACCCCCTGGGGGTGGATAGAAGCCAGTCGGAAACGAGGCGACGCTTTGAGCGCATCGCACCCCCATTTCAGAAGACTCGATACAAGAATCGTAAGTACAAGCAATCAGACGAGAGTGGATTTAATTGAAATATCTACTTTAGACTTTATTAGAATACATTTATGCTCGGCTTCCCTCATAAAAATCCGAATTATCGATGGGCAATTTAAGCCAGGGGGATGTTGATTACGTAACTGTTTTTCTCTTAAACGGATAACCGCCTAAACGAAATAGTGCCAGCCCTTTGTAAATGAAACTACAGTGGGTCGAGGACTCACTTATTTAACCAGGGAAACTCAGACAAATACAATATTTCAATTTTACTTTGATCCAACTAGCCTTTGTTTCAAAGAATCCAAACTTTGAGCTAATTTGCATTGTGCTGTGTACTTACAAGAAGGACAAATTACTACTAAGTCCGTTAAATTGGGCGCTAAAAATTAATTTTGGAACTGCATTATTTCATTTAAGTTATGTAAATTTATAGAAAGAAAGAGTGTACATGAAAAAGAGATGGAGATAAAAAGAAAAAAAGAACGTTTTATTTGTTGATAACTCACGATTTGGTGTCAAGGTCCACTCTTACACAGGGTGTTCGGCTACTCGTGTTACAAATTTTGCCAGTAGATTCTGCATTCAAAATGTAACCAAAAAGTCCTAATTAACTATGGGCCGAATCTCAACAGATTTGGAGTATTCCCCTTTTTGTGATTTTTTAAGATTTCACGACCTTGCTTCAAAAAAACAATGACAGTCCAAAACTAAAAGCTTTTGGACAAATGCATTGATACCATTGAATTCTAAGTTAAATTTTTAATAAGATGTGAACAATACTAAACTTGCAAACGTTGGTGAAATAAGCGTTTTAGTAGCCAGAACTTTGAAAAAAAAAAAAAAAAACCAGTTTTTTTCAAAGTTGAAAAACACTATGGTGATTCTAAACTGCTATTTCCAAACCTAGAGACCAAAAAATTTCAGAAAACGTACTCGATTTAATATCCTTTTTAATTGTGTAATTTCTTTTTTAATTATTTTTTCAAATATGAAAAAATTGATGAAGGAAAATAAAAAACGGGACGGATTGGTAAGGTGGAAAGATTTATCAAAAAAAAAATTAAATAAATAAATAAAATAAAATAAAAAACAGACTTTTTTTTAAATTTGGATTCGAAATCGAAATAGTGCAAGTGTTTACTTATTTACCAACACGACTGCAACTTTGATTAAAGGATTAAGGGATTATTATTCCCCGGAATAAAAGAGTTTTAAGATTCAAAACGTTGTAGAAATGTGTGCTGATTAGTGACCGTTAATCGATAATTATTCTGAAATCGTGAGATGCGGTCTGGTGTGATGTAGGTTTCAGAAAAACATTTTCTTTGTCGTGCCAACGTTTCGATCTTTATTGAGTTCATCTTCAGGGCCTGGGATTTACAAACATTGTTTACATTTAACAAATACATTTGGGATGTGGAAAAGTGAATTTATACAATGCAAAATATTTTTTATATATTCAATCAAAGTATTTCTACTCACTCAAAGTGTTTGTCTTCTGTGTAATAGTGCCATTCTTGCGAGTCGTGTTGAGAGTGCCAGTGAGATTTTGCTGTTTTATGTTTATATATGTTGGATTTTGAAGGGGTGGGGCCTTATACAAAAATGTACTTTCTATACCGACTTCCTTCCCCACTCCTTCAAAATCCAACATATATAAACATAAAACAGCAAAATCTCACTGGCACTCTCAACACGACACGCAAGGATGGAACAATTACACAGAAGACAAACACTTTAAATGAGTAGAAATACCCTGATTGAATATTAAAAAAATATATTTTGCATTGTATAAATTCACTTTTCAAATCCTAAATGTATTTGTTAAATGTAAACAATGTTTGTAAATCCCACGCCCTGAAGATGATCTCAATAAAGATCGAAACGTTGGCACGATAAAGAAAATGTTTTTCTGAAACCTACATCACACCAGACCGCATCTCACGATTTCTGAATAACTATTCAAAACGTTTTTAGTTCATTCTTCCAAAATTTCCTTAAGTTTTTTACTTTATTATTAATCTTTCCTATTATATTAATCTATTATATTAATTTATTCAAATAAATCTACCAATCCGTCAACCACGGTTTTTCCTTTCCTTCAAAAATTTCTTCATTTTTGAAAAAATAATTAAAAAGGGAATTACACAACTAAAAAGGATATTAAATGGAGTACGTTTTCTGAAATTTTCTGGTTTCTAGGTGTGGAAACAGTTGTTTAGAATCACCATAGTGTTTCAACTGCAAATTCAACTTTGAAAAACAAATATTTTTTCAAAGTTCTGGCTACTAAAACGCTTATTTCACCAATGTTTATAAGTTTAGTATTGATCACATCTTATTGGAAATTTAACATAGTTTTCAATGGCATCTACTGATTGGTCCAAGACCTTTTAGTTCTGGAGTTATCATTGTTTATTTGAAGCAAGGTAGTAAAATCTTAAAAAATCGGAAAAGGGGGAATAACTCTGAAACTTTTGAGATTCCGTCTATAATTAACTAGACTACCTATAGGTATAGTACCTCCTTGACCAAATAACATCTTTCAATTAATTATGTAAGGTATTGGTTGAATTGAAAAATGGCAAAAAGGAAGGAAAATTCGAAAGGTTGGGTTGAGATGGGAAATTAGTGTCGAGTGGATTGAAGTCAGGATAGCTCGAGTGGTAGAGCAGCGGCGTATTTATCCGAAGGTCGTGGGTTCGAATCCCGCTCGTGACGCTGATTTTCCGTAAGCAAGAGGCCATTTTTTTAAATTTAGTAAACGAACAACAATCTTGCCGAAGCGCAAGAAGTTGGATAGATAATCGCTTAATCACTCGCACTCCCTGAGAGTAGGTCTCGGAGCAACTGTCTTTTTAGACGTCAAGGAGGATTGTTGAGAAGTGATCGGGAGGAAAGTTGTTGTCCTAGTTAGAGTTGGATTGGATGTCAGTGTTGACTTGTTGTAGCTGGTTTTCGCAACATCGTTTAAAAAGGGAAAATTTAGTTCTTTACGGGTGGTGTTATTGGAAACATACAATTAACGATGGATTCTGCAGAAATTAGAAGATTCCAATACTTCTAGTACGTTCATATTGGTTTCAATATGAGTTGTATACGACTTTTTTTTTTTTTTTTTTTTTTTTTTTTTTTTTTTTTTTTTTTTTTTTTTTTTTTTTTTTTTTTTTTTTTTTAGCGAGAGTTTAGATCTGTTGTAAAATCGGTTGCCTACATGCGGCCTCAGGTAGAGATGACGTTTTTGGTGGGAAGAGGGGGCATTATAGATTGGAAGTGAATGATTCGGCGGTGAAGGTTATGTTTGGTACTTTACGGTGTTTAGTTTGATTCGCCATTTTTTGAACCATATCATTGGAATATAGGTGCGTCTGGAGAGTTCAATGAGCTATGACGGGAATGGCAGAGTCATCAGCGTATGTTAGGATCGTGGTGTCGGGAGGAAAGGGACAGTGTATACAGGGAGTACAGTAGCAGGCCGAGGACACTACCCTGAGCTACTCCCGCGCCCACCTTACAAGTGAGGATCCGACTCTAAAGTTCCTGTCGACCTGGTAGGATTTAAGGATGTGTAAGTGTGTAGAGAGTAAAATACCATTGTCTTTTCAGAGCAACCCCAGGTGCCAGAATCCATCAAAAGCCCGTTCAAAATCGATAAAGACTCCCGAGCGGTATTTTTTCTTCTCGAAAGAGGATGCGATGATGTCCACAACGCGATGCCTAAATGCAAACTGAAGGTCGGGAATTGAATTAGAGGATTCGAGATTGGGGTGAATTTGTTTATAAATGACTTTTTCACGTTGATCTAGAATTGACAGTAAACCAACGGACGGTAGAAATTGGGAAGGCGGTGTTGTTTCTTGGGTTCGGTAATTGGGTAAACCATGGAAAATTTCCACGGCGTCGGGAAATGAATTGTACGGACAGCTGCATTAACGGTGGTTAGGAAACTATGGCTTTTTGGAAGTTTACAAAAGATGGAAGGGATAATGAGGTCAAATCCTGGAGCTCTAGGGTGGGTTTTTAATTGGACAGTTTTACATCGGAAGAAGTTAAAGGTTAAAGGGGACTGATAGAAAACTAAACACACCAAACAGATTACTAGCTGCTTTCTATTATTAAAATTATTAAATATTAATGAATTTTATAAAGTCTACATTTAGTAGAGCAAAACAATTTTACAAGTAATAATTTGCCAATACAGGAGAGATTGTTCTCAAGCTGTAATTCTAGATATTTTTTTCATATTTTAGGCTGTCATCGTTGATTTTAATACTGTTTAAACTTTAAACCATGCTGTTATCACTAAAAATAAGTGTTTAACATTTGGTTGGATTATTAATTAGTTCGTGTTAATTTGCACCATACTACGTTTGCTCAGTCAGCTCCTATTTAAAATTTCTAATATCCTTAATATTTTCTACTTGCTGATTTGTAGACATTTAGATCATCTGCGTACAAAAAAATAATACACTGTTCTAATGCATTTGTAATATTATTAATATACATAGAAAACAACAGTGCTGAGAGGGTGAAGCCCTGAGAGACTCTATGGTCCAATTTTAGAGGGAAATAGAGAGAGGTAGGTAGATAGATAAAGATGGGCAGAAAGATAAATGATTTTTTTTGCACTCCATGCACTATTACTTGCATATGCATGTTAAAAAATGTTTAATTATTTAGACAATATAAAATTTACAATTAAACTATATTTTTGTTTTACTTTTTTGTTAATATACATATATACATGTACATCTACTACATCTACACGATATATATACCAACACTTTTAAGAATAATGTGAAATTTTAAAATAATAAACAAATGAGAAAAACGCTTGTATTAATTGATGATAATAAAAATGTACTAATAGATCATAGACAACAATGCACTATATTCAGGCACTTCATTACTTAGTTCTTTTTAGAATTGGGTTTTTCTTGTTCCGGTCACTAAGAACGTCGACACACGATCTGTTTTTCCTTTTTTTTCTGATTTTAATAGGTGTAATTTCGACTATTTTCAGCCTAAAATAGAGCACTGGAATCATGTTGTTTTTAGATTTAAACAGCCGTCTAGTTTGAACCTATTTTTAGATCACAATGAACATTAATTTGAAAACGGCTTTTTTGAGTGCTAGCATAAACGTCTTGATTCAGTCACTTTTTAAGTTAAATACATGATCATTATTTAGGGATCGTGAGATGCGGTCTGGTGTGATGTAAGTTTAGAAAACCTTTTCTTTATCGTGCCAACGTTTCGATTTTTTTCAATTAATTAATCTTTATGTAAAGTATTACAATTAATTAAGGTTTTTAGTTGAGATAAAAAGTCAATGGCACGAGCGGGATTCGAACCCACGACCTTCGGCTTGACACGCCGCTGCTCTACCACTTGAGCTATCGTGACCTCGATCCACTCGGACACTAACTTCCCATCTCAACCCCACCTTTTGAATTTTCCCTCCTTTNAGTGGTAGAGCAGCGGCGTGTCAAGCCGAAGGTCGTGGGTTCGAATCCCGCTCGTGCCATTGACTTTTTATCTCAACTAAAAACCTTAATTAATTGTAATATAGTAATTGGTCAAGCGGACCACGAAATTAGTGAATTTAATAGCGACAATATTCTTCGATCGAATTAGTAATTATTAAATCAATCTATATTGTTAAAAAAAGTAATTATTGCTTGTGACAATCGGATCCTTCGTTTTCCCTTGATTTCATTTTTACTTCTTTTGAAGATAGATTCCTATTTTTATTGAGAGAACGGACAATTAAAACCAAATAGTTTCGAAATGTTCGGAATAAAAAATTTAATTTTTCCAATTTTCAATAATATTTTTATATTGTGAAATTTATTGTTGAATGACTACTTTCCAAGCTATATTCTGTCCTTCGAATTAAGAAGATTTTTAGTGAAGTCGGTAGTGTACAGCGAAAAATTTAATTCCAACCCAATAATAGAATTGTCGAATAATATAATGGTCGTTTTTATTTTGAATTTGCCGTGATAATGCTTTTTTAAAGAATCTGCATTCCGTTGTAAATCATTAATATTTCAAAGTCCTGATGAAAGCTTGACGAAGGAATTTGGCCCTAATGGATCTAAATTGTAAATGAAAATAGAATAAATTTACGTAAGCAGATAAGTAAATGTGTTCCATTTTCATACTTAAAAATGATTAAAAATAATTAGTCTTAAACTTAATTATGTTCAACTGATAGCCTTTAACTCTTAAGAAAGTATCTAATTATATATGTATTTCAACTCAAATATTTATCTAATTTATAGGTTAGTATTAACACTAAAATAATGCTAAAAAAATTAAAATTAATTTTCTGTGTCCAATGCCTCTCTTAAAATAGGATAAGAGTTAGTCCGCGACCTTCGGTACACATCGCTTATCGAAGAGAGCCGGCACTAATCCGTTGCAAAACAACACACAACTGCAGTTTCTTTAGTTAAGTACGTTCTTCTTATATCGATAAATCAGGACGGAACAGAGTAAGAGTCATGTTTAGCTCATTTCAAGCAGTGAACATGTTAGTTAGCTCTGATTTTCTGAAAAGCAAAAATATAAAAGCGTACATCCCGTCCTTTCTTCTAGCAAGGGAGGGTGTAATCCGAGGAGTGGACCCGGATCTTACTGACACTGAACTTTTACAAAGTTTAAAAAACGGAAATCCGTACATTCAAATATTATCAGCTAAGCGGTTTAAGAGGAAAGTCGACAAGCAAAAATCTGCCATGGAACCCGGTAATCTGGTTAACACTGGGACTGTTCTTATCACTTCAAAGGACAGACATTGGCCGAATATGTTACTATACATTATGTACGTTGCGAGGTCGAACCTTTTGTCAAAAATGTGGTCCTTTAACGTTAAGGAGCACTGCAAAGGATCTCTAAGATGTGCTCATTGTCTAGGAAAGCACGAACAGAAAGATTGTGATCAAAAGGATATCGAGGTGACAAGTATGTTGTAAAGGGGCGCACTCCGTATTCTCCCGAAAAGATTGCCCAGAGTATGAAAAACAAAAAAAGGTAAAAAAAGTAATGGCGGTGGAAAACATATCTTATAATGACGCCATTCGAGTTGTAACCAAAAAATCATACGCAAAAGTTACAACTGCTCCAGCTAGGAATGATCCATCAATATTCTTTGATAGAAATGTGTAGAGATTAGTGACCGTTAATATAGTTATTCAGATATCGTGAGATGCGGTCGGGTGTGATGTAGGTTTCAGAAAAACATTTTCTTTATCGTGCCAACGTTTCGATCTTTTATTGAGATCATCTTCAGGGCCTAATGGGGTGAAANACATTGAAATAAGTCCAAACAAAACATCTGGTTTAACATTGAAATAACTCCAATCAAGACATCTGGTTTAACCGTAAAATAAGTTCAATCAAAACATCTGTTTAGTTTATAATAAGTCCAACAAACCATCTGGTTTAACATTAAAATAAATTCAATTATGACATCTGGTTTAACATTAAAATAAATTCAATCGTAACATCTGGTTTAACATTGAAATAAGTCCAAACAAAACATCTGGTTTAACATTGAAATAACTCCAATCAAGACATCTGGTTTAACCGTAAAATAAGTTCAATCAAAACATCTGTTTAGTTTATAATAAGTCCAACAAACCATCTGGTTTAACATTAAAATAAATTCAATCATGACATCTGGTTTAACATTAAAATAAATTCAATCGTAACATCTGGTTTAACATTGAAATAAGTCCAAACAAAACATCTGGTTTAACATTGAAATAACTCCAATCAAGACATCTGGTTTAACATTGAAATAAGTCCAATCAATACATCTAGTTTAACATTAAAATAAGTTCAATCATGACAACTGGCTTAACATTAAAATAAGCCCAATCAATACATCTGGTTTAACATTAAAATAAGTCCAATCATGATATTTGGTTTAACATTAAAATAGATTCAATCAAGACGTCAAGTTAACCATAAAATAAATCAATCTAGATATCTAGTATAACCTAACCTTCTGTATTCTATAACTTGCTTCTTCAAATATGACACCTCGATATGCCTGATTCAAACTTATAAAATGTCCAATCTAGACACCTTAAAATTAATCTTCTATATCCGATAACATTACTCTTAAAGTAGAACAAATTTTGCTATGTATGTTAACGTAAAAATTGACAGAATTTAAAAGTTAGTTTTAACCTTAAAACAGGTTCAATCAAGACGCCTTATTTACTCTTAAAATAAGTCTAATCAATATAACTGGTTTAACATTAAAATAAGTTCAATCAAGACATCTGGCTTAACCTTAAAAAAAGTCCAAACAAAGCATCATTTTTAACATTAAAATAAGTCCAACCAAGCCGTCAGCTATAACCATAAAATAAGTCTAGAAATCTGGTATAACCTAACCTTCTTTATTCTATAACTTGCCTCTTCAAATATGACATATCTCATACGCCTGATTGAACCTTATAAAATGTTCAATCTAGACCTCTTTAAATTAATTATCTACATACGATAACTTTACGGTTAAAATAGAACAAATTTTCCTATGCATTTAAAGAAACATCTTCAATCTAGACCCCTTAAAATTACTTATCTATATTCGAAAACTTTACGGTTAAAATAGAACAAATTTTCCTATGCATTTGTCACGTTTCGATTTGAGTGTACCGCCATGCCCCTCCACACACATCTGACAGTGAAAGGAGTAGGAGCTAGGAAAAGGCTATTTTTTCCAGTCAAAAAGCAATTTCTTTTCTGACGTTGTATTGGATCTTCTTGAGGTCATTACAGGTGAATAAAGAACATCACTATTGGGTTTCACCAAGCTTACGGCGAATGTTCCGCCATCATCAGGGCCTAATTTATTAAAAAACAATTTTTTATTTATAATTAAGAAAATTGGGTTTGCACACAATTCAAGTGAGTAAATTTTATATTTTGACGTCAAAAACTAAAAATAATAATTGTATTTTAATTTAAAAAAGGGTTATAACAAAAAACATATTTTTATAAAGAAAACTAAAAGAGATAGCATTTGATTTTAAAAGTTATGTTAAAATATTAATTGTATTTTCTAATTGGTGGACAAAAATTAATAATAATAACAATAATAATTCCTTTACTTTTACCTTTCTTTATAAAACGAGAATTAACTTCGATTTTAAAATTAATGTTTGAGATCTGAAATAGGTTTTATTATAGAATAAAAGATTCTTTAAATTAAAAATAATAATTAATAAAAGAAATTGTAATCTTTTTTGAAAATAAATTGTAATAAAAGATCTAAATTTATAGAAATGATAAATGATGGAGTGAGTGTTGTGTTCAATTCTTTTTAAAAAGGATAGTTCCTACTCACAGTAAGTTGTTTTGCAACGTCCGGATTTCGAGCCTTTTAGCTCATCATCAGGTTGAAGGACTTCTACAACCACGTCTCTCGATATGAATTGCCAAAGTGAACCGCTGATACCTCCGCCAACGCAACGTTCCAATTATCAGCTGATTTTTTTAANATTCTAATATTTATTTGTGTTATAATTTCCGCGTTTCGCACGTTCAAATTGAGCGTCATTAAAAAAAATCAGCTGATAATTGGAACGTTGCGTTGGCGGAGGTATCAGCGGTTCACTTTGGCAATTCATGTCGAGAGACGTGGTTGTAGAAGTCCTTCAACCTGATGATGAGCTAAAAGGCTCGAAATCCGGATCGTTCAAAACAACTTACTGTGAGTAGGAACTATCCTTTTTAAAAAATATTGATCTAAATTTAATTAATATTTTGGTCTCGTATTTATTTTGGTTTGAATTGAATATTGGAATTTTGTATATTAAAAAAAAGGTGCCTGATCAATAAATTAAATTATTGCAGTCCGGTCCGATCATAAGAAAACCTCTGGGACCTTGTTTTCGGTTCTCCGCCCAAAACCGAAGAGACGCGCTTACACATTTAATGTAAAATCTTCAATCTAGACCCCTTAAAATTAATTATTTGTATACGATAACTTTACGGTTAAAATAGAACAAATTTGCCTATGCATTTAAAGTAAAAATTGTCAGAATTTAAATGTTAGTTTTAACCTTAAAACAGGTTCAATCATGACGCCTTATTTACCCTTAAAATATGTCCAATCAATGTGTCAATGTGTCCAATAAAGTAAAGCAGTAAAAAAAGGGATGTTTTTCATTCTAAATGCTATTGTGTGGATATTTTTCTACTTGCAGGATTCTGCTTGGTATATGCGCTTGTTAAAGAAATTATTATTATTATTATTTTCTTTTACAGAGAATGGAAAAACTTCAGGAATATCAGGGCACATTGGGCAGGCTCCACTCATTCAGGGATGAATTAAGAGAACGATATCACTCATGGAGAGAAGATAGGCTTTCAGGCGGCACGAAACAACCACCTGCCCGGGAAGATCAACCCGAAGATCAATATTCGCACATTTTCAAGTGTGTTTTAACTTATAGCATATTTATTAAAAAAAGAAATTTCTCGGTGATTTCGTTTCAGGAAAAAGACGGCCGGAGAACTTTTAAGAATATCAGCCGTGGTCATGGGGATCGAGTTTTCCTATGCTGCTGAAACGGCTTTCGTCTCTCCGACTTTGCTGACTATCGGGGTCGATCATACGAGGATGACCATGATGTGGGCCTTGTCCCCAATCATCGGGCTGTTTCTCACCCCGGTCTTGGGTTCGCTGAGCGACAATTGTCATCTATCCCTTGGACGAAGAAGGCCTTTCATAATCCTTCTATCCCTTGGAATTTTATTCGGTCAGTATCAAACACCATTTCAAAAATCTCTAATCACTAGTATCGCAGAATAATAATAATACAGTGTATGCAACAGTAAACATTACCATACATCATTTATCGATACATAATACATAAGTTAGAAGGATTATGTATATCTAGGCCTGTAGATTAGACACCTCTGATCAAAACAACGAGGATACACGACCAGTTTCAATTTTCCTAAAAGACTTAAGAAGAAACGCTATCGACTCCTTCCCCCAAGACCAATGGTGACTACTGGTCCTTGGTGTCATGGCCCAAGACTTTGCAGGCTAAGTAGCATATAAGACAAGCTTATCACTTGAGCCATGAGTACACGCCAACTGCGGCCTTGGTGCTGTTAAACCTTTCACCGCTCCATAATCGAAGGAGAAGCCAGAGCAGTGGCCTAAAGGCTCGTAAATGGACAACCATCTGCAAAGATAGGCCAGTGGCAAACTGAGGCGGGAGATACATATGTAATACTAGGCATGCCAATCGATGCCACTACTCGAAAATATAACTTCACCAACAAGTACAAGGTAATTTCACCAGAAGGGGAAGCGTGAGCACTGAGGATGAAGGACAGATACAATGGGAAAGTGGAAATTTCGGCCAATAAGAGAGCCAATATGAATCATCTATGCCCCAGAATCCTTGGCTTATAGCACCTTGACACAAAACCTGATGGAACAATACCCCAGGCATGACACAATGAGTTTCATAGAAAAGCCACCCGCAAGACTTACAAAATTACTGGACGGTAACCGCAACAGAACCAGAATTCTGGTTGGATCCTGACAGGGCACTGCCGCCTAAAAAGCACATATATCGAGTAGGAATAAAGGCAGAAGAAACACTGTACATATACTGCCAGGAAGAAAAGGAGACAACAGAAGTAATTTTATGATTTTATCAGGGTAGGTGTACATTCTTGCAACTTGGAAAGGAAAATGCGCAAGCATGAACCAGCATTAAAGAGCAAGGCTATAAAGGTTGTCTAACAACCTGAAACCGGCCAATGAGTTCTAAAATATGAGGAGCACAATAGATCCACTCGAGATGTCTCTTGTGGCCACTTCTTTTATTCTTATTCCTTCTTATATAAAATAGACAAGCACAAGAGAAAACAGCGGATATCTACATAACAATAAACACAACTACCTAACCGTTCTTCCAGGATAAACAAACACAAAACTACTGGCAAATTGTGTGAGAAGGTTATACTACTACACGATGGGGCATTGTGTTCTCACAGAAAAGAATTATTTCAATAATTATATAAATTATGTAGCATATCGTTCAGCCATAATTTGAAATTATTACAAAACAGCTTTGAAAATTTTTAGGCTTGCCACTACGCAATCCTCTATTCCCTCAAGAGGTTCTCTCTATTCGAACGAGATCCTGAGCTTGAAGAAGAACAGGTTTTTCACCCCTGCAATCAGACATGCTGCGTTGTACGAGATCGTCCGGTATCCTTCAATAACCCTCGATAGGAAAGCGGTTGAACCCGCTCGATTTTCTTTCTTAGTTTTAGTTAGGTTAGTAGGTTAGTTTAGTAGGTAATTAGTTTCTTAAGTTTTAAAGCAGAATGCCAAATTGGCACTGCATAAAGCAGCATTGGTAAAAAAGCGCCCTTATATTTTATTAAATTCACTAATTTCGTGGTCCGCTTGACCAATTAATACATTACAATTAATTAAGGTTTTTAGTTGAGATGAAAAAAGCTAATGGCACGAGCGGGATTCGAACCCACGATCTTCGGCTAGATACGCCGCTGCTCTACCACTTGAGCTATCGTGACCTCGATCCACTCGGACATCAACTTCCTATCTCAACCCCACCTTATGAGTTTTCCCTCCTTTTTGCCATTTTTCAAATGTCGTGTAATCGGATTGGATTCTCGACGACAAATGAAATGGCCTCGGAGAGCTTTAGTGAAGTGTACTTCATTTAATTCATTAAATTCACTAATTTCGTGGTCCGCTTGAGCTCAAGTGGTAGAGCAGCGGCGTATCTAGCCGAAGATCGTGGGTTTCAATCCCGCTCGTGCCATTAGCTTTTTTTCATCTCAACTAAAAACCTTAATTAATTGTAACTTATATTTTATATTAAACACCTCGCCATCAATTCCCCAGTGAATTTCGGTTCTAGACAACAAATTAACGAATTGCCCACTCTTCTGGTAAACAGGCTCTAAATCCAGGTCCTCTATCATTCTCTCTCTCTCTCTCTCTCTCTCTCTCTCTCTCTCTCTCTCTCTCTCTCTCCCCCTCTCTCCCTCTCTCCCTCTCTCCCTCTCTACCTCTCTACCTCTTCTATGTAAAATTTTCAACTTGTTTTTCATTTTCGAACAAATCACTTACCAATCCGGGATTCAATGGTTAATTTGAAATTGAAAGCTTGGAAAATTGAGACAAACCGTGGAATACTAATTAACGCATATTTTTTAAACGGCCTCCTTAATAGTCAAGAGCACGACAGGAAAGGAATTAATCCAATTGACGTCAAAATTTCCAGCAGATCGTAGTCTTTTTATTTCATCAGTTTTCATACTTGGTCTATATTTGAGATAAATGTACATTTCACGTCTGGAAAAAAATGTAAACAATGTCAGTTATATTTTAACTCATTGCATTTCGCTAATGGTGGGCATCTGAGAACAAAATGCAACTAATTTGGTGTTCAATCCCTTGTCACCAACGACTTTAAATTTTTAAATTCCTCGATCTTCAAGAGCTTTAGTTTTGTTCCCTGAAATCTCAGTCATAGTTCAATGTTAAATCATTCTGTTCTCACCAAATGCTTTGTTTTGTTTGTCTTGATAAAAAATGCGGATAAAATTGAAACGGCGACTAAGATTGTAGCTATAGTGCTTATAATTAATGGGAAGAGAGTAAACAAACAGGTTTTTGAGTTTATTGGTCCCAAATGGTCCTGTAAGGAAAGATTCAATGATACTCGACTGCCCAACCCGATATTTTATGCATTTTTTCCTGCCATGGCAAGCCTAAGACGCCAATTTAGAACGAAATGGCACATAATAATAATACCACCGGCTTGTTTATACAGCACTGATTGATCAGAACGAGCATCCGAGCGGACCCTGTTCATCCGGTTGTGGAAGGGGTTCCAATTACGTTATCAATCATGCTAGAAAGTATCTTGAAAAATAATAATAAAAATCTAATAGTTGGATGTAGCGTCAGATGGGAAATCCGAAAATTATTCCCCGTTAATGAAATCTTTGTCCCTGTCCCTCTAGCTCTATCTCTCTTTACACATCTGCAATTATTTATGAGAGTAGACGTTAATTCGTTTCGTGGACGTCAGTGGAACATAAACTACATATTCTTCCTTGTAGGACCATTTGTGGGGGAAGGAAAGGCGACCTTGCAGCTTGCAGGTTGAGAATTTTCCTATTTATTTCCTTAACTTTGCAAGTAGGAAAAATTTAGTAAAATTCTCCGGTTAATTTCCTTTCCTCATTATTACCCGAGGATTCAACAACTTTTTTAAACATTGATAAAAATTCACTAGTTTTCCTGGTCCGCTTGACCAGTTAATATCTTTCAATTAATTAAGGTTTAGAGGTTTAGATGGGAAGTCAGTGTCCGAGTGGATCGAAGTCACGATAGCTCAAATGGTAGAGCAGCGGCATAGCCGAAGATCGTGGGTTCGAATCCTGCTCGTGACACTGACTTTTTTATCTCAACTAAAAACCTTAATTAATTGAAAGATTTTTAAATTTGTTGATTCCTTGGATAATAATGCAGAAAGGTGGTTTTAACTGTACAATTTTTGAGCTTCATTTAAATACATATGAATTTATACTAATATTGAAATTAATATTTTTCGAAAGAATTTTTTTTTAATTTAAGCTCATTATTGTGGATGATGAACCACAGCAGTGGGAGTAAACAGATCAAAAATGAATGGTAACAGCAAAATGAAAAATTGTTTAGTTTTCAAACAAAATATTTAATAGAACAATTCAATTAAGGTTTTATCTCAACTAAAAACCTTAATTAATTGAAAGATATTAATTGGTCAAGCGGACCACGAAAACTAGTGAATTTAAGTAAAAATGAAGTATACCTTCACTAAAGCTCTCCGTGGCCATTTCATTTGTAGCCGAGAATCGAATTCTGACACGACATTTGAAAAGTGGCAAAAAGGAGGGAAAATTCAAAAGATGGAGTTTAGATGGGAAGTCAGTGTCCGAGTGGATCGAAGTCACGATAGCTCAAGTGGTAGAGCAGCGGCATATCTAGCCGAAGATCGTGGGTTCGAATCCTGCTCGTGACACTGACTTTTTTATCTCAACTAAAAACCTTAATTAATTGAACGATTTTTAAATTTGTTGATTCCTTGGATAATAATGCAGAAAGGTGGTTTTAACTGTACAATTTTTGAGCTTCATTTAAATAATCAAAAGTTCATTAAATAAAAAGTTACTGTAATTCCAAAAGATGATTAAAAATAAAACAAAAACATGACAAATATGGTTTTGACAATTTCAAAAAATAAAAGTAAAAATAAATAAATCGTTAAAAAAATAATAAAAGTTCCAAATGATTTTCCAGAACCTTTGGGACTGCATGACAGAAAAGACATAGGAACGATTTCGTGACGTCCGAATATTGAGCCTGCCTGCAGACTCCATGTATAGAAGCATGGACCCGAATATAACATCCAAGAATTTTCCCTGTAGAACCATATGCATTTTCTGTCATCAAATAGTTTTGTAAAATCAATTGGGCCTTTTTTTTTAAATAATTTTTATATCTGTAATTTGTTGCTTTGTTTTATTGTGAGATTTTTCCATGTGGTTTGCAAGATGATGAACCTGTCTGATGTGGATTGGTCAGATCATTGGTTAACAAAGTACTATCGAAGGGGCACATGCAGCCAGGCAGCCGTCACCACTCAGGGAGAACCAACAGGTTTCTCTGTCTTTGACACATACGTGACTGAAAGGAGCCCACGAAGTCACGATAGCTCAGGTGGGAGAGTAGCGACGTGTCTAACCGAAGGTCGTGGGTTCGAATCCCGCTCGTGACATTGACTTTTTATCTCAACTAAAAACCTTAATAATTGATTGATAAAAATAAAATAAATTTGCGACGAGATAACTGTGTTAAATTCTACTTAAATAGAGTTTTGGGATTGCAGTCAATTTAAGAGTCCAGTTTTTCACTCATTAATATATTTAAATAGCCTGTCTAGGGATGGTATTGGCTATATTACATAGTGCGTATGAGTGAGTAAAAAACTATCAATCCCTATGTCATATTAAATATTTGGCTTGAAAATTAAACCATTTGGCAATCTCTGCTTTGAAAGGATGGAACATCCAATGGAAGGATTCGACAGGCAACATGTTGAGAATGATTAAAGATAGCATACATCCTTGGAAGACGACTTGCCAAATGAACAGAAGAGGCGACGTGGTCATTTGCAGACTCCAAATTGGCCATGCATGCTTGACACATGAGTTCCTTATGAATAATATGTTGTACTTGTCGTTGTGGTGATCGCATAAGCGTTTTATACCCTCCAAAACACTGCCGTAGATTCTATACATCATCCTTAACCGTTCCACTGAGCCGAATTTTACAAGACGACCAGTAAAAAAGGTATGGTTATTAAATATGTAAAAATAATAAAACTATAAGAGGACCCAGAGGACCTCAGGGCAGAATGCCCAGGACCTCAGAGGATGTGGACTTCCCCATAGGTGTATGTTGTAAATGGTTTTTAACCACATCCTCCAAAAGGGGCTCCTTTCAGTCACGTATGTGTCAAAGACAGAGAAACCTGTTGGTTCTCCCTGAGTGGTGACGGCTGCCTGGCTGCATGTGCCCCTTCGATAGTACTTTGTTAACCAATGATCTGACCAATCTACATCAGACAGGTTCATCATCTTGCAAACCACATGGAAAAATCTCACAATAAAACAAAGCAACAAATTACAGATATAAAAATTATTTAAAAAAAAAAGGCCCAATTTATTTTACAAAACTATTTGATGACAGAAAATACATATGGTTCTACAGGGAAAATTCTTGGATGTTATATTCGGGTCCATGCTTCTATACATGGAGTCTGCAGGCAGGCTCAATATTCGGACGTCACGAAATCGTTCCTATGTCTTTTCTGTCATGCAGTCCCAAAGGTTCTGGAAAATCATTTGGAACTTTTATTATTTTTTTAACGATTTATTTATTTTTACTTTTATTTTTTGAAATTGTCAAAACCATATTTGTCATGTTTTTGTTTTATTTTTAATCATCTTTTGGAATTACAGTAACTTTTTATTTAATGAACTTTTGATTATTTAAATGAAGCTCAAAAATTGTACAGTTAAAACCACCTTTCTGCATTATTATCCAAGGATTCAACAAATTTAAAAATCTTTCAATTAATTAAGGTTTTTAGTTGAGATAAAAAAGTCAGTGTCACGAGCGGGATTCGAACCCACGATCTTCGGCTATGCCGCTGCTCTACCACTTGAGCTATCGTGACTTCGATCCACTCGGACACTGACTTCCCATCTAAACTCCATCTTTTGAATTTTCCCTCCTTTTTGCCACTTTTCAAATGTCGTGTCAGAATTCGATTCTCGGCTACAAATGAAATGGCCACGGAGAGCTTTAGTGAAGGTATACTTCATTTTTACTTAAATTCACTAGTTTTCGTGGTCCGCTTGACCAATTAACATCTTTCAATTAATTAAGGCTTTTAGTTGAGATAAAACCTTAATTGAATTGTTCTATAAAATATTTTGTTTGAAAACTAAACAATTTTTAATTTTGCTGTTACCATTCATTTTTGATCTGTTTACTCCCACTGCTTTGGTCCATCATCCACAATAATGAGCATAAATTAAAAAAAAAATTCTTTCGAAAAATATTAATTTCAATATTTGTATAAATTCATATGTATTTATTAGTCATAATTAACCATATTAATTATTTTAATTATTTATACTTTTAATCTAAGGTCTTGGTTGAGATGAAAAAAATGATTACTATAAATATTCAAAATTAATTTGAAATATAAATAAAAACAAAAAACAACTCATATGTGGACCAATAATGTTTTTTCTATATCTTATCATAGGTTTCTACAAAAAATAATTAAATATAAAATTTCTACAATAAATGAAGTAAAAAAAGTTTCAGCAAAATACAATTAATTTTTGCAGTAGAAACATATTTACAATCAAAAACTCTGAACCTATCCGGACTATCCAGTGTTTATAACAAAATTGACTATCAAATAAGAAAGAATAGAAATGAAAAAAATTTGACTATTACTTGTTCATTCTTCTGTATTAATTGAATTTTTATTTTAGGTCTAGTATTGGTGCCAAATGGGCGGGAAATCGGTATAAAATTAGGTGACAATTACCAATTGAACAATTCATCACACGAATCTAGAACAAATTCTACCGACGACACAACGCCCATTTCAAATCCCAAACACCCCTGGGGGGTTCTTTTCACCGTCTTAGGGACAATATTGCTCGACTTTGATGCAGATGCTTGCCAAAGCCCAGCAAGAGCATATTTGCTAGACGTTACATTACCTGGTATATTGACAAAGATTTGTTTAAAAAAATTTAAATTAAAATTATTTTATTTGTGACAGAGGACCATGCAAGAGGTTTGACTATGTTTACACTGATGGCCGGACTGGGCGGCTTCTTCGGCTATGCTTTAGGCGGAATTAACTGGGATCAAACATTTATAGGCAATGCATTTATCATTATTTAATTTCCAATTGAACAATGAATTTTTAATTGTTTCAAGTTTTTTCAAAATAAATTTTGCATTTTTTAAATCTGCATTTGTAGGAGATCTAATGGGTGGACATGTTAAAGCAGTATTTACACTCATAACATTAATATTTATCACCTGTGTTGTTATTACGCTTACAAGTTTTAGTGAAATACCTCTAAAAATCTTAGACAAGACAAATTCTTTTTATATGGTTAGTATTCTAGAATTAATTGTTTCTGTAGATCAGTAATTCATATTTGTCTAATTCGTATGTTTTTTTGTTTTGTTTTTTTCAGAAAAGAAATTTGCAGACAGAAGAAGCGGAAATATCAAGGAATGCGGAATCATACGGTACAATTAAAACTCCAACAACAAATGTGATGATGGTAAACTTTGCCTATAAATTGATCAAAAATTATTATTTCCAGACAAAATTTTTATTTCTAACATGAGAATTATGGACTGCGGTAGCTGACTGGTTAAGGTATCAGACTCTTGGCTAGTAGATCCCATGATCATGAGTTCGATTCCCATTGTCCCCTTTGCATTTTTCTCTGTTGGCCAGAATGAAAATTGAAATGACACTCATTAATGTATATATATTACGCAGGGCGGGTGATCAGGACCCGAGGGGTTAAAAGCCTGGGTAAGCCCGTACCCCATTCTCATTAATGTAAGGTTTGGCACGATCAGGTCTCAGAGACTCTGGATTCAGACCCCTTTCAAAAATAAGGTTCTTCGTTGGAAGAACAGAAGCACATCGGGGACTTAATTTATACATGTGTAGTTATGAGGTCCAAAAATGAACCAGGAAGAGTACAGTAAGCTGTAAAGCTCCAGTGTTCTGGAGGAACTACTCAGTTCTAGTATCCATAAACATTTTTTTAAATTATAATAAAAAAATTATATATAAGAATTCCGAGAAACTCCTCATATTTATATATTTAAAATTAGGTTTTATCTATTTCCATATTTAAACTGTTCCATAAATATTTTTAAAAAAGTGATTTATTGAAAAATAACCAATAAAAATTTGATTGTTGAAAGTAAAATTCCCCTAACAATTTTCGATGGAAGAACACAAGTACAACGGGGGCTCAATTTACACATATATAGTTATGAGGTCCAAAAATGGAACCAGGAAGAGTACAATAAGCTGTAAAGCTCCAGTGTTCTGGAGGAACTACTCAGTTCTAGTATCCATAAACATTTTTTTTAAATTATAATAAAAAAATTATATATAAGAATTATGAGAAAATCCTCATATTTATGTCTTTAAAATTTGGTTTTATCTAGTTCTATATTTAAACTGTGTTTTTAAAAATATTTATTGAAAAATAACTAATAAAAATTTGATTAATGAAAATAAAGTTGCCCTAACAGTTTTTGAATGATACACATCAATAAAATACATACATGGTGGAATTGTGTGGTGATTTGGCACGTGCTTGAGGTGACTGGAGACAATGGTGTCTCTACCAGTAGGGTCTGCGCTGACTTCCTCAGCACGAGTACTGCTTTACTCCACCATCTCATAGGGCTCTTATTGGGAGGTACCATGAGCTGGAGCGTCTCGGCAAAACGGTGGTTTTGTCTGGGTACTGGTCACATAGGTCTGGAGGGTAACAAAAAAGCGGATGAGGTGGCTAAGGTCAGGGCACCCCAACCTCCAGACTTAATCCAGCCCCATGATTCTAAAATAAATTGAAATAACAGTAAAAAGAAAATTACAGCATTGGTGAGCCAGTTTGGCTAAGACGCTCTTCCCTATCAACAGCATTCTCAATAGGTGGCCCTCAGAGGATCTGACTCGTAGAAGAAGGGATCATCCTCACCTGATTAAAAATAGGTTGTGCAACACATCAACTTGAATTTGGGCCAATGCATGTGTATGTGTCCAGCAAGTAGAGAAAGTCAAGTAGAAGTGTCCAACATAGTTGAATGGTGCCATTCCTTGGCTCCATATCGAGGGCGTATTTTTTTGAGAATTGTACTTGAGCTGGCCAAGCGAGTATTTGGGTCCCCAGTTCAGATCCTTGGAGGAGATAGGATTGTTTTATTATATATATTGATAATTTTATGTCCCTAGCATTTATTGAGAGTGAATGTATTTATTGGCGTGAAAGTAAAGTGTGAGACCGATGGCTGAATATTGAGTATCCCATCGGCCTTCAATTACTGTATTACAAAAGCTGGAATTGCTGGTGGTGCGAGAAGTAATTGACTCAACGTGTATGTGGTTTTACATCCATTTGAAGATTTCAGTTTATAGAAATCAGTAATTCAGTAATTAATGCCGATATTTTTTTTAAAAACTATTAATCAAAGTTAACTTCAGAAGACTGTTTCTTTTTAGTTATTTTATAATAATAATTATTATTTTTAGAATGAGACACAATTTCATACTGATGTGAAGGGCGTACAAATTGAGAAAGGAATAAATTCTGGAATTGAAGAACACAAAATTATAAAAACAACGGTAAATCAATTAATTTCTACTTTCTTGTGCATTAACTACTTTCTGTGCTGGTAAATAAATAGATTTCATAAAAATTATAACAGTTTTATCCAAGAATTAAAAAAAATTATCTACTTGAACAACTTGATTGACCGTCTTCTTAAATAACTTTGTGAGACAAATAAATACTTTCAGGAGTCAGACCTGACACTCACAGACTACCTCATGTCCATTGTGCACATGCCCCGTTCGATTTTAATCCTCTGTCTCACGAATCTATTTTGCTGGATGGCCCATGTGAGCTACTCGTTGAATTTCACTGATTATGTTGGAGAGTCAGTTTTTGGTGGAAACCCAATGGTAAATATGTTTTTTTTAAATATATTATTTGAAAAGTACAATACACGGGCATTTCAAGCATATTTCATTAGGTAGAAAAATAAGCTAACGGAAAAGCAATGCATATTACTATATTAGTTATTGGACAAAATAAAGAAGTATAAGTATTTGATGTATAAATCTCTTTTTTACTCATGAATAATGTAGACCTCCGTAGGGTCTGGACGAAAAAAAAAAAAAAAAAAAAATCAATTGTTAACTCCCATGCTTTTGACCTATTTTAAGGTCATCATTAATAAGTTTCCAATTTTTCTGAAGACTGACTCACCCCTACTGTAACACTAGTGTTGGTAAAAAAATTCATCAAATTTTTAAACATTCTATTAAAAACTTGATTATGTTAATTTGTAGACATCTTTAAGATTGATTTGTCCTGATGATGACCTTAAAATACGTCAAAATCTTGAAAAATAACAATTGATTTTGGTTTTTCATCCAGTCCATACCAAGATCCGGACTATTCTTGAAAACAAAAAAGACACACACCATGAAAGGACTTTGTAAAATTTGTATATATAATTGTATTTGGAAGAATTTAGCATTACAATATTTTGTTGAGGAGCGTTGATGAGGCATCGGTGGCTGGAACGGTTAAGGTGTTGACACAGTGCTTATCACTGTAAGGTAAAAGTCATAGGTTCAAATCCAGCAACCCTGACCCTTCAAACCCGACATACTTACAAATGGGATTTTTTTGAAAAACACCGGCACCCCGAGGGCTCATAGTACCTCATAATTGAAATACCCTCATTAAAAATAATATATTTAGTAAATAAATAAATAATCGTTTACACAATATGATAGATGTATAAGACTTTGACAACACATAAAGCAATTTCTACAGATGATATATGGAGGATTTATGGACTTAGGGATAGATAAAAGAGGTGGTCACAGGCCTTCTGCAACTTTGCACTGCCCTATTTTTTATTTTTATTTTTATTTTTTATAATTCACTGGCTAGCTTCAGGTGGTTAACCAAACCTCCATAGCCATGCCAGCGGCTCCTTAGTGTAGGATCTTGCTTGTGACTTTTCACATCCTAGTTGCAAGAATCTGCATATATATAGTCCTGCACAAAACATAAAATGTGTTCTACTGTCTCCTTTTCTTCCAGGCAGTGTATGCACAGTGTTTCTTCTGTTTGTACTCCTATCTGTTCTTAAGTGGCAGTGCCCTGTCAGCAATCCATCCAGAATCCTGGTTTGGTTGCAGTTGCCTTCCAGTAATTCCTTTGTAAGTTTTGCGGATGGCCCTTTGATGAATCTCTTCACATGTCTCATTCCTGTGGTATTGTTCCACCAAGTTTTGAACTCGTTAATGAGTCATTTTAAGTTGTATCTGTTTTGTGGCAGACGACCGAACGAAGACACAGTAAAATTCAGGAGCTCCCTCTTTGGCCACCATGTCAACCTTTTTATTGTCTCTATGCTCCGAATGCCCAGGGACCCATGCCAGTGTCAGGTCATTAGTGTCGTTGACCGTTGACTTCTGCCTGGGCCTCCATGCAGTTCCAAACACATTTATGGACTTAATTTATATTAAACTTTAATTTTTATTTTTATTTTTAGGCTTTAGAAGGGTCTCAAGAAAAGCTCATCTATGAAGAAGGTGTCAGATTCGGCTGCTGGGGAATGTCAATGTATTCACTATCTTGCTGCGGATACTCTTTGATCATTGAAAAGTTAATTAAGAAATACAAGTATGTGAAATGTATTTAAGAAAGTGCCATATTTCACTTTATAATTTTGTTGTTGCAGAGTTAAAATGACATATATTGGAGGATTGTGCTTTTACGGACTGGGCATGATCCTGATGGCAGTAACAAACTGTAAATTTTCCGTTATATTTTTTTCTTGTACAGCCGGGGTCTTGTATTCCACGTTGTTTACAATGCCCTATCTTTTAATAGCCCATTATCATTTGAAAAAAATGGTGAGTAGTGTCATTAATTTATAATATTTGATTTGATAATTTTTTTATTGTTGTCTCTGGTTAAGTTTGATAGCGAAGGAAATATCTATCAAAACCGAGGACTCGGGACGGATGTGGCGATAGTGAGCAGCATGGTTTTCGTTGCACAATTCACCTTATCTATGTTCATCGGTTATTTTGTAAGCGTTGCGAATACAACTGCTGTCACTGTCTATGCTTCGGGCGTTTTGGGATTGTTAGCAAGCATTTCAGCAACACAAATATTATATTTAGATTTATAAATGATAAACTGAAAGTAATTTTTCCATCTTGGGGACCACTTCAAAACACAATGTAATCCATCAATATGTTTAAAGCTTAAGTTTAATTATTTATTAAGTAAGAATCTTCTGATTTTATCCATGAATATTCCTTTTTTTATATGTGCTTCATGTGGAATAGAAATAAATTGGCATTTATTATTATTGTAATTTTTGGAAATGACCAATATAAATTATGTTCAAAAAAATAATAAAGAATAATGGAAAGTATTTTAGCCAATATTGATTTAAATAGGTAATTAAGGCATAAATTAATTTTTAATAATGTTTTTATTACAATTAATTAAGGTTTTTAGTTGAGATAAAGAAGCCAATGGCACAAGCGGGATTCGAACCCACGACCTTCGGCTTGACACGCCGCTGCTATACCACTTGAGCTATTGTGGCCTCGATCCACTCGGACATTAACTTCCCATCTCAACCCCACCTTTTGAATTTTCCCTCTTTTTTGCCATTTTTCAAATGTCGTGTAATCGGATTGGATTCTCGACGACAAATGAAATGGCCACGGAGGCTTTAGTGAAGTATACTTCATTTTAAATCATTAAATTCACTAATTTTGTGGTCCGCTTGACCAATTAATATATTACAATTAATTAAGGTTTTTAGTTGAGATAAAAAAGTCAATGGCAAGAGCGGGATTCGAACACACAATCTTCAGCTAGATACGCCGCTGCTCTACCACTCTACTACTATCGAGGCCACTATAGCTCAAGTGGTAGAGCAGCAGCGTATCTAGCCGAAGATCGTGGGTTCAAACCCGCTCGTGCCATTGACTTTTTTTATCTCAGCTAAAAATTAATTAATTGTAATATATTAATTGGTCACGTGAACCACAAAATTAATGAATTTAATGTTTTTTATGTTTCTTTCCCTAAAATCATGAACCATACATTGTAAAACCCTAATGATCAGGGGATTGACAATAAATACGTATAATAATATGTCATTATAGCCAAAAGTTCAAAAAGTTTTAATACAAAAACTAATATAAGATGTAAATAAAAATGTTTTGGCAGAAATTGTAGAGGTAGAAGTGGTGACTTTTTGAACATTGTAATTTATTGCCTCAATAAAATTATTCCTCTCTCTTTGCAAACTCATGAAATAAATTTATTAAATGTTATTTTTGTTGTATATGAATATATGGATCTTTTATTTAATTTTAATTAATTATACTTTTTACGTAAGGCCATGATTGACATTAAAAATATCTAGCGGGATTCAAAGCCGAAGGACTAGGTTCGACTCCTGCTTGTGACACTAGCTTTTTCATCTCAACCAAGACCTTAGATAAAAAGTTAATTAATTAAAATAATCAATACTACATACTAAATACATAGATGTACTTTTATTTAATGTTTATTCTGGTGAAATTCCAAAATACAAAAAGTAAAGAAAAGAAAACAGTTAATGTATCAGGTCAACGGGGTTCTTACATAGAATAAAACAAATGGTTTTAACACAGTTTACACATTTATTTGAACGACAGCAAATACAAAATACAAGCATTCGGCTTAAACCTATGTAAGGGGTTGTCGGTGGCCTCAACGGTTTAGGCGTTGACACTGCGATCATCACTGTAAGGTAAAGGTCCCAGGTCCGAATCCAGCGGCCCTGCATTCTAACCCCTGACATACTTACAAATGGCTTTTTTTTTCAAAAACATCAGTACCCCGAAGGTTCATATAACCTCATAGTTGAAATACCCTCGTTAAAAAAACATGGATCAGCTTCATTATTATATCCACCTTGTTCAATTACATATTTATTATTCGGAAATCGTGAGATGCGGTCTGGTGTGATGTATGTTTCAGAAAAACATTTTTTTTATCGTGCCAACGTTTCGATCTTTATTGAGATCATCTTCAGGGCCTGGGATTTACAAACATTGTTTAAATTTAACAAATAAATGTATGTTTGTAAATCCCAGGCCCTGAAGATGTTCTCAATAAAGATCGAAATGTTGGCACAATAAAGAAAATGTTTTTCTGAAACCTACATCACACCAGACCGCATCTCACGATTTCCGAATAATTATCGACTAACGGTCACTAATCACCACACATTACAAATTTACTTATTATTTTATACCACTTGCGCTTTGATTGTTTAATCCATAAATAGGCTTATTTACTTGCACACTTTTCCACTTTCTTCTAAAAACATTTCTGGCTACTCCACGGATATTTCGTCTGATAAATTTGGTTGAACATATGTCGAGACTACATCCATTTAATGGACATCAAGGAAAGGTTAATGTCCATTTTCTAAAGGTGGTAGCTTCAACTAAGTCGTATAACTTTGTAGGTGATATACCCCCAGGGGGAAAAATAATAATAAACCACCCTACAATAAGTTTTGAATAGTGGGCTTTTTCTAGACAAAGTGAATCTAATGAGGTTTCTAGAACGATGCTCAGAAATAACATCTTAAACCAATAAAATAACTTAGACTTACCAGTTATCTGCAAAACGAGTGTAGTGGATTCTACTCTGTTGTACTGCTCCGATTCCTGGGGACCACACAATTAAAACCATCTACATAATAAACAATACTATTATAAGGCAAATAATAAATTGTCTCTGTTGGCGCCAGCCATCTTATTTTAGAAATATGCTTCGTTTTAGATTAGTGTAATCTCTAATCCAACTCCCACGCTCCTTACAGTCCCAGTCCTGCTCTACTCCTAGATAGAAAGTGTCCTTATGCCTCTCTCTAATGTTGTATTTTTCTCTCCTTTATTAATTCAAAAGATCAAAAATCACTCGACTCTCTGAAAACCATCTATGCTTCTACATCATTCTCTTCCACATGAAATCATCGATATTTGGTGCTGAGGTCAGGGGAATCGGGCCCGAGCTCCCTACGCTTCGTGCATCCGTCATCTGAAGGAAGGTGGTAAGTCCCTTATAAATTTCACCCTTTGTTTATTTTAATTTAGAATTGTTTTCATAAATTTATTTTAATAACTTTTCATAATCATTTTTTTTTTTTCATTATTATTTTTTCTTTCTTTCCTTGGCATTGTCCATAACACTCTCAATTTTTTATCTAACATAATGCTTTATTAATAATATTTGTATTACAATAGAAATATTTTTAAACCATATAACATAGAAACTATGACAGATGATAATTGAAATATGAGAAATATATAAACTGTATGTTAATGATGGAAAAGACGCAAATTTGTATGAGCAAGGACGATATTATGTTTGTTGCAGGCCTCAATAACATCGTCATCATTGTTCGATCCAGCCGGGCTTCCAATATAGCTTACACCACTCTGTTTAATTAAGAAAAAATAGTTATAATAAAATTTAATAAAAATAATTAAAAATGTTTGACGTACGAGTACAGCTCTGTTGATGTTGTCGCTAAAAGGAAAGAAAGCGTCAGAAGAAAGAGAAACGCCCTTTAACTGTTTGACCCAGTCAGCCCTCTCCTGATCTGTCAGCAATGATGGGACTTGATCGTACTTAGATTCCCAAGACTTTAGGTCCATGTCTTTCCCTGGAGGAAGTTATAAAAAGATTAGAGCTAACTTGTACTTGACGAAGCTAAGATTTTATCCGTACCAAGTGAACCGTTTACATAGTTATCAATAGCGTTCGATATCTCAGCTCTTGTAACACCTTTTTTGAACTTCATTCCAAGGACTTTAGGGTGTTGCCTCAACCACCTATCGACATAATTTAAATACAAAATTTCATTAACATGTTCACTGATTTTTAAAGAGGCTCAAAAAACGGAGAAATTTTTTCAGTTTTTAAATCTATCTAGTTTACGAATGACCCTAAATTAGAATTTTGGTGAGAATATTGTTGAAACAAGTCCATATATGAGGAAGGTGAGGTTAGTCAAACCAACAATTGAAACAACTAATTAAGGTTTTTAGTTGAGATAAAAAAGTCAATGGCACGAGCGGGATTCGAACCCACGATCTTCGGCTTGATACNCATATATATATTTCAATTAGGTTATTTATTATGTACAGTTTTAAGTCTAAAAAGATTAAACAACCACCTTCATTTATTTCCAATGAAAACTTTATATTATGATGTAAATAATTAATTTATTGGAGGAATTTTTATAGATCCTCTAGTGTTCCCGTATAATCGTATACATAGAATATCATTTCCACAAAAGGACAGATATAATTAATTTATTTGATTTGAAAAGAATTGTTTTAAAGTTATCCATGGAATTTCGGCACTCTTCATTTTGGATTTGGATTTATTAAAGGCTCAAATCCGCACATGTACATACATACATACAAACATAGTTGAGCCTATTTGCTTCTCGTAGTCCAGCAATTCCAGCTTTTGCTACAGTAAATTATCAGCAGATTTGAGAATCGTCCACCCTGGGTGTTGGCAGTCCGGGGGTAGACCTCAATCTTATCCATCGAGCAAGTGAGCTTGGGATCCAGGGAGGCTGTCAACAGCTAGTTCAGTTCAGCACCAAAACCAATTTATATTCACGTTCATTCTTAAATACATTCAATTCTAGTTACATAACCATGCAATTAGGGTGATGTAGTACTCGTTATTCCTCCATCACCATTTACACATCTTATACAACTAACCTAATTGAGGGTCATGGGATACTCAATTTCTGCCATCGACCCTCTCCCATCACACATTCATGCTAATAAATACATTCACTCTCAACTATTACTACTATGTACAATTGAACAACCCCGTTTTCTCCAAGAATCTGAACAGAGGACCCAAGTACTCGCTACTGTGTTCAAGCACAATTCTCAAATCAGGTGGCATTCCTGCGCACTTTCTATATGGAGCCAAGAAATAAGGGAATTGCATCGTTCATTGAGAAAGGACATACCAAGCAAGTTTTCTCTGCATGCTGGACATACAAGGGCTTTGGCCCAAAAGTAAGTGGCCTTGACCTATTCTTAATCTTCTATGAGTCAGATCTTCCGAGGGCTACCCATCGACAGTGCTCAGCCCATTGATGCTGCCTTTTAATCTTTTAATCATGATTTTCATTACATTCTTAGTGTCAGAGGGCCAGGTCCTAGTGGTTAAGTCCAGAGGTAGGGATGTCCCGGCATTAGCCACCTCATCTGCCTTTTCATTACCTTCCAGACCTAAGTGTCCAGGTACCCAGACAGCAACCCATTTTGCCAAGAAGCTCCAGTTGTGGTATCTCTCCAACAAAAGCACTACAAGAGGGTTGACGGAAAACTTGTCACTAACCACAGTAACCGTGCTGAGGGAGTCGGTGCAGACTAGGTAGGCAGAGCCACCACTGTCTTGAATCACCCCAAGCACTTGCTAAATCACATACAGTTCTCTGCCGTGGAAATGCTACAGTGCAGTGAAAGCAACCACAAAGTTGCGATACATGGCGCATGCCACACCTTTGTCAGTCTTACACCTTCTGTAAAGACGAGCCAAAAACCAACTTCGTTCCAAGCTTCAAGAACTTAGCTCAGTAAAGGTATGGCGGAATAGACTACTTGGCTAACACTGTAAAATCTTCCCGGACAAATACAGCTGGGAGGACCCAGGGCGGAGGTGGCCGGTTGCCCAGTTTGAGAACCATTCCAAGTGATATCCCTGCCCTCCCTAAGGCTTCGCTGAAGCATATTCCTAGAGGTTGCGCCCGGGTCTGAAGTCACTCGTATATTCTACTATACTGGCATCTAAGGTTCTCACCCAAAAGCGGATGCCCCGGTTGGGCAAGGAACCCCAGCGCATAGCTGAGGGTGAGCTGCTCCCTCGAAAATTCAGCAGCAACACTCTTGCACTCCTCACTTGCAAAAAGGCTGGCCAAGGGTCAAGAACAAGCCAGCGTCCGCTGACCCTGAAGATTCTAATAGTAGAGCCTATCAAGCCTCTGCAAGTGCATTTTTTTTGGGCTAAAGTCCTTTCATTTCATAAAATCTCTTATTAAATTTATATCAATTAGATAGTAGACATATACTGAAAAATTCTATTATATCATTTTTACAGTTTGTTGATAGAGTTCTACATACATTTTTGTATTTTTACTTTACTTTATTTGAAATAAATTATTAATGTCAAATGACACTAAAACACAGTTGTTAGGTACATCTGTGTTCTTTAACTGTTTTATCAATCCTAAAGAATTGTTAATACCAAATGTAGGCTTGAAATTGGTGGTTTGGAGAATTATAAAAGGACACTACTGGTCTTATAGGTTTGTTTTCCTTGTGAATTTTGATCGTATAACATTGGGGGTTTCAGGTTCAGTGGTATAAGTTTTTGATTTGCCTCCTATTTTAAGCATGTACCTAAATAATATTTGACATACAAATTAATCACTAGTTTAACATTATTTTCTTAGAGATTTTGTTGGGATAATATTTAGACAGGTTATAATTTACGCATTTTTTCACACATTCAAAATAAAACGGCATAAAAATCAGCTTCGCTTTAGAGCATTAGAATGTCGCGTTGGCGATGGATCACCTGATTCACTCTTACAATTCATGTCGAAGGATGTGTTTGTAACTTCTTCAACCTGATGATGAGCATTTAAATCTCAAAATCATTTACAAAAAGTTGACAAAGGTAGAGACCTATGAAACTGACATTAATCATTATTGGCGGGCGCTTGAAGAACAAGCTTTGTCTAGAAGAAGTGTGTCATTTTGAAACAAAGTCCGTATAGGGACAGGTATATTGGGTCCTAGAACAATGTTCGAAAAGAACGTCTTAAACCAATAAAATAACTTAGAATTACCAGTTATCTGCTTTTTCCCCTGCAAGACGAGTGCAGTGGATTCTACTCTGTTGCCCTGCTCCGATTCCAATCACCTGTCCATCCTTTGCATAGCAGACTGAATTGCTCTGAGTGTATTTTAAAGCAATGGTTGCGACAATGAGGTTCCTCATTGCATCATCTGGCAACTGCCAATTTAAGCATATTGTAAAATATGATTGATTTTGCTATGTACATTTTTTTCATTAACATACTGTTTTATTTTTGGTGACAATATTGGAGAAGACGGATTTATCAATAACGCAGTCGTTCCTCCTCTGTTCCATCGTGAGGCCAAAAAGGACTCGTCTTTCAATTGGATCTGCCTCATACGTGGGATCGATTTGCAAAACGCAGTAACCTCCGTTCTTCTTCTTTTTCAATATGGCAAGGGCTTCGTTTGTGAAACCAGTTGCAATTATACCATCCGAAACCTAAAATTTATTTAAAATTTAATAATTGAAATAATAAAGCTTTTAAAATACACCTGTACCTCTCTGGAAATTATTTTAGCAGTGATTTCATCGCAAACATCAGAAAGGGCGACAAAATCACCGAATGATGACATTCTATCAGCACCTCTCGCTCTTGCATACGCTGTAGAAACCGGAGTGAGTTTATCATAGAGATCATCGACCATGCAAAGTTTAGCCTTTAAAATGTCACAGTTTTAAAAATTTTCGTACAAAAGATTTTTAGTACAAATCTTACATGTTCCTTTGAAAGTGGGACACCGACAGCAGCCCCAGCCGGGCTCACATGCTTGAAAGATGTGGCAGCCGGCAAACCGAGCGCCGATTTAAGTTCCTTGACCAGTTGGTAACCGTTGAGAGCATCGCATAAATTGATGAAGCCGGGGGCACCGTTCAACACTAAAGCATTAAATCAAATAATGTTTCCAACAAACCAAATTTTAAATTTGTTTTACCTGTCAAAGGCAATTTGGCTAGAGTGGTGAATATCTGTGCTGGCTTCTGATGTGGGTTCATTCCATAACGTAGCGTCATTTGGGAAACTCCCGCACTGTACTGTTTACGAAAATAATCACTGATTGCTTGGTCATATTCGCAAGTGTGGGTAAAAGCTTTGAGAGCTAATGTTTGCCTAAAAATAAAACCTCAATATAATAATAATAATCCATATTGTCTAGTAAATAAATATATATAAATAAAGGATTTAAGGACATCTTCATTAGTGCAACTGATTTTAATTTTAGATAACGAAGAAAAGCTTTACTGTTTTATTCAGACTTTTACCCTGAAGGGTTGTCACTCATCGATGTGCTGATCTTAGTGCCTACACATCAGGGAGTTCACTCACCCCATGTGGCGGGGTCACTAGTATCTCTCTTAAACCAAATGCCCAAGAGATCGTTGCTTCCCTACCAACAGAGTTAGGCTTTGACAGGAGCTGTCGATATCTAGGTCATTTCAGCCTCAAACGCATGCAAACTATAATTTAGCCTAATACCAATGAAATTAGATAAGTCAGTCGCACAAATAAATACATTTTTGCATTGTACTCATTCTGATTAGTCAGTGGAGTACTGGTTATTTCTCCATCGACCTATACACAGTATTAATAATCTAACCTAAATTAGGGTTGATGGGATACTTTTATAAATATTCTGCCATCAACTCTAATATTTCTGGAAGGGTGATGGTAGCGCTATATTTTACCATCACCGCTCACCGCTTACACTAATAAATATTCAAACAAAACACATCGAATATAACTAAATACAGTAAAATTCTTCCAAGTCCCCTAAAAAATGGAACAGGGTACCCAGAAACCGATTGCATGCTCAAAAACCATTCCTAAATTTTTCAGCATGCCTACACACTCTCTGTATGGAGCCAAGGCATGACACGCCTCTATTAGGTGGGACACATAGAGCAACCTTTCTCTGCCCAGGGGGCACCTGTGCCTTTTGGAAAAAAAGCCTGTGTGTATGGTGTATGGCCAATCCTCAATTGGGTGAGGATGATCTCTGGTTCAGGTTCTCTCAGGGCCGTCTACTCTTTTATCATGTTTTCCACTGTGAGCTTGGCATCAGAGCGCCTGATCATAATGGTCCCATTTGGAGGGTGGGACATCCTGGCTTTCGCCATCTTGTCTACATGTTCATTACTCTCCAGGACAACGTGTCTAGGAACCCAGATAACAATCACTGTTTTTCCAAGGCCTCTAGCTTTTATTGTTTTTAAGTTACCGAAGTCAAATGTCACCAATGATGATTAATAAATTCCATATTTCAAGTTATTTTGTTAATTTATTTCACAACTGCCTACATAATTGATCATGGGGCCAACACACCTTAATCGCCAAATAGGGTTATTGGGAAGAATTCGTGAGGAAAGATTATGGATTAAAGGACTGTAGCGGTTAGTTAATTTTGAGTAGTTTTCTATATAGGTATTGGACTAGGTCTTTAACAAATGGGATCAGGATCAGAGTAGTCTGTGAGGTTAGAAACATACATGGCAGTGTTAACTGTTGTTCTCAATACTTTTTTAAATTAATTTATTTTTTATTTTTTAATGGCCTTATGAACTTTGTATACTAGATAAGGAATTAACATATCTCATGTGTGATTATCTGCCTAAAATTTCATTATTGGCGATTTTTTGAATTAGGAGGTGAAGGGGTACACTGACATTTTTATCGAAAATTCACAACTTCGATTAGCCATTCAGAATTTTCGTACATTATTTCATTCAGTAAGGGGTAGAAAACAGTTCAAGTTGTGAATTCTCCATAAAAATGTCAGAAATGGTGAATTTTGTGTACCCCTTCACCTCCTAACTTCGAAAAATTGCCAAAAATGAAATTTTAAGCCGATCAGGCTGGTTTTAATCTCATTCGATGCAGAAATTAATCCTCTACAGGTGTTGTTTCGAGCTGTTTTACGGTCAGGATAACGGTTTACTAACAATTTCACGAATAAAGTCAAAAAACGTGGTTTTTCATGGTTTTTTGCCTGTAGCTAAGGGTTTGCGGCTGAATCGATTGGGGCCACCTTGTATATTTTTCTTGTTTAGTAATGTCAGTTTGGATCATTTATCAGCAAGTCTTTTCAACATTTTATATCTATGCTTTAGTAAGTGTTGGTATTCCGGGTCATTCGTTTGTATATGAAAGTCCAAGATATTGCACTTGTTTCTTATTTTGGATAGGATAGTTAAAATAAATAGGTGGGATGATTTTTCTGAATGCTATGTGTTTGGATTTTTGTTCTTTTACCTTGATTCTTCACCACAGGACACCGCAGCCAGGGTTCACGGGCAAGATGTTTTTGTAGATTATAGATTGCTCTGACTGGATCGTTATGAAGAGACAGAATTGTATCGTCAGCGAAGTTAAAGGTATTCTGGGTGGGGTCAGCCGTATAAATTGTGAATATAAGAGGAGCAAGGGCCTTCCCCTGTGGGACTCCAGCTCGAACAGGGTAAATAGAGGAAGAAGAAGATATTTGGGTGACATAGAGATATCAATCAGAGATATTTAAAGATGAGGTACATAAGGCAGTGGGTAGGATGCCTTTTAACTTATACAGCAGCCAAGAATGCCACAACATTTCAAAGTTTAAGCTATATCAAGGAATACACAGTGATGTGCTCGGTGGAAGTACTTAAATTATTTTTTATGAATCAGACATTCTCAAAATTATCCGTTACCAAAATATGTAAAGTAAATAATATTGTACCTCGTTGATAATGAGACTTCTCTTTTAGCACTATTTTTTAACTCTGAGGTGACTTTGTCATAATCATCTGGATCGCAGAGAACTGTCACTCTGGCATGATTCTTAGCTGCTGCTCTTAATAAAGTCACACCTCCTGAAATAATAATAACAACAATAATAAAACAACTAACATGAAAAAAAATTGATTCTTGCCTATATCAATGTTTTCGACAGCTTCAGGAATAGTGACATCAGGCTTGCTCACTGTTTTAGTGAAGGGGTATAAGTTGCAGACAACGACGTCTATCAATTCGAAGTTCATTTTTTTCATGTCTGCCGCATCACTATCTGTGTCTCTTGCGAGGATGCCTATAAATTAAAATTTTCAAAATAAATTATGAAAATTCAATTGTATAAACGGTCCTACCGCCGTGGACAGCTGGATGCAAGGTCTTGACTCTCCCTCCGAGCATCTCAGGAGCCCCTGTCACCTGGGATACATCTTTGACTGCGAGGTTGGCATCACGGAGGGCTGTCGCGGTACCTCCGGAGGCCACTAGACGAAATCCCAACTCATGAAGTTGTTTCGCGAGTGGGACCAGGCCTCTTTTGTCTGAGACGCTGAGCAAAGCTAGATTAACAAAAAAAATAGTAATATTTCTTTAATTTTTTTCAAACAAAACTCAAATGCAAGGCTTACTACAAAGTAGATTTTAGGTTATAGACCTAACCTAATAATTGCGAAATAGTAGCAGTCTATTAACTAGTAAAAAGGAAAAATTAACTTTTATAATAGAGATGAATAAAATGAAAGTGTGGGCAGAAAAACCATAATATTAAAACATCAAATACAATAAAAAATAAACAAGTACTTTGTCATTGAGAAACACAAGAAAGTTACATGGGATAAGCAAAACTAGTACAGTAATTATTTAATAATAAGAGGAATTGTATGAAATGATATTGGATGTATAAAATGTTAAGGAATAAAAACAGATGCTTCCTGTAAAGTAATTCATTTTTCCTTCAACCACTACGGGTCATTTGGGCTTGTTTCTTGATAATGGGGTTAAAATGTTCCTGTTCAAAAAGAGGAGGAAATGAAGAGGCTGTCAGTGAACAAACACCACTTAAGCACAGCCCACAGGATGTGTAAGCACTCATCTTTTTGAGGATCCGTGCTCTTTTAGGATTCCGGGCAGTTTTTGTGAAATGTGGATAAAAACCACTTACATCACATGCATTATGGAAAAAGTCCACATCCACCCAACTGATGCGGGGTTAAATCTGCCCAGGGTGTTTACCCATTCGACTCGCCAAGTATCCCTGACTGAACCACCCACCTGAGGATGCACTGCCCCTCTATTGTCACAAGTCTATTTCTTTTTTAAGCTACGTTATCTCTCCTTATACAACAATTAAGCGACTCGAAGTGAGAAAGAATGACATTTCCGTAATAAAAATTATTAACAATTAATAGTTACATTAAATATATCATTATAGATTAAATAGATTTAAGAAAAGAGCAAGAAAACATTTTAATTGCACTTTTTTTTGTCGAACTACAAACTCTTTTGATTGACTATCTCATAATTCTTTATCAAAATAATATCTACTATTTTTAACTACAGAATTAATTGGGCTGAAAAATATATAATTAACCTCTTTTTCTTAGGATTTCATGCTAGTCCGAAGCTATTTTTGACGAAAAAAACATTGGCTTAGGATTTTTATCTTGAATGTATTTATAGGTAAATACAAAAATATTTCTACACTTTTATAGTCAGATTTTCAACTATAATCCATTAATTTTTATGTTGAACTGGCACAGGGTCACTTGCTAGGTCTGTCTTCTTTCGTGGTTATGCATTTTTTTAAATGTATTTTTTCTGGGTTAGTTCGTACCAGAAAAAGTTGAGATTGTTTTGTCTATGGTGGTTGCGATGTGACTTTTTGTCCTTGTATGACTGAAGGTAGTAGTCCTGGCTGTTTCTGTCTATTATGGCTTGGATTGCTTGAATTACATTACGTTCTGTGTTGGTGGAATTTATGTTGTGTTTTAGTGCTTTTTGAAATAGTTTGGTTTGGCTGATGTTAAATTTTGTTTGTATGATGTTTATGGGTTTGTGCTTACTGAGGATTGTTGGATTCTTTTTTAAAGTTGTATACTTCTGTTGACAAGACCCAGTACATAACCCCCCCCCTCAGCCGGTTCAACCGTATTAATTATTTTAATTGATTCTACTTTTTATCTAAGCTCTTGGTTGAAGTGAAAAAACTAGTGAGATGAGCTGAATTCGAACGACCTTCGGCTCAATATGCCACTGCTCTAACCACTTGAGCTATCGTCACTTTAATCCACTCAAACACAAACTCCTCGTTTCAACATATTTTGTATTTTCTCCCTTTTTACCAAATTTTCAAATGTCGTGTAATCAGGATTCGATTCTCAGCGACTTATGAAGTGGCCACGGGGAAAAAAAGTATTTCTGTAATTATTATATTAATCCGTATATGTTTAGCAGTCGCAATTGACTTTATTAAATATCTTAATTAATTATAATTTTTTTAGTCTAAGGTCTTGATTGAGATGAAAAAGTTAGTGGGATGAGCTGAATTCGAACGATCTTCAACTCAATATGCTGTTGCTCTAACCACTTGAGCTATCGTCACTTTAATCCATTCAGTCACAAACTCCTCGTTTCAACATATTTTGTATTTTCCCCCTTTTTGCCAAATTTTCAAATGTCGTGTAATCAGGATTCGATTCTCAGCGACTTATGAAGTGGCCACGGGGAAAAAAAGTATTTCTGTAATATTATATTAGTCCGTACATCTTTAGGAGTCGCAATTGACTTTATTAAATATTTTAATTAATTATACTTTTTTTAATCTAAAGTCTTGGTTGAGATGAAAAAGTTAGTATATTATGAACCCACGACCTTCGGCTCAATTCGCCACTCTTTTACCACTTGAGCTATCCTGACTTGGACACCAACTCAATTTTTTTTTTGGCGTTATGAACTATGCATATTAGCCATGTGACAAATTCGTATATGTGTGTTCAAATTTGGGGGGTTATTGGGAAAAAAGGGCCAGGGGCAACGGTGGGAATCGAACCCACGACCGCGGCGTGAGAGTCTCTCATGCTAACCACTCGGCTACCGCGGTCCCCTTGTAATCTTTATCATCTCACTTAATTCTTTATTGGTAATTATTATGATATTTGGGATAATTACTAATTAGATTCAGATCTTTCTGATTTATCAAAAGAGTTCTGCTATGAAAAACTAATTAGCATTTTCTTTCAGTTAACTGTTTAATTTACCAACGATAAAATACAAGTTTATATTTTCAACTCATTTTTATCTCTTCCACCTTACCCTTATATATTATTATAATTTTTTTCTTAAAAATTTACAAAAAATAAATAATGAAAAATTAATCTTATTTCAAATATGTGACGTATTAACATATTTATTTTTAAAAAAAAGGTGTCAATTATTGATTTACTTACCAAGGTTGGGACTCATTTTTAGGAGAATCTGTCTTTCTTGGCACCGGCTAGAGATAGAATAAGAATCTTCTCGCTATCTAAAATCAGATACAGACGTAATTGCGGGGTTATCAAGACCTTATACAATTATATCATGTTCATTTGATTCCATATAACACATAAATGGTTATTCAATAAACAGATAATAAAAATCCTTGAAAAAGGTCAAAACCCAACCTGCAATTGTTAAACGTATAAATGAAAATTATTTATTTAAATGTTTTGATCTAAATGTGTTATCCATAGAATATATGTATGATGTATGGTTTTTGTTTTAATTATTAAATATTATACATTCAATATGTAATCAAATTTCTTCGTAAAAGTATGAAGGAAAAAATGTAGTCATCATAATTTAATAAATATAATATAATCAACAGATGCTCTCGTCTCTAGAGAATAAAGACTATTGCTTGGGTGCATTCCTAGATGTAGCTCAGGATTTTGATAGGGTCTGGCACCTGTGCATGTTTTATAACGTTACAAGCTTCCTAGCCATTCCTTATTACCTTATCATATCTAACTGACCGCTGTTTCAGAGTGAGGCCGTAATGAGTTCCCAGAAGTTAGACAGATACGAGCCGGCATCCCTCAAGGGAGCTTTCTTGGTCCCATACTTTGTATGCTTTGTACTACTGACCTGCTTATGTACTCAAATGCAATCACCACAATCTAAGCAGATGGTAACGCAATGTTGTCCTAACTCGAATCGCTATCCAAGCTACCTCCAACATCCAAAGAACACCCTGAGCTTATTGAAGACTGGTGAACAACTGAAAACTGAATGAACAAAGAGACACCAACTTCCTAGACAGCAGACTGGCGTGAAATCCTCACACCAGATATAAGAGACAACAAATTAACATAAAATTTAGACAACTACGAAGATTTCTAGGACCAAAATTGTACTTCAACACTAAACTAACCTTATACAAGACTTTTCTACAATTACTTTGGACATGGAGAGAGACACTGGGGTTCTGCCAAACCATCTAACATTCAATGAATCATCAACATTCAATCCTTCCTATCAAAAGTCCTCAGACATCTCATCAAGAAATCATGATGACTTTACCATTTCAATCATTAATAGGATCCCTCATGTACATAGCGGTCACTACACAACCTGATATAGCCTATACGGTGAACTCTCTCAGCCAATTCAATAACTCCTATAATGAGGAGCATTGGAAAGCCGCAAAGTGCGTGCTACGCTACCTGAAAGGCACACTAGATTTTGGTTTAAATTGTAAGAAGACTGGCAAACCTATTGGGGCATGTTGTGACACAGACTGGGGCAACTCATTAACTGATAGAAAGTCATACACAGGACCCATATTCAAATTAGGAGCAGCAATTTCATAGGAAGCCAGAAAGCAACAGACAGTTTCACTATCAAGTGTTGAGGCTGAATACATGTCGTTGACAGAAGCAGCAAAGGAGGCTGCTCATTTCAATTCACTCCTGAATAACGTGTTGGAAAATATATCTCCAATCACAATAAAATGTGATAGCCAAGAAATCCTATCTACCATTCATGCACGAAGCACATCGACATAAGACACCACTACATTCGACAAGCCATTGAAGATGGGAAGATAAGGATTGACTACCTGCCCACTGAGAGGATGCCAGCAGATGTAATAAAGGACTTCCAAAGAAGAAACACGATTTTTGTCGCAAAGAATTGGAAATTAAAAGGATAATTAATTAAATAATGGAGATTTGATTGAGAGGGGGTGTTGAAGTTGGTGACGTTACACCAGCTGATACAATTCTCTCTCCATTGTTTGGAATGGTTACGACTAGTAAAATTAGAGTGTCTGGTCTTTAAATGTATGTAACTTGTAATATTGATGTACAATTAAAATTAATAATAAATCTTATTTCTGCTTTTCACTTTTGCCCCTTAATATCGGTTATCTCATCACTAACTCCACTATCCACGATAACCTCAACATTCCTTCTGTCTACGAACTGATGCATTCCCAAAACCAAAAGTTTCACAACAACCTCTTGATCCATCCTAACCCAACAGCTTGAGCCCGCTAAAGACCTCCTTGACCCTTAATTCGTCTGAGGCCAGCATTGGCTGGTTTCTCATGGCATGTCCTTCGAATACAGCACTGGCATTAATATTAGTGCTGGGCTCATATGCAAAAACATGTAATACATACAAATATGTGTAGAGTACAAATAAAATAAAAAACAAAATATCAACAGAAAAGGGGACCATACAAGAGCTACTAACTAATTGGTTAGGTTACCAATTAACCTGATCTACCAGTCCTTGTGTGTTTTGACTTTTCATCCCCTTTAATGATGACTGATGCTTCTGGCTGGTAAAGATAAGACAGACCATCTATGGAAAAGGGGAAAACTCATTTTTCAACAGAAAAAGACCGGCTAGGAAGTAAATAACCAACTACAGGTTCATCTTCCAAACCACAAAAATACACTGATGGACAAAATTTATGCACCACCTTTAAATTTTAATGTTTTTAGGTTTATTTATATTTGCAAATATATATATAACAAATGTGAAATGTTCTACAATTAGCACATGTAAACATGCCAAAAGAGGGTGTTTCACCCCTTTTCCCTATTGTTCACAGTTATCAATATTTAAGGTACATTATACTATAATCTATTCATTTGGCATAGAAACTACAAACTGTGGAATAATAAACCACAATTCTTACTATTGCAATAAAAAAAAAAAAAAAAAAAAAAAAAAAAAGGAGGATAAATAAAAAGAAGGTTTATTGCTGTTTTATTTTTATTATTATTGTTAAGTACCATTAGTGCAGATAACGATGAGCCTGTGTTTATTGTAGGCCATGGGGCTTTGGGAAATGTTTAAATTATGGGACAAAAATTCGAAATTCTAATTAAAGAACAGGAATAAAGTTTATAATTTAAAATGACCTTTTTGGATACATTTGGCCTGCCAAATTAAAGCTTTGAATGGCAATAGGATAGATTAGTTTGAGTGGATTTGGAGCTTTGTGGCATTCAACAGAAGAGATATAGCTAACCTAAGATAAAAGGTTTAAATGTTAGGGCAAGAAATGATCTTAGCCGTTAATACACCGTTAAAAATTAATAATAATATATATAAATTTATGTATATTAATAATAATACTCTATGGTATATATGCTTTTGTATTGTAGGTATTGATAAATTACTGTAATATACTTATATAAATGGCAGAGAAAAAAAATGCGCATCCCCCGTATGCGCATATATATAATGCTTAAATATAATAAAAAATTCTCTATTCTCTTCTGAATAAAGATTTTTAAAGTAATTAATTTGTACCTAGATAGAGAAATATAGAAACAAAACCATCAAATTATGCAGATCACCACCTTGCAGACTTCAACACAATATTTGAAAATAAACAAGACAATTGTACAAGTATTTGTATTTATTTGTATTTGTACAAGACTCAAAAAAAAATAAAATAAAAAAAATAAAAATTAAATAAATAAAATAAACATTGCAACTTGGATAAAATTGCAGTTAAAACAGTTTTAACCCAGAAAATGTGACATACAAGAAGAGACAAATATTTTAGACATTTTAAATCAAAATTTTTGCATGAAATTTTCAAGTCAATTCTTGCCATCAAAGAGAATGAAAAGCTCAAGTAAGGAAAATTAATAAAATCTGAAAAAAAAAACCCTGTAAAAATGAATTATTCTAAAGAAGAAATCAACTTAGCGCATATCTGCATAGCCACAAGACAGTTAAATGATGGATTTTCTGAGTTAAAAAAAGAAAAAAAAATTGAAACAAAATTCAATATTCTAATTAACGAACAGGATAAAACTTTATAATTTAAAATGGCTTTTGAGGATTCATTTGGCCTACCAAATTAAGTATTTTGAAAGGATAAGTTAAAGCTTTGGACGGCAATAGGATAGATTAGTTTATGAGTGAATGTTTGGAGTCAGAGCTTTATAGCACTCAGAAAGCATATAACTGACTTAATTTAGAAGTTTTAAATATATCGGTTAGGGTATCAAATGACCTTAGCCATAAAACGCCCTTAAAAATTAATAATAATAATTAAAAATGTTTATAAATTTATGTATATTTACAATAATACTCTATATGCTTTTGAATTGTATATATTTTTGGAATTGATAAATTACTGTAATATACTTATGTAAATGTCAGAGAAAAAAATGCACATCCCCATATTCGTATATATATATATAATGCTTAATACAATAAAAAATTCTCTATTCTCTACTGAATAAAGATTTTTAAAGTAATTAATTTGTACCTGGATAGAGAAATATAGAAACAAAACCATCAAATTATCCAGATCACCACCTTACAGACTCCAACACAATATTTGAAAATAAACTTGTACAAGACTCAAAAAAATAAAAAATAAAATAAACATTGCAAATTGGATACAATTGCAGTTAAAATTGTTTTAACATAGAATATATGACGATAAAGAAGAGACAAATAATTTAGACATTTTAAATCAAAATTTTTCCATGAATTTTCAAGTTGATTCTTGCCATCAAAGAGATGGAAAACTCAAGTGCCAAACGAATTAATAAAACTGAAAAATATTTTAAAAATGAATTATTAGACAGAAGGAATCAACTTAGCGCATACCCGTGTAGCCACATGACAGTTAAATGATGGATTTTCTAAGTTAAAAAAAAAAAAATGGAAACAGAATTCGAAATTCTAATTAAAGAACAGGATAAAACTTTACAATTTAAAATGGCTTTTGAGGATACATTTGGCCTGCCAGCTTAAGTATTTTGAAAGGATAAGTTAAAGCTTTGGACAGCAATAAGATAGATTAGTTAATGAGTGAATGTTTGGAGTCAGAGCTTTATTCGCACTCAGAAAGCATATAACAGACTTAACTTAAAAGTTTTAAATATATTGGTTAGGGTGTAAAATGACCTTAGCCATAAAACACCCTTAAAAATTAATAATAATTAAAAATGTATATAAATTTATGTATATTAATAATAATACTCTATATGCTTTTGAATTGTATATATTTTTGGAATTGATAAATTACTGTAATATACTTATGTAAATGACAGAGAAAAATGCACATCCCCCATATTCGTATATATGTAATGCTTAATACAATAAAAAATTCTCTATTCTCTACTGAATAAAGATTTTTAAAGTAATTAATTTGTACCTAGATAGAGAAATGTAGAAACAAAACCATCAAATTATCCAGATCACCACCTTGCAGACTCCAACACAATATTTGAAAATAAAATTGTACATTATTCAACAAAATAAAAAATAAATAAATAAAATAAACATTGCAAATTGGATACAATTGCAGTTAAAATTGTTTTAACATAGAATATATGACGATAAAGAAGGGACAAATAATTTAGACATTTTAAATCAAAATTTTTGCATGGAATTTTCAAGTCAATTCTTGCCATCAAAAGGAACGAAAAGCTCAAGTGATGAAAAATTAATAAAATCTGAAAAAAATACTCTAAAAATGAATTATTCTAAAGAAGAAATCAACTTAGCGCATACCTGCGTAGCCACAAGACGGTTAAATGATGGATTTTCTGAGTTAAAAAAAGGGAAAAAAAATCTAGGTGTAATTAGAGAGAAAAAAAAGGGGGCGCCAAACGATCTGAAAAAACAGGTTTCTCTGGGAGTGGGACGTCGTTCCTCATCCTCCCGTAATCCCTACCACTTGATGAATTACGCAATTTTTGATATCAAAAATCCGATTCATTATCGATTCTATAAACCAAATTTAGTCCTTTTTTTCTCGTTTTTTTAAGTTTAATGAATGATTTTTGTATTTGTTTATGTTGTCGATGTTAAATTATGAATAAGTCGGTGTTTAGAATCAATCTGATTGTTACAAGATTGAATATTTTATTTTTTGTTTTTAAGTTTAATATTTGTTTTTTATTTTTTTATTTTCAGTATTGCAAGTCAATAAGGGGTTTATTATTATTGATTAAATGAGATATTTAATAAATTTTTTTTTATCTCTTATCTTTGGTGGTGTGCGTTTTCCCGCTTAAAGGCGGGCCGACCTCTCGTTTGGCGCTAGGCTAAATGAACAAGCAACAGGTTTCTCTACTCGATATCGTCTCTTGTTCATTGTTCCTTTTTATTTAAAGTTCTGTGAGCTTTTAAGTTTTTTATTTTATTTTTTGAAAAGTAAAGGAAAAAATGGACATAGCCGAGGCTCAAGAGGGTCAGTCGAAAATTAGAGACGAAGTCGGAATCCGGTGTCAGAAGCTGTTCCAAGATTTCTTGGCCGAGTGAGTGATTTTTTAAACTTTGCCTTTTCCCCGATTATATTTGTACTGGAAATAAAATAATATCTTTCCAGGTACCGGGAAGACGGTGAGATCAAATATCTAGATTCGGCGAAGGAGCTTCAGTCATTGGAGAGGTGTACACTCGAAGTCAGCTTCGAAGACATTGAGAAATACAATCAAAACCTTGCCACTGCGATAGTCGAAGAATACTTAAGGTATGCTTTGTTCGATTGGAGAAACGTTCTTCTCTCACTGAAAGCGTTTTATTTTAGACTCTACCCATATTTGTGCCAAGCGGTGAAGAATTTCGTCAAAGACCATGGAGAAGTCACGGGCGACAGGGATTTCTACGTCGGGTTCACGGATGTACCTACGAGGCACAAAATTAGAGAATTGACGACGACTAAGATCGGCTCGCTAATAAGGATTTCGGGCCAAGTCGTAAGGACTCATCCTGTACACCCTGAACTCGTTGCTGGCACATTTACCTGCCTCGATTGCCAGACAGTTGTTAAAGATGTGGAACAACAATTCAAAGTAGGTTTGATATCGTTTTGACGGTAAACTGGTGAGATTTAGTTTGCATGATTATTCTGCTGATGCTCTGTTCTTGTTCCAAAGTATTAATATAGTCGTCAAAATGTGTGGTGATTAGTGACCATTAATCAATATTTATTTGTAAATCGTGAGATGCGGTCCGGTGTGATGTAGCTTTCAGAAACATTTTCTTTATCGTGCCAACGTTTCGATCTTTATTGAGATCATCTTCAGGGCCTGGGATTTACAAACATTGTTTACATATAACAATTGAATTTATACAATGCAAAATATATTTTTTATATATTCAATCAAAGTATTTCTACTCACTCAAAGTGTTTGTCTTCTGTGTAATTGTGCCATTCTTGCGTGTCGTGTCGAGAGTGCCAGTGAGATTTTGCTATTTTGTGTTTATATACGTTGGATTTTGAAGGGGTGGGGAAGGATGTCTGTATAGAAAAGACAAAGTAGAAATACTTTGATTGAATATATAAAAAATATATTTTGCATTGTATAAATTAACTTTTCCACATCCAAAATGTAATTGTTATATGTAAACAATGTTTGTAAATCCCAGGCCCTGAAGATGATCTCAATAAAGATTGAAACGGCACGATAAAGAAAATGTTTTTCTGAAACCTACATCACGCCAGACCGCATCTCACGATTTCCAAATAAATAGTCTTCAAAGTCGTACTTATTCTAATTGCTTGACGACCTTTTGTGTGGATGAAGGTAAGGTTCAAAATCCAACAGGTCAGAGAAATATTAAAAAACATTTATAATTTATTGAAGTCATCAGTAGCAGTCAAGAATGAGGTAGTTTAGAAAAACGCCTTTTTCATTTTTTTGTTGATGTTTCAACCTTTATTCATGTCATCTTCAGGGCCTGGTTAAATTTCAAAACATGTTGATAGGAAAAAATACAATACAGATGTAACTATAAATTTTGAACTAAGTATTTCATAACATGAATTTGTATTCTGCTGTTTTTATATTTTTGTGACAGGGTGGGGGACAAGGTAAATCTGGGAAAATTTCTTTTATCATAGGCGGTTTTATTTAACTCAAAGAAGGTCGAGGATGTAGATTTTCTAGATTATTCAATATTGGAAAGGAAGTTAATTATTAAGGACGATAACAAAGGAAAGGGAAATATAAAAATAAATTAATCCTTAATTGTCTAGTGGTCACAATTTACCATATTAATTATTACAATTAATTATTCTTTTTATCGAAAGTTTTGGTTGAGATGAAAAATTAGTGTCACGAGCGTGATTCGGTATTGTTATATAGATATATATTAAAAATATATTACTTTCTTTTGTTACAGTACACACAACCAACATTATGTAGAAATACGACATGCACGAACCGAAGGAGGTTTATGATCAACGTCGACAAATCTAAGTTTGTCGACTTTCAAAAAGTCAGGATACAGGAGACCCAGAGTGAACTACCTCAAGGGTGTATTCCTCGAAGGTAAGGCATATTTTTATACATCGGGTATTTCAGGTTCGAAGCTATTGTTTTTGTTTAGCGTCGAAGTAGTATTACGTGGAGAAGTTGTAGAACTTGTCCAAGCGGGCGATAGGTATGACTTCACTGGGACGTTGATCGTTCTGCCTGATGTCGGAGCCATTGCACTACCTGGAGCGAAAGCTGAACCTTCTAGAAAGAATAGTGAGTACAATTAAACCTTTTTTTATTTTTTTGCCTTTTGTCCTTGTTTTCTATGCAGGTACAGTCGACTCTTGATAACTCGTACCTTACTAACTCAAATTTTTTTCAAATCCCCCTTATTTTCCTATAGTTTTTGCTCACTTTTTTACCTCTATAAGCTGAACGTTTCAATGAAAACTTGGATTAAGCGGGGAACATGAAATGCTAACCTACTCTATGCTACACGATGCAACCAGTTTCCCCACTGTCCAGATTATCATTGAGTAGCGTTGAGTACAGTCGGAGACAAAAGAATCGGGCACTCATTTTTATTTTAAACTAAATGTATTTTCATTGTTATATTAATTGGAACATGCATATTTTAATGTAAACCAAATTAAACAAAATCCAAATTTCATGAGTTTTTATCAAAATTATTTAATTTTAAGGGTTTGACAAAAAATTTATAAGAACAACGAATTCCATTTATTGATAGAATGAATTTAACCAAAAATTTGCAGTTTTGCTCATGAAATTTAACTAACAATTTATTACATGGTTTTGCTCATGAAATTTAACTAACAATTTATTACTCATTTTTGCTCATGAAATTTAACTAACAATTTATTACACGGTTTTGCTCATGAAATTTAACTAACAATTTATTACACGGTTTTGCTCATAAAATTTAACTAACAATTTATTGAACGGTTTTGCTCATGAAATTTAACTAACAATTTATTGAACGGTTTTGCTCATGAAATTTAACTAACAATTTATTACTCGGTTTTGCTCATGAAATTTAACTAACAATTTTTTTTACACGGTTTTGCTCATGAAATTTAACTAACAATTTATTACATGGTTTTGCTCATGAAATTTAACTAACAATTTATTACACGGTTTTGCTCATGAAATTTTAACTAACAATTTATTACACGGTTTTGCTCATGATATTTAACTAACATTTTATTACAACGTTTTGCTCAAGAAATTTAACTTAGAATTTATTACACGGTTTTGCTCATGAAATTTAACTAACAATTTATTACATGGTTTTGCTCATGAAATTTAACTAACAATTTATTACACGGTTTTGCTCATGAAATTTTAACTAACAATTTATTACACGGTTTTGCTCATGATATTTAACTAACATTTTATTACAACGTTTTGCTCAAGAAATTTAACTTAGAATTTATTACACGGTTTTACTCATAAAATTTAACTAACAATTTATCATGGTTTTGAGGAATGTGTGTGCTGTGGAAACCCAGCTTTAAGCCAGTAGAAGGCATTAAGAAAAAGGGCGACATTGCTAAAGGAGGACGAAATTTTTTCAACTCCCACAAGAATACAAGGCTTCCCTACATTTGGCAGTTTGGAAGGAAAAATAGGAAAACCTCTTTTATTTGAAAAACATGATAACTCCAATTTTTGAATTTCTCCGAGTTATCGAGAGTCGACTGTGTAAGGATAATCAGTGAGATAGTATTAGCCATGAAGCAAGAAAACTTTGCATTAAATTACTTCTATTGGTCAAATGGTGTAACATTTAGGCCTAAATTAAAACCTAATCCTATTTATGAGATTATTTGCAAAGTTCATTAAATTTCTGACAGTTCTAAGTTTAAAGTTATGGCACTATGGCTATTGTTCTCTCAAAATTGTGACATTTATCAGTTATTCCTTTATTTTTACTAATTTTTTAGATTAAAATAAATTGTTTCATTTAATTTTTATTTTTAAGAATATGGCTCTGATGGTGTACGAGGATTAAAATCCTTAGGTGTTCGCGATCTAAAGTATAAAATGGCCTTCCTTGCTTGCAGTGTTACTCCAACAAGCCCAAGGGTAGTTAACTGGAAAAAATCTCTTTTAATTCAATATTTCCCAAATAATTAACTCTTAATGTAATAGTATTCAATTTTCAGTTCGGTGGCTGCGGTGAACTTTTAATGGAGGATGTAACGCCTGAAATGATGAGGAAAAATATGTCTGAGGCCGAGTGGGCTAAAATTTATGAAATGAACCAGGACAAGAACCTATACAAAAACCTCATTAACAGTCTTTTCCCGTCGATCCACGGCTGTGAACAAGTCAAAAAAGGTACATCAGTCATTTTTAAACTGAGCTAGTCTAATATTTCTTTTTAATCTTGTTAGTCATATATTTAAAAAATTAAATTTCACTGGTTTTTTTTTTTTTTTTTTTTTTTTTTTTTTTGTAAAAATAGGTGTTATGCTTATGCTTTTTGGGGGTGTCCACAAGACAACAACTGAAGGGACCCAGTTAAGGGGTGATATAAATTGTTGCATTGTAGGAGATCCAAGTACTGCTAAATCGCAATTATTGAAACAGGTATTAAAACATTTCTATTTAAAATAATTATTTTTAATTGTTAACACGTGACTTTTTCAGGTTGCTGATCTATCACCAAGAGCGGTTTATACATCTGGTAAAGCTTCTTCAGCTGCTGGTCTTACAGCAGCAGTTGTGAGAGATGAAGAATCAGGTGATTTTGTAATCGAAGCCGGAGCACTCATGTTGGCCGACAACGGTGTTTGCTGCATTGACGAATTCGATAAAATGGATCCACAAGATCAAGTCGCCATCCACGAAGCCATGGAACAACAGACCATATCCATCGCCAAAGTCTGTTTTTAAAAATTATATTTTACATTCAAGATTTCAATGTTCTTTCTTTAAACTTTTTAGGCTGGGGTAAGAGCCACTTTAAATGCTAGAACTTCAATATTGGCTGCTGCTAATCCAGTCGGGGGGCATTACGATCGTACAAAATCTTTACAGCAAAATGTCATGATGTCGGCACCGATTATGTCAAGATTTGATTTGTTTTTTGTTCTGATCGATGAGTGCAATGAAGTCAGTTTTTAACTTAATTTTTTTTAATCTCCCCATTAGAGGCGAGAGTAGTTTTATTTTTTATTTTATTTTAGGTGATTGATTATGCCATAGCTCGTAAGATCGTTGGCTTGCACAACAATATGGAAGAAAACGTAGACAAAGTCTACAGCCAAGAAGAGGTTTTGAGGTATATCACATTTGCAAGGCAGTTCAAGCCTATGATTAGTGAGGTAAGAACATCAAGCGTATTTGAACTAAACTCATAAACTAAATAAATGTTTTTTGTAATATAGGAGGCTGCAAATGTCATTGTTGAATTGTACACCATTCTCCGTCAGAGAGATGGTGCCACGGGAGGCAAATCGACATGGAGGATCACTGTGAGACAATTAGAAAGCTTGATACGTCTTTCAGAGGCAATGGCAAAATTGGAATGTTTGGATGAGGTACTGATAGTATCATTCATTTTATTAATTATATATATTTATTTTTAATTAGCTTACTAAACACTTAGTCTGATTTGCCCTCTAACATCCTATTGTTTCACACTATTTTTTTCCCCAAGGAATACTGACACAAAAAAATTGCTTGTAGCAACAACAAACTAATAAGGCTTGAATGAAAATTTGAAAGACAAAATAAAATAAACAGAAACTTGTATTAATTTAAATCCCTGTTGGCCAACTAATTAAGTAAAAAATAAAATAATACATGTAAGCAGGAACGCACCCGATGCAAATCCAATGTCCAATTATTCATAAGATTCTATTACATGTGCACATCTGCCCAATGCCTTGCAAAGCTACCCTATTCCACACTAAGCGATGCGACTTAAGTTCCCTACTACTGTCCAGATTTTCGCCAATTAGCTTTGACTACAGTCGAGGACGAAAGAACTGTTTGCACATATTTTATTTGAACCTATATGTATTTTTGTCCTTATATTTGCTTTTGTAATGTACACCAAATTAAAAGAAATCAAAAATTCTTAAGTTTTCTACAAATTATTTAATTTTAATGGTATGGTAGAGAATGTAATCCCATTTATTGATAGAATGAATTTAACTAACAATTTATTACAAGGTTTTGTTTATAAAATTTAACAAACAATTTATTACACAGTTTTGCTCATAAAATTTAACTAACAATTTTTTACACGGTTTTGCTCATGAAATTTAACTAACAATTTATTATACGGTTTGGCTCATGAAATTTAACTAACAATTTATTATACGGTTTTGCTCATGAAATTTAACTAACAATTTATTACACAGTTTTGCTCATGAAATTTAACAAACCATTTTTTACACGTTTTTCTAATAAAATTTACCTAACAATTTATTACACGGTTTTGCTCATAAAATTTAACTAACAATTTATTACACGGTTTTGCTCATAAAATTTAACAAACAATTTATTACACGGTATTACTCCTAAAATTTAACTAACAATTTATTACACGGTTTTGCCCATAAAATTTATTACACGATTTTGTTCATAAAATTTATTACACAGTTTTGCTCATAAAATTTAACAAACAATTTTTTACACGTTTTTCTAATAAAATTTACCTAACAATTTATTACACGGTTTTGTTCATAAAATTTAACTAACAATTTATTATATGGTTTTGCTCATAAAATTTAACTAACAATTTATTACACGGTTTTGCTCATAAAATTTAACAAACAATTTATTACACGGTATTACTCATAAAATTTAACTAACAATTTATTAAGCGGTTTTGCTCATAAAATTTAACTAACATTTTATTACACAATTTTTCTCATAAAATTTAATTAACAATTTATTACACAGTTATGCTAATAAAATTTAACTAACAATTTATTACATGGTTTTGGTAATAAAATTTAACTAACAGTTTATTATGCGGTGGTCTTGCTCATGAAATTTAACTAACAATTTATTACACGATTTTGCTCATAAAATTTAACTAACATTTAATGTACACTGGAGATGGAGGGGATCGGCACGATATGCCTTTGTCAACTGCAGTGCCACTCAAAAAATTGAGTTGAAACTGTAAAAAGTTGAAGGAAACTCCTTTCTACCACAATAAAGAGAAATAGAAAAATATTAAGATGGCTTATTTATGTATTATTATGGTTTATTGAAATACTTGCATTTTTTATTTACACCAAGTTAACTTATGGTAATAAGTTAACATTTTTGAGACACCAATTTTGTACATAAATTAAAGTTAATTTTAAAAAACTTGAAAGAACTCACTTTTACATGTTAAAGAATAGAAGCCAGTCATTAAAAAATGGGAGATTTTATCAGGTCCAATTTTGGAACATACATAAAAAAAAACAATAAAAAAAAAACTTGTGAGGCAAGGGGTTAAGTTCTGATTATCAATACAATTTTTGTAATGACAGGTTCAGGCGAAACATGTCAGAGAAGCTTTTGATCTACTGAACAAGTCAATAATCCGTGTTGAACAACCTGATATTCACCTGGAAGAAGAAGAAGCCGACGATGCTCTGGGAACGGAAGAAAGTGGGCTAATTGCCTTTTAATTTGATCATTTATATTTACTGGTTTTATATTGTTATAATTACAGCTGCGATGGAGACGGACCAAGCAGAACTTCCCAAAAAGAAACTCACCCTTTCATTTGATGAATACAAAAAACTATCTCAACTTCTCATTACTCACCTCAGATCCGGAGATGTAGAAAGTATATATCTTTTAAATAATTATTTATTTTCTGTTATTTTATGTAAATTTTATTTTTAAGAGAATGGAATAAGAAGAAGTGAATTAGTCAATTGGTACCTCGAACAAATAGGCAATCAAATTGAATCCGAAGAAGAACTGGTTGAAAAGAGAATACTCATCGAAAAAGTCATAGACCGACTTATATACCATGTAATTTTTGATAAAAGAATTTTTATATGTATTTAATTGACTGTTTTACTAAAAAACGTTATTCTTTGTTCCAGGATAATATTATTATTTCGTTAACACAGTCAAAGGAAGAAGAAGAAAATGATGCTGATGGAAAGGAAGATGAAGATATGATTGTTGTTGTTCATCCCAACTACATTCTTGATATTTAGGATAGAAATGTGCTTTTTTTTGTGTAATGTGTAAATCCATCACATTTCTTTTACAATATGTTTTTGTACTCAGTACTGTAAATAAATCCTTTCAATATACTTTTTACTAATGTGTTCAACCTTTCTTTTTTTAAATTTACTTTATACCTTTCCTCTTAGTATACTGGAGCAATAATAAATAAACAAATCAATCGGTGGTTAGAGGGTGAAACTAACATAAGCCTAACTTCAATATGTCAAATTCATAGTTAAGTCGTAACAAATTATCTGATAATAAGGTTAATAAATCTAGAAATACCAGGAAGAATAATAACTGAGAAAAGTGGGCTTTTGAGAGGACATCCATTTCCATTAGTCCAACTCTTGACTGGACAGTCATCACTCCTATGAGTCAGTCAACTTTAATTTTTTACAAATTTATAACTTATTCTACTATCATTATGCAGCCATTACGCCATAGTATCTTGCAGTTTGCCTCTTTCCCCCATTGTTCGCAAACTTTTTTTAAAAATTAAACATTTTATTTGAACCCTATACATATTAAACATATGATTGCAAAACGTTTTTTCACACGGTGACAGCACTAATGCCAACAGGTAAGCCAAAACAATACTCACCTATGAAAAGACTGAATGGGCTATTGACAACTGCAGCCCATACAAATCTCCAGGAACAGATGGAATATATATTATATAATAAAAACCCCTTAATAAAATATTAACATGGCTATCAGAAAGGAAAATCCTGTGAATCAGCACTACACCAAATAAAATAAATAAATGATACACATAGAGGGTTCACTGAACAACCAAGAAAAAGCATTAGGAACCTTCCCAAGAAGGTTGCATTGAAGGAGCATTTTATAATACTACTTTGAAGCAATGGTTACATCATGCAAACAGTGAGGAACTGACAAAACCTGCTGCAGATGGACGGAATCAATGCTAAAAAGCAGAAAAGTGCAGGCCTCCATGTTCAACAAAAAAGTAGAAGCAATGGTGGCGAGAGGATGTCTGCAAGGAGGAATACTCTTGCCTCTGCTGTGGATTGTGGTAGTGGATGACCTCATGTGCAAACTAAATGAAAGTGGAATTTGTATCCAAGACAACACCCAAATAAGGAGGAGGAAACAGCCACCCGCATCATCTTTGAATGCGAAGCAACTGCTCAATGGAGATTTAACCTAACATACGAAAATAGTCTAGGGAATGAAATTGTAGCGGTGACAGTCAATGACCTGATACTTCTTATTTGTATACTTCGTATTTGTAAAATTTAAACAATGTTTATAAATCCCAGGCCCTGAAGATGACCTCAATAAAGATGGAAACGTTGGCACGATAAAGAAAATGTTTTTCTAAAACCTATGTCACGACCTCCAAATAATAATTGTAATTTTTTTTGAAAGAACAAACTTTGCTTGGAACTTTGGGGATGGGGTTAGGGATGGTTAGGGGTTTTTTTTTAATGGCTTTAGGTACTGTGCATATTAGCCAATGCCAGACAATATATTATGTGTAATTCGTATTGGGGGTATCGTGAAAAAAGGGCTATTGGCGACGGCGGGAATTGAACCCACGACCGCAATGGCACCATCCTTTGGTACACAGATGGATCTAGAACGCAGGAAGGTATGGGGGCAGGAGTGTTCGGACCCGGAACCAAATACTCAGAACCCATGGGAAAGCACACCAGTATCTTCCAAGCTGAAATTCATGCAATTGAAAGATGTATCCAATTCAATCTAAATAGAGGATACAAAAACAAGAATATAGCTATCATGTCAGATAGCTAAGCAGCCATCAAAGCACTAAGCTCAAATACCATTAGTTCAAGGATGGTGCTGAACTGCAAAACCAGATTAAATGTATTAGGCTCGCAGAATAAAGTCAGCCTCTGCTGGGTCCCAGGACACATGGGAGTAGAAGGCAACGAGAAAGCGGACACCCTTGCAAGAAAAGGGGCTGCCACACCGCTAATAGGACCCGAACCCTTCTGTGGAATAGGAATACACACTATTAACAAATACCTCAGACAGAAGGACAAAAAGAAAATGAGCGAACTTTGGAATTCACTTATTGGACATAGACAATCCAAGAATCTTCTAACCAATTTTGGCAAGAAAGAAATCACAGAATGTGTCAAAGGAAGCAGGAATAGACTGCGAATCCTAACAGGATTCCTGACAGGACACTGTAGATTAAATGAACATCTAAAGAAAATTGGAATAATCCAAGATGGCACATGTAGATTCTGCAAAGAAGTAGAAGAGACACCAACACACTTACTAACAAACTGCGGAGCTACACTAGCCCGCAGGAGGAAGTGTTTTGGGATGTACAATGTGACCATAGAAGAACTACAACCACTGAAACCGGGCCTATTAATCAAGTTTCTTGATGAAATAGGACTCACCGATGTGCTTTAGGCAGAGCACAGGGGATACAATATCTCTTAAAGGGCGCAGTATACCATACCCTGAATTATTATATCTCTATTGGGGGTATCGTGAAAAAAGGGCTATTGGCGATGGCGGGAATTGAACCCACGACCGCGGGGTCTTCGGGGGTTCAATTCCCGCCGTCGCCTCTGGCCCTTTTTCAGTCTGGAACTTGAGTTAGTTGTTTAGGTCTAGTCCTGTACTGTACATGACGGTTTTCTGTTTGTTCCTTCAACTTTAACCCGTTTTTGAAGTAGCTTATAAGTACCGGGCACAACGGGTTGTAGATCTACAATAAAACTGAAATCGCGAAAAAATCGAATTTTTCGTACATGAGGAGTTTCTGAAATGACAGATTCATTTTTTGTATTTGTTTGTAATGGTTTTTATTTCTTATAAAAATCTTGAAATTCATTTTACTAGGCAAAAATTTATGGATTTTGAAAATAATTTAAGCGTTTGGTTATTCGAAATTATGCCTTATTTTACCGCTTATTAGTAAACATCATGGTATTATTATTATTGGGAAGTTCAAACCAAGTGTTTCGCTATCCCTGCTTTGCAGAGGCTCTTGTCTGTGTGGCAAAGGCTAACAGGTTCTCTGTGACTAATTTATGCAGCAATATACCATAAGAGAAGATCAAAGATGGCTTCTGCCTCCCCCCCCCCCCATTAGTTATTGTCACAATGGATCCAGCATCCCGAATATTGCCCGCATCCCTCTTAGCATTAATTCGCTTACATCTAGCTATTTGCTATGATTTATCGGCGTGATATGAAGCAACAGATGCCTTGCACATTGCAGACGTCCGTTACGCCCGAAGGCTTCTGTGATGCATGCCCGGGATTGGAAGGGCGTCGTCACGGGACCCTTGTTGCACCTAGACAAATAATTTTATTGCTTAATTAAACAATTGTTAGATAAATGATAGAGGATCTGGGTTTGGTAAGGACGCCTACAGCCACAGGCAGACCAAAGTGATCGGAAACTACCAAATTTTGTTATGATTTATGTCAGAGTACCATCGAAATTTGTAAATCAACATAAATTATTTAGTGATAGTTTTATGATTTTAAATTTTAACTGGAGCAAGGGGATGCTGAAGAGCAAATAAAATAAAGTATTTGGGACCGTGCCAAGCTGAAACTATTGGGTTGTCCGGAAAATAATGCAGGATTTTGGTATTAAACAAAAAAAAAGAAACTAGTTACTTTAAAGCAATGTTCTTTAATCAAAATAATTTCCCATACTCTCAATACATTTCTCCCAACGTGTTGGTAACTTATTAATTCCGTCTGAGTAGTATTCAGAATTTTTAGAATTGATAAAGTCAATAAATGCATTTTCCAGTTCCGTTTGATTTTTGAATATTATGTGTTGTAAGTAGTGGTCCAGGTGTCTAAAAAAATGGTAGTCAGTAGGCGAGAGGTCCGGAGAGTAGGGTGGGTGAGGCAAAGTTTCATAGCCAAGCTCCAATAATTTTTGTGACGTTACACGTGACACATGTGGTCGAGCGTTGTCATGCAACAAAATGGGCCCTTTCCGATTGACCAAAGAGGGCTTCATTACTGCCAATTTCTGATGCATGGTATTAATTTGGTTACAGTATGATTCAGCATTGATGGTTTCGCCAGGATTTAAGAAGCTGTAGTGTATTAAACCAAATGAAGCCCACCATACCGTAACCATTACCTTTTTTTGATGAGTTGGGGGCTTTGGAAAATGTATTGGAGCTTCTCCTTTGTCGAGCCACTGTCCAGAATCCACTTTTCGTCACATGTAACAATTCTGGCCAGAAATGGGTCATTTTTGTTTCGACAAAGAAGTGATGCACAAACATCAAAGCGCTGATTTTTTTGGCGATCGTTTAATGAGTGTGGAACCCAATTTTCGAGTTTTTTCACTTTTCCAATCGCCTTGAGGTGGTCAGCGACGGTCGTTTTACTGACTTTGAGTTGCTCTGCAAGTTCTCGAACAGTTGTTTTGGGGTTTTCTTCCACCACTGATCGCAGAACATCATCATTAAGAGAGGAAGGCCTTCCACGACCTTCTTCATCTTCAAGGCTGAAATCTCCCTCCCGAAATTTTTTAAACCACCTTTGCACAGTGCACTCATTAACACAACCCTCGCCCCAGACTTGGTTAATGTTTCTAGCCGTTTGGGCTCCGCTTCGGCCGAGTTTAAACTCGTAAAAGAAAATCGTACGAAATTCTCGCTTTGACATTATAAGGATGACTGAATTATTTCCAAGTAGCGGAATGCTACAGAGGTAAACAAACAATATCATTTGGAAGAGGATTAATAAGTGTTGACATTCATACAAATGAGTAATCCTGTAAACGTAAACAGAATATTTTATATAGATTTTTTTTAATGAAAACTTAAAATCCTGCATTATTTTCCGGACAACCCAATACTTTGAAGGTTTATTTATTGGGCTGAAAATAATGCCCTTACTCAATATTTGGGGCCGATAAACTTTAAGTTCCTACTTGCTCACTGCTAATTACTTTTTAATTCATATATAGTCGACTCTTGATGGGGTACCCAAAGGACTACAGAAATAATTCGAATTATCAAGTGGAAAGATTAAAAAAAATTAAGAGTTGATATGGGTGGTAATCCCTTCAGAGAAGAATGCAGGTTTGGTTTGTGGCAATCAGATGATTCCGTGTATGGAGAAGATGTGAAGAACGCTTTGCTTCATGTGCCATGCTTGAGCCACAAAATTTTCAATGAAAGTAATGGTGTAGCCGGGAACACCTATGCGCCTTGGTAGGGTGTGCCCATTATGCGACGTCAAGCGCACGCCACGTACAGTCACACAAAGTGTATCACAATAATCAATATCACAATCGCAACGCCTCTTTTGTTCTTAATGCATTATTTTGAGCACAACAATGTAATTAATTGTTAGTTAAATTTAATTGTTTTAAATAAAGTTATTCTGGTGTTTCGATAAATTTTCTGCCTAACCATCATAATTAAATAATTTTTATTTAACTCATGAAATTTTGATCTCGTTTAATTTGGTTTCCATTAAAATAAGAATGTTGTAATTAATATAACGACAAAATTATATATACATAGTTTGAAATAAACTACAAAAAATATGAGTGTCCTGTTCAGACGCTACTCGATGAAAATGATGTAATTTTATGAGCAAAACCATGAAATAAATTGTTAGTTAAATTTATTCTGTCAATAAATGGTATTCCTGTGTTTTGATAAATTTTCTTCCTAACCATCATAATTAAATAATTTTTATAAAAAGTTATGAATTGTTGATCTCTGTTAATTTGGTTTATATTAAAATAAGCATGTAGTAATTAATATAACGACAAGAATACATGTATTTTGAATAAAAATATGAGTGTCCGGTTCTTTTGTCTTTGACTGTACTCGATGTTACCCGATGAAAATCTGGACAGTGGGGCAGCAGCAGATCGTAGAGTAGGGTAGAGTTGCGTGGCATTGGGCAGATGTGCACGGGGGTAATACAATCTTATGGATAATTGGACATTAGATTTGCGACGGGTAGCATCGGGTGTGTTCCCCGCTTATTCTTTCAGGAAAAGGTTCGGTTTTTTGCCTGGCGAACAACGAAACGCATGTCTCAAGGTGCTTTAACTGCTGTCGCTCAGTGAGCTCATGAGGGTCCATAGATCAAGTTTTTTGATTTTCCCTCTTCCTTATTTGTCTTGACACGGTAGTTGCGCGTGCATTTAGTTCTGCTGCGAGTCCTCTGACTGTTTGATAGTGGCTTTTATCCACCTGAAGCTTAAGGACATCGTTGTCAATTAAAGTTGGAGGTGTTCTGAATGGCTGGTTTTCCAATTCAGTATTCCCTTCCTCAAACCCTTACTGATGTTTCTTGCAGTCTCAAGCTGCCGAATGACCGAGTTTAAACTCGTAAAGGAATAGTACACGAAAATCGCCTGTTTCCATGACTAGACTAAAAAGTCTGTAATGTATTGGGGAACTCATCATTATAAACAAAAGTGGATAATTAATAACTGCTTAATTATAATATGTAAACAATTGGAAGTAAACAACAGAAAACCGATATATCCTCTCTGAATATCTGAAACTATAAAACCGGACATTTCATGTGAAACAGCCCAATATTTTCATACATTTTCTCCAAGTTGTTCAGAAAATTAACTTACTACTTTAAGGCAGCTAAATATTATCAAAAGATTTTCTATTTATCTATTCTGCCATCCTACACGCAAAATTAAAATTAAAAACAAAATTCTTTTAAATTCAATATATACTTGGCTTCAGTCAGGTGGCAGTTTTATTTGATTTTTTATTATTTTATTTTAATTATTTTTTTTACAACTGCATTGTTAAGTGCAACTAGTAAAACATATAGTCTATACAAAATAATAATAATTAATAATAACAATAATAATAAATCTTGGGTCGTCCGTGGCCCCATCGGTTTTGGCGTTGACACGGCGCTCATCAACGGTCAAGGTCCAGGGTTCGAATGCAGGGCTGCTGGATACTTACAAATGGGCTTTTTTTCAAAAAACATCGGCACCCTGAGGGTTTATATGACCTCTGCTGTTGTGAACCCTCGTAAAAAAAATCTTTATTTGTAAAAATGTTCATTACATATAAATTTACAACAAAAAATATTATTTTGGTACATTCCTGCCTGCTGTCAAAAAGCAACTAGACAGCAGGGATTTTCGGAGCTCATCAGAGAAATAAACAGAATATATCTTTATAAAAGTATAAGAAAAACAAACAAATAAACAAACATATACAGAATAAACATGTAGCATGAAAAACAACAACAAAAAAACAAAATTAAATCTTGGCTGTAAAATGTCTTAACTACAATTTAAAATTTTTTGCCTTCTTTGTACTTTTTGAAATTTGGAATAATGATCCTCTCTTTATGAAAAAACCACGTGCCATGTTCAATGAAAAATTATAATATTGCGTGTTTTTGACATTGTAAAAATGTGAGTTAGCCAATGAATTGTGTCTTGTGTTTTATTCACTGATATATTTAGTTACAAGTTTATTTTTATATATACAAACATGAACATTTAAGAAAGATTTGGTATAGATTCATGACTTTAAATTCACTGTATAATTTTTTCGTATTATACCTATACGGTTTACGTAAAATAATTTTAAGAAGTGAGTTTATAATTACATCCAGAGTCTTAGTGTAGCATTTATTAGTAAACCCCCCCCCCCAAAGGAAACAATATCATAGGCTATTATGGATTGTGCAAGTGAAAAATATATTGCCTTTAAGATTTCAATTTTCATAAAGTTGTGTAAAATTCTAAATTTATAAAAATGCTTTCTCAGACAGGAAACCAAAAAATCAATATGTAAATTAAATCTCGAATTTGAGTCCAATGTTACACCAAGATATCTAACACCGTAAGCAACATATAAACAATAACATTGAAACATGAACAGCAACCGTCAAGTAATCGATGCCGTTATTACATCAATATTATTAGTGAGATGGATTCCATCCTAGGAGACCGACGTCAAATGTTGTCGGGGGCCATCTTAGTCTCCTGTCAGGATGATTAGGTAACCTGGAATGGACCAACTTTTGGTTTATGTAACAGTGATGACTTCAAAAAAATATTATTATATCATGAAGTACCTCGGCTAATAACACATTTTCCCGAAGAAAGCGGGTACAGGATCTAGACGGATATCACATCATAAAAGAATACCGTGCTCCTGGAAGAGTATTTCTACAAAGGACGTGGGTTCGAATCCCGCTCGTGACACTTCATTTTTCATCAATGTTTCTAACATGGACAATTATCCGTCGGTTTCTCAAGAACCAAATCAATAAATAAAGTTTCTGTAAAATAACAAATTTGCAATTAATTAATCAAATTTTCATACTACCCGAGCGAAGGGGGCGACTGCTGGCTTTTGTACTGTCGTTTACTCATAAATTTCTGATCTCGTTTAATTTTGTTAACATTAAAATAAGTACGTTGTAATAAATATAACGATAAAAATACATTTAGTTTTAAATAAACATCAAAATACATATGATTAAATAATGTGTGTAAAAATTGAGTAAAGATTTCAACAAGGAAGTAAAATTGTTTGGTTTTTATTAATCAAATTTTCATACTATAAAAATATTTCGGTTTCTCAACCAAAGACTTCAAACATCGTATAGACCGAAGGGTCCGTCTATCATCGCTGTTTTTTTCCCGGCTTGCTGCCAGGGCCATTGCCGGCAGCTCACGTTTTTTCCACATCGCGTTTTTTGGATAATCAATAAGGGAAATAGGGCGCTCCACTAGAGTAGATAGGTGATTTATTTTTCTGATAGAACTGGTATAATTTACAGTCGGTAATGTTTAACCCATTCACACGTAGTGGAAAGGCCCTGAAAAGCCCAAAGTAAAAAAAAAAAAATAATAATAAAAAAATAATAATAATAATAAAAATACACTCACATTATGGAAATCACAGTCTAATTTCAGTGATATTCAGGGTATGTCATACTTCTAAATGAACTATTCTGTACCTTAGATGTGAAAAATCGTTCTTTTTAATGATCGGATCAAAACAGCTCACTCAGTGAAATAAATCAGCTCTTTTTCATGCCCCTCACAGCTCGCATTCACCAAATTTATCAACTTTGGTTTTTCGAATTTCGGTATGCCATCGCCAGAGCCAAATGTAAATTGGGTCATATCATCTCTCTGTCCCGTCAATAAATACATTCATTGCAGACGTTGTGGCAACACTGATTGGTGGCGTTAGTTTCCAATTTTTTAAACTACTAAATGCAAAGGAATCGCGAAGAAGGGCGATAAAGTCCTTGATGATGCTACATTAGCTAGAGCCATAGGCAGACTGGTTGTTACAATAAAATGTTCTAAATTTTAAATCACCGACTTTGTCGCTATAAAATGGGCGTATCAATAAAGGAAATTCTAATAAAAACTTTCTAAAAGTTATTAGAAAAATGGAAAGTGTCGGTACTCTTTGAAGATCGATCCGCGGACTGCAGGGACTGCTTAATGCTTCGGTTACTATGGATGCGAATTCTGACGAAATTTTGTTCTGACAAGTTCTGACGAGTTCGTCCGAACAAAAATGCTTGTTTTCCAATGGGAGTGTTTAGGACATGAACGACAAAAAATATCACAACAGAGCTATTTCTCGGCCATAGTGGGTGAAAGTGGCTCAAGAAATCAACACTAGGAATAAGCCATATTTGGTTAGTAGTCATAACTGACCATATTACTTATTCTAATGAATAATTCTTTTTAACCAAGGTTTTTGGTTGAGTCGAAAAATTAGTGTCACGAGCGGGATTCGAACCCACGACCTTCGGCTCGATACGCCGCTACTCTAACCACTTGAACTGTCGTGACTTCGATTCCCTCGGATACCAACTTATCTCAACCTACAACCGTTCGAATTTTCCCTCTTTTTGCCATTTTCAAATGTCGTATAATCAGGATTCGATTCTCGGTGACAAATAAAATGGCCACGGGGAGCTGTTAATGAAGTGATACTTCTTTTACTTATTAAATATAAATCCATTTATGTTTTAGTGGTCAATAGACCAAGTTACGTCTTTCAATTAATTATTTTTTTTATGTAAGGTCTTGGTTGAGATAAAAAAGTGTATAAAAAATAGTAGTCATAATTGACCATATTAATTATTTTAATGAATAATTCTTTTTAATCAAGGTTTTTGGTTGAGACGAAAAATTAGGGTCACGAGCGGGATTCGAACCCACGACCTTCGGCTCAATACGCCGCTACTATAACCACTTGAACTGTCGTGACTTCGATCCCCTCGGACACCAACTCATCTCAACCTACAACCGTTCGAATTTTCCCTCTTTTTGCCATTTTCAAATGGCGTGCAATCAGGATTCAATTCTCAGCGATTTATGAAGTGGCCACGGGGAGGTGTTAGTGAAGTGATACTTCTTTTACTTATTAAATATAAATCCATTTATGTTTTAGTGGCCAATTGACCAAGTTACTTCTTCCAATTAATTATTCTTTTTATGCAAGGTCTTGGTTGAGATAAAAAAGTGTATAAAAAGGTGTCGGAGAGGATCAAAGTCACGACAGTTCAAGTGGTAGAGCAGCGGCGTATTTAGCCGAAGGTCGTGGGTTCGAATCCTGCTCGTGACCCTTACTTTTTTATCTCAACCAAGACATTACATAAAAATGAAAATTAATCGAAAGAAGGGACTAGCTATAAGTTTGAAACCCTCCCTTCTCGTCTCTTGTGGTAAATAAGTGGTTAACATGCCCTGTTTTCCCACGACCTATCAACAATAATTTAATCAACGGACTTTTAAGAAAATAGAACTCAATAAGTTTCTTCCATTTTGCTGGGAGGCAGAAACGACTGACTATCAGCAAACGCGCACAATGTAACCACCAAACCGAGGATTTCGGACATACTCGTCAGAACAAAAGTTCGTCAGAATTCGCATCCATAGTAACCGTAGCCTAAAGCCAGAAACACACTTACCCGATGCTACGCCATGCGGCGCTACCCGATGCTACCCGACGCAAATCCAAATTCCGATTTTCCATAAGGTTGCATTACCTCCGTGCACATCTACCCGATGCTATGCCACGCTGACGTACCCGACGCTCTGCGATCCCCACTGTCCAGATTTTCGTCGGGTCGCATCGAGTACAGTCGAAGACAAAAGAACCGGACTCTCATATTTTTATTCAAACTACATGTATTATTGTCGTTATATTAATTACAACATACTTATTTTAATTTAAACCAAATTTACTGTGATTAAAAATTAATTAGTTTTTATTTAAAAAATTAATTTTAATGGTTTGGTAGAAAATTAATCAAAACACCGGCATACGATTTTTTGATATAATGAATTTAACTAACAATTTATTGGCGTAATATACTAAAATTAGAACAATTTATTACACGGTTTTGCTCATAAAATTTAATTAACAATTTATTTCATAGTTCTGCTTGTAAAATTACATCATTTTGTAATGTCGGGTAGCATCATAACAGGACACTCATATTTTTTGTAGTTTATTTCAAACTAAGTACATGTAATTTTAATGTAAACCAAATTATACGAGATAAAAAATGCATAAGTTTTTATAAACATTGTTTAATTATGATGGTTAGGAGTAACTTATAAACAAACTTATAAAAAATTAAGTTTAACAAACAATTTATTAGATGGTTGTGCTCATAAAATTTAACTAACAATTTATTACAAGGTTTTGCTCAAAATAGTGCATTAAGAACAAAAGATGCTTTGCGATTGTGATAAACGCTGTGGACTGTACGCGACGTGTGCTTGCGTCGGATAGATGTGCACACCCCACCAAAACGTGGCAAGGCGTCAGGTAGCATCGGGCAGCGTCGCATGGCGTAGCATCGGGTAAGTGTGTTCCTGGCTTAAATCAGCCAGTGGCGAGAGAATAATGCCAACTGAAAACTTCAATGAAGACTCAATTTAACTTATTGACAGTGACGTACAGAGTAGAATCAGTTTATTTAATTCAAACGTACAACCTCGGAGACATACTGAAGATGTCGATATGACGAAACGCGTCTGAAAAACGCGCGAGCATAGGCAGACCTATAATACCCAATCTTTGTATTTTAGGATTTTATTTTTAAATTCGACCATCAATTGTAAAATCCTCGCTGTGTTTCAAAAGTTGTTTAAAACCTTTAGGTAGGCCATAAGGTAAATTTGGCATTTCTACTGCCTTGGAAGGTAAAACACTCCACCGAACGGACGAAGGGGGTCAAATTGTTAAAGGCAGGATTTCCCCGTCCTATTTCCGATCGTTCTAATTGGTAAGGGAAAAAAGGCCCGTTGGGGCAATCCCTTCGGGAATTTTAATGTTGCCCCGGATCTACATAACTTAGCACTCACACACGCGCCCAAGCGTACACATTTACCAACGTTCGGTCCTAGGAATTAAGGTAGGGACAAAAAACTCTTAAAAAAGATACGTACAGGGCTACAGCCTTTCTTTCCTGTCGAAAGTATTTTTATTAAGACCCTTTATATCCGTCTAAAAATATGACTAAATACGTGGATTTTTTATTGAATAATATATAAAATATATCGTTGAACGTTGAAACTTTCGTTTGTAATCATAACTGAAATATTGTACTGTTAACTTAAATAGGTATATCAAGAGAAAATGTACGGACTTTATTGCATGTTGGACGTAAAGTAATTAAGCACGGGAGATACAAAGAAACCGACGAGTAGAGGGTTGTTAATGGCAAGGGGGTTTAACAGGGCCTCAGGGTAGTTCTCTCATTTCACAGACAACTACTTTCCCAAGGTTGAGAAAACAACAATCTCACGTTGCAAGTTTAAGCCGGATTATTGGTGTCTATTCCAAAGGGGAAACTTAATACATCAAGTAATTAAATAACGATTAATCAGTATAAAAAATGAGTTTTTTTTAAACAAAACAATATAATAAAAAATTATTATTGTTTTAGGTAGAATGATAGTTTTATATCACATCTAGCAGGGAAAAATATTTTCTTTCTTTTGTTTAGGTTGTTTTTATCGGTAGCGTTGAAAAGCTAGTATGGTATTTGACGCTGAACGAGAAGGTGGATATTTCATGAAATCCCTGGCTTTGCCCTGAGAGATTTTCATGAATAACATCGCCCATCTTGGCCCATTTATTTATACGGAATTTATCCAACAGTTCGAAACCGGTTTGATCCAAAACTTAATAAAGTATGACGTGGTATGTTTGCCCAGTAGGCGAATTCTAGCAGTAATCAATTGTTCAATTCACTTTCTGAAATCGCAAGTTTCAGTATTGTAAGTAGATGCTCATAATTGTTAACATTGCGAATTGTTAATAGTAGTTTCAAATTCGAAAGTCCTCGAAAGCTTGACGAAGAAATTGAGTGTATTCCTTTTCTTTCAAACTGACCTTGTCTTTAATTTTTCATCACAAAAGTATAGTCACAACGCAAATATAATAAATAAAAAATATAATTTTAACTTATAAATAACTCACTATTACAAAAGTCACAATAACTATATATAATATTCAAATTATTTATAACTTTTCTATAGTTAAAATGAAAGCTTCCATCTTTATTTGATTTCTTTGATTACCCTTCTATCAATATTTGTTTGCCCATAATATGGCGGTACAAGAGGGGCAATTCAATTTATATTAAATTGATATTACGAAATTATATCAGAGATAATTAGGATTATAAGCGTAATCATAAACACAAAGCATTACCATAAAAAAATTAATATCGTTCTGACAACTTTCCTGTTTAAATTATCATTTCTAAGAAACTTTTACTTAACAGAATAAGGAAAATTTTTATTTCAATATTTGGCGATTTTCAATAACAACACAAATAAGAAGGATTAATAGAATAATATCACTGATAAAGATAAATATTAGGTAGATAGTTAGGTGGTAGATAGATAAAATGGATAGATAGATAGGTAGATAGATAAATAGATAGATAGATAGATAGATACATATATAGAAAAAGAGAGAGAACAGTGTGAGAGAGGGGGAGAGAGAGAGTGAGAAAGAGAAAGAGAGGGAGAGAGAAAAAGAGGGAGAGAAAGAAAGAGAAAGAGAGAGAGAGAGAGAGAGAGAGAGCGAGAAAGAGAAAGAGAGGGAGAGAAAGAAAGAGAGGGGGAGAGAGAGTGAGAAAGAGAAAGAGAGGTGAGAAAGAAAGAGAGGGGGAGAGAGAGTGAGAGAGAAAGAGAGGGAGAGAAAGAAAGAAAGAGGGAGAGAGCGAGAAAGAGAAAGAGAGGGAGAGAAAGAAAGAGAGGGGGAGAGAGAGTGAGAAAGAGAAAGAGAGGGAGAGAGAAAGAGAGGGAGAGAAAGAAAGAGAGAGAGAGTGAGTGAGAGAAATAAGGATGATTTTCATTTCAGTATTTGGCAATTTTCAATAACTACCAAATAAGTGGCATTAATAGAATAATATCTCAGACAGAGATAAACATTTAGTTAGATAGATAAATGGTTGGTAAAATCCTTTTTTCAAAAAGTTAGTTCCTACTAACAGTAAGTAGAGAATAGAAGAAGAAAACAATCTATTAAACAAAGGCTTAAAATTTGTCCCTAAAACAGAATTGTATACAAAAAAAAACTACTATCCCTTGGTTCATCGGCAGATTGTTGTAACATAAATACAAATATAAAATATAAATGTGCTGAAATAATTAACTTACTATAAATAGGAACTATCTTTTGTTAAAAAAGGATTGAACACCGCAAATCATTCATCATTTCTATAAATGAATAGGTAATTAGATAAATAGTTAGATACATAAATAAATAGAGATAGAGATTGAGGTAGAAATAAATAAATAAATAAATAAATAAATTAAATAAATAAATAAANACGGACTTGGTCAAATTGGTCAAATGTATTCAGCATCTTGTGATGGTTGATTAATGTCCTTCATTTTACGAAACGCATTTAGCCTCCCCATTTCAAATTCCAGCGGTTCACCATAAATCATTTTGCCCCAAGGGCGAACACTAATGTTCCCAGGCTAAGGGTGAAAATCACCGTCGAAGTTAAAGGTGCAATAAATAGAGCAGTTTATGCCCAATAAACGTCACGATTCTAAAATGATGTTTGGCCGAGGTGTGGGAACAATCGCAATTTATTTATAGCAACATCAATTCGACGTCCGGTTTCCAGGAACCTTTAGCAATTTAAGTATTTATTACTGCAGAGTGAACACAACAATACATCTCCATGACGATGTAACAGAAGTACCATTTAAGGAAATTGATTTTATCTTTTGCATATAGCTTTAATATTATCAGAAAGTAATAGAAATAAGCGGCTTACTATATACAATATCCAACAAAAGAAATTGGAAATCGTGACTTTTTAATATTACTTTTTTACGTTAAATGTTATATTTGAATGAAAGACATAAAAAATATGTTTAGATACAAAAATCTAGCTGTCTATACACCCCATGGGATTGGGCTGAGAAAAAAGGATCCGTTCGGATGAGCGCTTCCAAAATCGCAGCAGGTTCTTCGTAGGAATCAAGGTAAACCCGGAAAATAATCGCCGTGTATTATGTAAATCTAACTTTCATGGACAAATAGGTAGAAAAAACCGTTCATCAGTCTAATAGAAAAAAAGCGGCTAAGCTTTGCGAAACGACACGTTGCTGGGCCGAATTCTTTCTGGGGTTGAGATCATTTTTGTGGATGAAAAAAAATTAACCTCCAAGAAACCGACAGTATTAGAAGTATGGATAAGAGTTAAAGGAGAATTCAAACATCAAAATACTCTAGTATTATAGCAGTAAAATAATACTCGGATTTATTGCTTTAACAATCGGGTTTTACGCAACTTTCCGCTCGCTCGCTCTCAGATTGACCTCAATAAATTGATGTTTGGGTTAGCCATAAAGCGAAACGTACCAACAGGGGGCGTAGCTCAGATGGTAGAGCGCTCGCTTAGCATGCGAGAGGTACCGGGATCGATACCCGGCGCCTCCAAAGCGTTTTTTTTTGCCAAACAGTAATTGTAGGAAAAATATTTTAATCATTTTTTTTCCAGTTAATTGGGTCTAAAATTTTAAACAGAAGAACTTGTAAAACTGCGGAAGATTTATGACCGTATGGCGCCATCCCTTGCTTAATACTGACTCAAGACCAGTGCGTATTTTCGCAGTTCTATAATCGTCTGTGTTAAGTACGCCAAATGTATTTTTATATAAAGTTATGTTTAGAATTATCCATTTATTTTGACAACATGTTTTTTTAGCAAATGTTAACTTACTTTAACTGGTTCACCAATGACCATCCGAGGCAACTAACCAGCCTCCTAACCGTTTTAATTACCATAACAATTCTTTAACAGTAAATAATAATAATTTCATGATGTCACAGGTAGTCTAAAATTATTCTTCGAAAAATCTGCTGTCCATTCGATAGGGAAAGAAAATGTTCAATTTCAGGGAAATCGTAAAGCTAGGACCAAAAGTGATTTAGTTTTCGAAACGAAGCTAAATTTCAAGGTAAATTCAAAGACAAATTTTATCGTGTAACGGTATTTAATATAGTGTTATTATTTAATTATTTAATTTAACTGTGATATCATAATTAGGGAGAAGACCTCCTGTTTTCTGCCTGTACTATGGAGCAACAATACATAAACAAAAAAGGATTTTGTATGTTGAATAAGGATTTTAAAAACTTTCTACCACTACGATCTACTCAGATCTTTGGTAAAACTCCTATAAATTATGACCATACCTTCGACATTAGAGAGTTAGTGTGTTAGTTGTGTGTCGGACTCGTTGTCGCAGTTTTCGTGTATTTTGTCAGTATGTTTGTGTCAGTAGTCTCTTTGACAAAGACGAAGGGATACAGGTTTATTATATAAAAAGAAAGGTGTTGTTATGTGTAGCATACATTTTTTATTCTCCATGTTTATCTATCTACCTTGTTGCTCTTACTAACTACTTGTTTCTAATTTTGAAAATAATTTTTATTATATAAAAAGAAAGTTGTTGTTTTTTTGGAGGATTTTAAAAAAACTTTCCTCCACTGCGACCTATTGTATATAGTTTGGAACCCCTTTAAATTGTAGCCATACCAGACATTGGAGAGTACAATTTTTCTTAGTTCTATTTTCCTAAACTAATTAAGATTTTTAGTTGAGATAAAAAAGTCAATGGCACGAGCGGGATTCGAACCCACGATCTCCGGCAGGATACGCCGCTGCTCTACCACTTGAGCTATCGTGACATCGATCCACTCGGACACTAACTTCCCATCTCAACCCACCTTTTTGAATTTTCCCTCCTTTTTGCCATTTTTCAAATCCCACTCGTGCCATTGACTTTTTTATCTAAACTAAAAACCTTAATTAATTCTAATAAATTATATTCCCACTACAAAGTGTAGCGTAGGGTCACTTGTTCGGTATATCTTTACTCGTGGGGTTTTTGAGTTATTCAATCGCCATTTCCTAAATGTCGTGTAAGATGGAAAGTTTGTGTCGAGTGGATCGAGGTCACGATAGCTCAAGTGGTAGAGCAGAGACGTATCCAGCCGAAGATCGTGGGTTCGAATCCCGCTTGTGCCATTGACTTTTTTATCTCAACTAAAAACCTTAATTAATTGTAATATATTAATTGGTAAAGCGGACCACGAAATTAGTGAATTTTTCTAAATCCTTTCCTTGGTGCCTTCGCGCACTTTTGGTATGGGAATTGCTAAGCCGAAATGGGTGTACCGTAACCGGGAAAATGCTTCACATTCGCAAAGGTATTGTTCGAAGTAAATCAAAGTTCATGTGCCCTCATCTCCGGAATTCGATTAATACAGGCTTAATCGTTAATTTCTACTGTCGCCAATGCTATGATAAACTTCTAGGTGATAAATGTTTTAATATGGATCAAGACCATAAAATCAGATATCTAAGCCTGGTTTTAGACGACCGTTTAAAATGGTACAAAAACGATTTCAACATCGATTAAGAAACATTTATTTTCAGTGTAACAAACAACTTCTCCCTTCTACTTAAAATATATTAGCCCTCAACAATCTAAAATTCAGCATACCTTTGTATGCCGGGGAAGGCATGTAAAAATGCAAACAAACTAGTAACAGTTATATAGAAAAAAAAATGGTGCTATGCTTTTTGCCATACAAAATGGAACACTTACTGCCACTCTTCCTCAAATATCACATTTTACCAATACCGTACATTTAGCTTTTCTGAACAGTGAGGATGTTTTTGAATAGAAGTGGAATAATCCATTTATGTTTAGTGGTCTAATTATTTCAAATAATTATTCTTTTTATGCAAGGTTTTAGTGTCACGAGCTATGTCGATGGTGGCAACACTAACTTTTTATCTCAACTAAGACCTTACATAAAAAGAATATTTAATTGAAATAATTAATCGATATATTTGGTAGGATGAAAAAAAATGTTGAACTACAGCTGGTCGGATCACCTTTACATCATTGAAATAATTAACGTTTATTTTGAATTGTTTTCTCTATGTAGGCCCTAAGTGGTTCCACTTGATCCTTAATGAAATCAAGTGTGAATTAAAGCCCAAAACATTTTCTAAAATAATCAAATACTTGGTTATTTGAGTATGTGCCAATAAACCAAAATAAAAATTAGGACCTACTATTTAAAAAGTAAAATTCTCAGTTTTTCATATTTGTTTAAACTATTCTCACTACACTTTAGTTGTAACTATTATTATTTCTATTTTTTTTTCTCTCCTCGTTTAATAACGTTATGTTCCATTCACTTGCTTCCCCTGAACCCTTATTTTTATAATCATTTTACTTCTGGGAAGCCTTAAACAGGATCCACCTCAAGGGTGCCTGTAGCCCCAACTTTCATTATATAAATGTATATAGGTTTCTATTGTACTAGGAAATTTGTACCAACTGTATCTTTTTTCTAGACTATTTATTAGTCTAATAAATTTGGTGAAAAAAATCGGTTTATATGCATTCACCACTGTCACATATATTCAAATAAGTTTTCCCAATAATCGTTGCAATTCATTAAGACTTTTTTCATCTGAGGGTAGGTCACATCGTTTTGTATGGATTTTTAAATGTATATTATTACTGTATATTATAGGCTGTTAGTCGTATATGACCGTATAACACATATCTGATATTTATCATCGCTTTTTTTGTACTAAATGATATGCGATAGACTGAACACATAAAATAGACGTTCCATGTTATATCAATTCAATTTATACGATTTTTTAAAAATGTTTCTGAATTTTTGCCCGTCGCATCGGCGGAATTTGTCTCGACCTCTTCCGAATCTCCTTTGCTTTAATATTTAAAGCCGAGGGATCCAATTTTCTTTAAGTAGTACTTAACAAGGGCCTGCTTTCTCATAAGGTCGCTTAAATATACTTTCGGTTGAACGCAAAGCTGGCACGGTGTGCTTTCAATAGTGGGCAAATTTACTAAATATATGAACCAATTAAACTTTTAAATAAATATTGAACAAATTGAACATAAAGATTGGGTTTTAAAAACATTCTAGTTGTTCATTTTAAGAAAAAGAAAACCTATTCAACATTAAAGATAATCCATTTATATTTTAGTGGTCAATTGATCAAGTTAGTTCTTTCAATTAATTATTCTTTTTTATGTAGATCTTTGGGTGAGATAAAAACAGAGAAAATTCGAACGGTTGTAGGTTGAGATGGAGAGTTTGTGTCCGAGAGGATCGAATTCACGGTAGAGCAGTGGCGTATTTAGGTCGTGGGTTCGAATCCCACTCGTAACACTGACTTTTTCATTTCAACCAAAGACCTTACGTAAAAATAATTAATTAATTGAAACTAGAAAGAGTGTTTAGTGGAGTTAACATATTTTATTAAAATTTTAACTCTCAGAGAATCTTCATTAATGAAAAACTTAGTGATAACACTGATCACTGCTTGAAAAACTGATATATGACGAAATGCTTTTCTATTGAAAAAGTACACAAAATATATATTTTCCCGTAAAATTTCATACTTGTATTTGTTTTATTGAAAGGAAGCTATTTTCGGTTTTCGACTTTTAGCTTCTAGTTTTTCTTGTGGTCATTAGCAATAATAATTAATTCATTAAAGATAAGCCTTAGTATGTAAGTTCTTGGTCGAAATGAAAAAGTTAGTGTCACGAGGGGGATTCGAACCCGCGACCTTCGGCTAGCCTAACATTTCCTAACAGAAGATGTCCCAATGGCGATAAGCGTTTAAGTAGTTCAAAAAACCCGCGAGTGAGGGCGGATCCAATAAGTGACCCTATGCCTGTTCAGTATGAAATCCTAAGGCACTTTTTCTACCGTCTTTTGAAATATTTAAACTCTGTTACCTCGTTAAAGGACATTCACCTTAATTTATATTAGAGAAGATGTTTTTAATAAATAAAATTTACGATTAAAATGATTTATTAATTAATACAAAACTATGCGTGAATATGAAATTTGAATTCACAATTCGATATCATTTTTATTGATTAAGTAGAAGATTTTTTGTGTATTATCCTTTTAATTATGATATAATTAGTTATGAATATTAAATATTATATATCAATTACTAATTATACTTTTTATGTAAGGTCTTGTTTGAGACCCACGACTTTTGGCTGGTTCGAAATCCGCTCGTGACATTTTTTTCATTTCGACCAAGACCTTACATACAAATAATAACTAATGGAAAGAAGTAATTTGGTCAGTCAGACCACTATATATAATGAATTTCATAATTAAAGATAATGCTTAATAATAGTTTAGCTTCAAAAAGTAAAGTAAAACTTTCAATTAATTAAGGTTTTTAGTTGAGATAAAAAAGTCAGTGTCACGAGCGGGAATCGAACCAATGATCTTCGGCTAGATACGCCTTTCTCAACTAAAAACATTAATTAATTGAAAGTTATTAATTGGTCAAGTGGACCACGAAAACTAGTGAATTTAATAAGTTAAAATGAAGTATACCTTCACTAAAGCTCTCCGTGGACATTTCATTTGTCGCCGAGAATCAAATAGTTTACACGACAGTTTAAAAATGTCAAAAAGGAGGGAAAATTCAAAAGATGGGGTAGAGATGGGAAGTTGGTGCTCGAGTGGATAGAAGTCACGATAGCTCGAGTGGTAGTAGAGGCGTATCAAGCCGAAGATCGTGGGTTCGAATCCCGCTCATGACACTGACTTTTTATCTCAACTCAAAACCTTAATTAATTGAAAGATATTAATTGGCCAAGCGGACCTCGAAAACTGGTAAATTTAGTAAAGTAAAACAATTTCGGTCATGCAGGACAAAACAAAATTTTTGTTAATTTATAACTTTCTAAGGTGGAGTCAGAGGAGATTAAGAATTTTAATGCAATATCATATTATCGTCAATATATTGAACATTAAATTGACGGAAATGATGCTGGGCTGATCCCCCAAGATGCAAAATTAATTCACAATAAATTAGCCCACGTCTGCTGACTTAGCTGAGGTCTACATGTGGAATAAAAAGAAAGCATTTAATAATTGCATTATTGATATTAGCTTTAACAAGTAAGAGAAAAAGAAACGCAGATGGAAGAAGGAATGGTTAAGAAAACGTCATCAGCACACTCACTAAATCCCAGGCCCTGAAGATGATCTCAATAAAGATCGAAACGTTGGCATTATAAAGAAAATGTTTTTCTGAAAACGATGTCACACCACACCGCATCTCACGATTTCTGAATAACACTTATTAAAATTGTGTAAAAAGTAAAGTAATTAGAGGGCTTAATGTCCAAATTCTCTCGTTGGGTTCGCGACGAATCGTTAAACCACTTTACAATACTTGTTTCATACTATTCTGAATTAAAAATCTATGGTCCGTGCCGGTGTTCGAACCCGGAACCGCTAGCGTGGCATGTGGCACATCGGTCCCATTTTAATAATAAAAATTAAGTATTTTTTGTTAAATGTTTATATAAAGATTACAGAAAGAGAGAGGAAAGTATTTTTTTTATAAAACTTTATATAAAATGACATTTCTTTTGTGGTATTAGATACACCGAAGTAATGGTTTTCTTTCTTAACGTGAAGTCTGTGTGGCTTATTGTGAGTCCCAATAGGCCGAAAGACATAAAAAGGACAAGACAAGGGCTATAAGGTGTTAACACGTAATTGAGTAAAGATGGTGAAAGGTGGGCAGTTTTTGCCCGCATGCCCCCTTTCACCCACCCCTTAATCTCTAAGGGGCTATTTGCATTGCAAAATCCCGAGTACATTTAATGTCGACTGAGAGGAAATATCAGTTTTTCCGTTCTGGGCACTGGCCAACCCTTTACCATCACTGAAATATTTATGAGAACCTATTGGTAAACCCATGGAATTTTAATTAAGCGGAGTGAGTAAAGTCAACATTTTTCACCAGTTGTTCCAACCTGAGGTCGAAGTTTTTAAAACTCTCCCAGCTACATTGGCAAACTATTCAATAACAGGCTACAATTTCATAGTATTTACTTGTACATTCAACGAGTAAAACAAATGTGTAAATAATTAATAATTTTTTCTGAGCGAGTAAAATTATTATTAAAAATATATAACACAAAACTTACAACAAGATAAATGTTATTATTGATTAATCCATACATATTAAGCGGTCATAATTTTTGACCATATTATTACGGCAAAATACGAAATAGTTGAAAAATGGCAAAAAAGGGCAAATTCGAAAGGTTGTAGTTTGAGTTGAGCAGTTGGTGTCCGAGTGGATGCAAGTCACGATAGCTTAAGCGGTTCGAGCAGCGGAGTATTCAGCCGAAGGTCTTGGGTTCGAATCCCGTTCGTCACACTAGCTTTTCCTTTTCAACCAAAACCTTACATAAAAATATTAATTAATTGAAAGAACTAACAGCTATCGTGACTTCAGATGAGTGAAAGCTCAGGTGGTAGAGTACCGGCGTATCAAGCCGAAGGTCGTGGGTTCGAATTCCGCTCGTGACACTGTCGTTTTATCTCAACTTAAAAACCTTAATTAATTGAATGTTATTAATTGGTCAAGTGGTCGCGGACCACGAAAAATGGTGAATTTAAATGAAAGAATTAATTTGGTTAATGAACACAAAATATAATGGATTATTATTTTATATTATTCTTTACAACAATATTTGTTAATATTAAAATGGTAAGCTTTGAAGTTGTATTTTTGTGTGTAAGTTGTCTATTTTCAAGGGTTTTAAGTGATGAATTAGCGAGATTTTTGATATTTGTTCTTCCTGACTATTCAGTTTTTCTTTAAATTTGTTTATTTAAATCCATCCATTTTGTGAAAGGAGGAAATTTCCATGCAGCAAACGTAACGAAAATTTGAAATATAGTAAATTGTACATTTAAAAAGTCAAACAGTCATGCACCATGTATTTTAAATCTGGTTCTATTTATCTATGGTCGTAGTCATTTCATAATTATCAAAATAATATATAAATAAATAATGAGAATTAGGACGTTTTAAGTAGCGTGTGAGCTTTGATTAAGGGTAATTCAGCTTGATTTCTAGAAAACTTTTGAAATATATCGAGAAAGGTTGTTAATGGTCAAATCAAATTGATCGATATGTTCCGATTGATCAAAAAAAGCGATTAATTCAGTTTGAGAACAGTGGCTACTTTCTAATAACAGCCGATATGTTAACAAAGCATATCCCTCTTTTCCTTAGCAATTAAGCAATTGCCCCTTATGCAGAGAAAGGTTGCTCGATGTGTCCCACATAATAGAGGCGTGTCATGCCTTGGCTCCATACAGAGAGCGTGTAGGCATGCCGCCGGATTTAAGAAGAGTCCTCGAGCATGGTAGCGAGTTTCAGAGTCCCCTGTTCCGCTTTTTAGGGGAAATTGGGGTTTTTTATTGTATATAGTATGTCTTATGTGTTATGTGTCTATATGTTTTGTCTGTGTGCATGTATTTATTAGCGTGAATGGCGAGGGGTGAGGGTGAATATAACGTCATCATCGCCCCTCGAACGATGAAAGCGAGTGAGTGTGTGTTCGGGGTCGATGGCGGAATATTTATAAAAGTACCCCATCGACCCCAATCTAGTTTAGTTTAAGTGTAGGTCGGTGGAGGAATATCAAGTACTCCACCGACCAAACGGAATGAGTGTACTGTATGGATGTATTTAAGTGTATAAATGTATTTATTTGTATGAACGTGTATAGAATAGACTTAGTGGGGGCTGAAATGACCTAGATGTCGGAAGCCCCAGCAAAAAAAAAAAAAAAAAAAAAAAAAAAAAAATTAAGCAATTAAGATTTTGATAACAGTGGTGCAAAGTGGTTTGCAAAACCGCCAGCATTAGTCCGGCTGAAGATAGGAAACATCCGGTTTCCATGTTCCAGGGGTTAGAAAATAGTTTTCAATTTACGTCCTTCGGCTAGATTGTCATACTTTTTCAATTTTTTCAACAGCTTCGTTAATAAGAACCATAATTAACAATTGTTCACCTCATTCACACAGCATAACCATTTTTTGACTTGCCGATCCAAAAACATGTCTATTTGTCGTTGGAATTTTCTAAAAATAAAAATCAAATAAAACAACCTTTTATTTGTTTTATGCATTGTAATATCATTTGCAAATGGTCTTTAAAGTTTGTAACGTAAAATTGTTTTCATATTTGACTTATTGGTAATTAAATAATCAAATAAAGTTTAATTTTTTAAAACCGCATAAAACCTTTTAGAAAAATTCACTAGTTTTCGTGGTCCGCTTGACAAATTAATATCTTTCAATTAATTAAGATTTTTAGTTGAGATAAAAAAAGTCAGTGTCACGAGCGGGAATCGAACCCACGATCTTCGGCTAGATACACCGCTGCTCTACCACTTGAGCTATCGTGACCTCGATCCACATGGACACCAACTTCCCCTGTCAACTAACCTTTTTGAATTTTCACTCCTTTTTGCCATATCCCAAATGTCGTGTAAGATGGGAAGTTTGTGTCCGAGTGGATCGAGGTCACGATAGGTCAAGTGGTAGAGCAGCAGCGTATTTAGCCGAAGATCGTGGGTTCGAATCCCGCTCGTGATACTGACTTTTTTATCTCAACTAAAAACCTTAATTAATTTAAGAAAAATGTAAAGCATTTTAACTTATTGATAATACACAATCAGTTTTATTGTTTCATAATTTCTATCATCTTGATTTATTTATCTTTGCTGATCTTGTTGGTTCAGACGCGTTTTTAACACGTTTTTAAAACGAGCTGCCACCCTGTATATATCAGATTAATTTCTCTTCAACGACTCAGTAAAACTTTATTACTGTATAATTAAGCTAAAAAGAATTTGATTATAAAATTGTATAACGTATAAGATCAATACTCGACAGGGTTAAAAAATAAGACATCGTTTTATTAAATAATTATTTTATTATACATATCAAACGAATGCATTCTTAATTTAGACAAGTCGATGAGATACCAATTGATTGATTCACACAGCATAACCCTTCTTTTGACTTGCCGAAGTCAAAATCAATGTTTTTAATTAAGATTAGCTAGGCGAAAAGAAAACATATGAATCCTGTTTAATAAATACATTTATTATATAACTATTTGTTTGAAATACGAAAACAAAAGAAACAATGCGTCTGGAAGTTTGATTTTCATATATTAAAAACCTGTAAACACTTTTTGTTTATATTAACTTAATAATGTAAATCATTTCATATTAAAAGTCAGAGGAATGGCAAATTTGAAGGAATACATTCATTTCCTTTATCAACTGTTATTTCCTTTTTTCATTACATAAAAAGGGGTTAAAATAAATGCTAAAGCCTTCCCCCCATTAGGAAGTAATGTGTAACCCTAGCGAAAGGAAAATCAGAGAAAATAAAGCATGCAAGTGATGACCGGTCATATATAAACTAGGATTGATTTTCTACAAGAAAATATTAACTTAAAAATGAAATCAAAACGGGAAAATTGTGAAAAACAACTGACGAGGATGATAAGATGGCATAGACAGCAGACAAGTCGAGTCCGGCCCTACAAAACGGACTAAGAATAGGTTTAGCCGGAGTTTCATCAAGGACGAATTTCCTACCAATGCAATCCTTAAATCAATAAATTATTCTATTAATTTATAATAAGTGTAGAGGGTAGTGGGGAAACATAGAGTACTCCACTACCTTTGAGTCAATGATGTATATACCAAAAAATAAAGAATCCATTTAAGAATTAGTGAGAAGGTGCCTAGGTTTAATAATTGCATATGTCAGGGGCTGAAAAGGCCAAGCTGTCGATTGCCCCAGGAGGGTAGATTGGATTATAGATAATATTTTATAGAAGCCTGTCTCTTTATGGCCTGTGAACCGCGTCCAGTATTGGTCTATGTGCTTCTTCATTTTTTTATCTAGGGGTCCTCGTTTAACTTAAGGCTTTTTAACAGACACAAAAGCTTTTTCAAGAACTCCCGTGTATATCCTTCACCCCAATAAAATATGGCAACATCATAAAGCCAATAAAAAATTGAAATAAATTAAAAAATTATATTATTTGAAATAATCAGGATTTGTAATCCAGAGAAATTGGTTATAGTTGGATTCCTTTTTTGGAACTGATGGCCATTAGGGAGTGAAACGTCTGTCAAAGGCCTAGAAGATTTATTTGATTTGGATTCTTTTCTGTTTGTTAGGCAGGATCTTCTTGACGGATAAAACCGAGATTTGTAAGCGAATAAGGGGAGCTCTTCAGGTAAGACCTATTCTCAACCAAATATGGCCAATTTTGTTCGGTCCGTTTACAGAAAAGTCATTAGCTGTTGGTATAATCAACCAAATATTCATTATATTTAATCGTATTTTTTCTTTCCCTTTACAAATCTTTGTAAATCTATAGGGTAATGTAAAATTACCGAAAAAAAATTCCCTTCTTCTGCCTAGTTCTTTGTGTTCTATTTCTAAACGTTTTCTGGCACATCCGTTCGTTCAGTAACAAAGTAATGAAAATACTTGACTGATAACCACCTTCACTTACTATTTCCACAAGTACGTTTTAATGAAAAGTAAAGCAAATTAAAAAAAAGGATAAAAATTTGGCTTTTATAATAATAATAATCACAATAAAATGAAAATTATTTTCAAAATTAGAAACAAGTAGTTAGTAAGAGCAACAAGGTAGATAGATAAACATGGATAATAAAAAATGTATGCTACACATAACAACACCTTTCTTTTTATATAATAAACCTGTATGCCTTCGTCCTTGTCAAAGAGACTACTGACATACTGACAAAATTCACCAAAATTGCGACAACGAATACGAGACACAACTAACACACGAACTCTCTAAAGACTATAGCATGGTTATAGACCATATGGGTTTTACCATAGATCTAAGTACATCGAAGTGCAAGAAAGTTTTTAAAATCCTTATTCAACACTCAAAATATTTAAAAAAATGTATTGTTGCCCTATAGGACAGTCAGACAACAGGGGTGTTCTCCCTAATTTTTATATCACAGTTAAACTAAATTAAATACCGTTACACGATCCAATTTGTCTTTGGATTTACCTTGAAATTTAGCTTCCTTTCGAAAACTAAATCACTTTTTGTCCTGGCTTTACGAATTCCCTTAATTAATTTTTCTTTCTCTAGCGAATAACAGCAGATTTTTCGAAGAATAATTTCAGACTAATTGCGACATCATTAAATTATTACTATTTGCTGTTAAAGAATTGTTATGTGAATTAAAAAGTTAGGAGGCTGGTTAGTAGTCACGGATGGTCATTGATCAACCAGTTCAAGTAATTTAACATTTGCTAAAAAATATGTGGTCAAAATAAATGGATAATACTAAAGATAACTTTATATAAAAAGACATTTGGCGTACTTATGAACACAGACGATTGTAGAACTGAAAAAATACGCACTAGTCTTGAGTTAGTATTAAGCAAAGGATGGCGCCAGACGGTCATAAATCTTCCGCAGATTTACAAGTTCTTCAGTTTAAAATTTTACAACCAATTAACTGGAAAAAATGATAAAATTGTTTTTCCTACAATTACTGTTTGGCAAAAAAAAAAGAAAAAAAAGGCAGTAATGTAACACTGCAAAACCACTAAGTGAGGCAGAGGAAATTAAGAAATTGTTAGATGAATTAAACTATTGTGAAGCGAAATAATTATAATTGTGGATAATTTAAGGTAAGGAAGCAGCTGTCCTACTCTTTAACCCGTGACGCCCCCTTGTATAAGAAGAGAGAAAAAAAAATTTGGAGGCGCCGGGTATCGATCCCGGTACCTCTCGCATGCTAAGCGAGCGCTCTACCATCTGAGCTACGCCCCCTGTTGGTACGTTTCACTTTATGGCTAACCCAAACATCAATTTATTGAGGTCAATCTGAGAGAAAGCGAGCGGCTAATGGCGCAAAACCCGATTGTGAAAGCAATAAATCCGAGTATTATTTTACTGTTATTATACAAGAGTATTTTGATGTTTGAATTCTCCTTTAGCTCTTATCCATACTTCTAATACCGTTGGTACCTTGGAAGTTAAATTTTTTTCATCCATAAAAATGACCTCAACCTAGAAAGAATTCGGCCCAGCAACGTGTCGTTTCGCAAAGCTTAGCCGCTTTTTTCTATTAGCCGGTCTGATGAACAGTTGTTTTTCTAGCTATTTGTCCATAAATATTTTCCCGGTTTACCATAACTGCAGAAGAAGATCTGCTGCGGTTTTGGAAGCGCTCATCCGATCGGATCCTTTTTTCTCCGCACAATATCATGGGCCGTATAGACATGGAGATTTATGTGTTTTTTTTAAAGTCATTATTTTTTCTTCTAGAAAAACAACGTTTTTCCATCGAAGAAACGTTGTATATTTTCGGCATTTTTTTTATACAAACGAACGGCCGCACGGAAAAACGAGAAATATAGTCTTGGCTATATGCAATAAATACAAGAAAACTAAACGAAAATCAGTAAACGAACTCTAATTCCAATTATTTTTCTGGTCTGCTGATTGTATCCACATTTACTTTTCCATAAATAATTAAAAATAATGCGAATACCCCTAAGATATATATACATGTTTTATACTGGAGTAACGAGAAAGTTATAATATTTGAAGGCGACAAAATGGGTTTTAATATGTTTAATTATACCTTTAGCAATGTTAGTAATTTTGGAATGATTGATTATGCCTCTCCTATTTGAGCTGTTAATCAAGCCACGGTGATGGCATAGCGAGGAAATTCCTCTTGTTGGAATAGACGGATCTGGATATTCTTGTCTACAAATTCGAACTGGCATTATTTACGACAATATCTCGCATTCGTTACGTAAGAAAAATTGTATATTACAGCAATTTGAGTTTGCATAATTTAAATGTTGTAGTTATGATGCAAGCCCAGGAAATGCGTTCTCCCCGAGTCGGTGAGGAATTGCTATTATAATACTGAGTAAGCATTACAATGTAAATAGTCCTTACCCAACAAAGCCATATCCATCCTTTTGTGCGTTTCCCCTGCGCTATTCCACGAGGACCTGGAAAAACGCGATTTTTTACCTTCGTTCCTTTTACGGGTTTCGTTCCCGTTCGAAAATAAAGTTAAATAAAACTTTCCTGTCGTTTTCACGTTCCGACCGGGGAACAATTAAAAGAGTGTATCTGTGCCCTGGGGAATCGTCCCATTATTAGCATATAGACTACTAACTTTTGACAAGTGTTCATCTACATTAACATCGCTTTTTTTTTTATCGATGATCACATGTAACAAACATCCATTTAATATAATGTAGATGAACACTAGTCGTCAAAAGTCAGTAGTCCATGGCTTTCACAATTGGGTTTTGCGCACTTTGCACCTTGTTTTCTCTCAGCTCTCAGTGTGTCCCAATAAATTGATATTCGTTGTAACCATACAGTGAAATGTACCAACCAATACCAATGTGTTGATTGATATANTCTCATCGCCCCTGTGATACATAGGTTTGCTAATCTTTGTAAGCTGCCTAATGTTTGGGTAGCTACTTTTTGCTGAGCTTTGTTCCACCAGATTAGTGATCCGTAGGTTATTCTGGGTCTTATTACTGCCGTATATAGCCAATAGGCCATTTTCGGTTTTAGTCCCCAGGATTTGCCTAAGGTCCTTCTTGTGGTCATTAGCGATATTTTGCTTTTTGCTACTGTATGTTGCAGGTGAGGATTCCAGGTTAGTTTCTTGTCAAAGATTATTCCTAGATAATTGACCTCATTTTTTAAAAACAGCATTTCATTATAGAAGCGTAATCCTTGTATTTCTATATTTCTTTTCTTGGTGAAAGCAATTAAGGTGGTTTTTGAGGGGTTTACTTTAAGTCCCCGCTTTAAGCACCATTGTTCCACCAGGTTTAGTGCTCTTTGGGTGAGCTCTTTTAATGTTGAGTTGAATTTTCCCCTGACTAGTATGACAATGTCGTCTGCATAGCCTTGGGTGTAAATTCCACTTTCATTTAGTTCGCTTATGAGGCTGTCCACTACCACATTCCACAGCAGAGGCGAGAGTATTCCTCCCTGTGGACACCCCCTCGCCACCATTGCTTCTACTTTTTCGTGGAACACGGAGACCTGCACTTTCCTGCTTTTTAGCATTGATTCTATCTATCTACAGCAGGTTTCGTCTGTTCCTCGCTGTTTGAGTGATGTAACCATTGCTTCGAAAGGAGTGTTGTCAAATGCTCCTTCAATGTCTAAGAAGGTTCCCAATGCTATTTCTTGGTTGTTCAGTGAATCCTCTATCTGTATTGTTAGTTGGTGTAGTGCTGATTCACACGATTTTCCTTTCTGATAGGCATGTTGATGTTTATGAAGGGTTTTTTTTTGTAAAGAGCTGCCCCTTACATGTTTTTCAACCAGCCTTTCAAGTGTCTTGAGTAGAAAGGATGTTAGACTAATCGGTCTATACGATTTTGCATCTGTGTAGTTGTTCCGAGTTTTTCCAGTTAATTGGTTGTACTGAAGAACTTGTTAATCTGCGGAAGATTTATGACCGTCTGGCGCCATCCCTTGCTAAATACTAACTCAAGACTAGTGCGTATTTTTTCAGTTCTATAATCGTCTTTGTTAAGTACGCCAAATGTCTTTTTATGTAAAGTTATTGGGTTGTCCGGAAAATAATGCAGGATTTTAAGTTTTCATTAAAAAAAATCTATATAAAATATTCTGTTTACGTTTACAGGATTACTCATTNGAGAGTATGGGAAATTATTTTGATTAAAGAACATTGCTTTAAAGTAACTAGTTTCTTTTTTTTTGTTTAATACCAAAATCCTGCATTATTTTCCGGACAACCCAATACCTTTAGTATTACCCATTTATTTTGACCACATATTTTTCAGCAAATGTTAAATTACTTGAACTGGTTGACTAATGACCATCCGAGGCAACTAACCAGCCTCCTAACCTTTTTAATTCCCATAACAATCCTTTAATAGCAAATAATAATTTAATGATGTCGCAAGTAGTATGGAATTATTATTCGAAAAATCTACTGTCCACGGTAGAGAAAGAAAAATGAATTAAGAGAATACGTTAAGCCAGGAAAAAAGTCAGTTTTCGAAAGGAAGCTAAATTTCAAGGGAAATTCAAAGATTTAGTTTAACTGTGTTATAAAAATTATGGAAAAAACCCCTGTTTTCTGGCAGCCCTGTAGGGCAACAATAAATTTTTTTTTAGAATTTTGTATGTTGAAAAAGGATTTTAGAGACTTTCTCCCACTACGACCTTCTTAGATCTATGGTAAAACTCATATGGTATATAACCATACTACAGACGTTAGTGTGCTAGTTATGTTTCGTATTCGTTGTCGCATTGTTCGTGTATTTTGTCAGTATGTTTGTGTCAGTAGTCTCTTCGTCTAGGACGAAGGGATACAGGTTTATTATGAAAAAGATAGGTGTTGTTATGTATAGCATACATTTTTTATTCTCAATGTTTATTTACCTTCTTGCTGTTACTAATACTTGTTTCTAATTGTTAAAGTAACTTTCATTTTATTGTGATTGTTATTATTATAAAAGCTTATAAAAGCCAAATATTTAGACTTGTTTATTACATTTTGTGTATTTTGCTTGCGGAAATGGTCAGTGAAGGTGGTTATCCGTCAAGTCTTTTCGTTAACATTACTGAGCCAGAAAACGTTTCGAAATAAAACACAAAGAACTTGGCAGAAGAAAGGGAATATAACATTGGGTTTTTTGACAATAAACCATTTACAAAGATTTGAATAAATAAATAATACCAACGGCTAATGACTTGTCTGTAAACGGACCGAACGAAATTGGCCATATTTGGTTGAGGTCTTACCTGAAGAGGTCCCCTTATTCGCTTACAAATCTCGGTTTTATCCGTCAAGAAGATCCTGCCTAACAAACAGAAAAGAATCCAAATCAAATAAATCTTCTAGTCTTTTGACAGACGTTTCACCCCCTAATGGCCATCAGTTCCAAAAAAGGAATCCAACTACAAGTTCAACTACAACCAATTTCCCTGTATTAAAAATCCTGATTAATTCAAATAATATCAATTTTTTAATTTATTTTATTTTTTTATTGGCTTTATGATCTTGCATATTAGCTAGCGGATAAGTTGTAAGATGCGTATATTTTTTGGGGGCCCTACACCAAAAGCCAGGGGCGATCGTGGGAATCGACCCAAGACCGCGGGTTGTACATTACTCCCATTAAATATTTAATAATTCTTAAATCATTATTTGTGAATAATTAGCAATATTATTTAAAAAAAAACATTTGGATATACATGAAATATTAATGGAATATACAAAATGTTGTTTGCACCCAACTAATTAACTTAAATGTTTGCCAAGCAAGCAGGCAATTTCTTCAGCAATGAATTTAGTTTAATAGAACGTCAGAAATACAAGCAGTAATTAATTTCATGAAACTACCGTATAATAATTAATATTCATTTATCGGCCGAAGCGTCAATGGAACTATTCACTAATGAAAACTTACGATAAGTCGAGAACGATCAGTATTGATTACCCATTTGTATCATTAAACACTATCAGAACTTTCATGACCCTCACCGAATGAAGTAACAAATCAAAAAATTTTTTTTTGTTTATTTGAATTTGCCGGCTTAAAAACTAATTTTTGCTTTACTAAGTTGCAATAGTGCTACAGCTCGACATGCTTTATTGTTTCTTTTTATCAATTTTGTATTATAGGATTATAACAGTCAAGAAATTACTCTTTGATAACAATTCTCAACATTATTTACATTCCTCAATAGGAATTTGCATGAAGGTCCAGGGTCGTCTGCAAAATATGAAAGGAGGGTAGATAGAGGGTGCATTTGGGAGTCTGAGGTGTAGATGTGATACATGAGTGGTTCGAGGACACTGCCCTGTGGCACTCCCGCTCCCACAGCACAGCTTTTTGATTACCCATTTGTATCATTAAACACCATCAGAACTTTCATGACCCTCACCGAATGAAGTAACAAACTAAAAGAAAAAACATATAATTTTTTTGGTTTATTTGAATTTACCGGCTTAAAAACTAATTTTTGTTTTAGTAAGTTACAATAGTGCTAGAGCACTGCAACCTTTTTTTTAAAAATGATTTTGTATTATAGTATTATAACAGTCACGAAATAACCCCTAAAAAGAAATAATAATAAACTCAACATTTTTTACATTCTTCACTAGGAATTTAGTTGAAGGTTCAGGGTATTCAAACTTTTGATTATTTTTTTACCCCCAAGAAGTTAAGTCTCTTTGTTAATGGAATTTTCTAAAAATAAAAATCAAATAAAACAGCGTTTTATTTGTTATATTTTTTGTTTTATGCATTGTAATATCGTTCGTATATGGTTTTTAAAGATGGTAATGTAAAGTTGTTTTCATATTTGACTTATTCAGATCAATTTCTCTACATTGACACAGTAAAACTTTATTATTGTATAATTAAGCCAAAAAAATTTAATTATAACTTTGTATAACTTATAAAATCAATATTAGACAGGGTTAAAAAATAAGACATCGTTTTTGTTAAATAATTATTTTTTTATTTTATAACAAACGAATGCATTTTTAATGTAAACAAGTCGATAATATACCAATTGATTTATAAAAAGAAAACAATCGACAATAAATTTAAATTCTCAACAAAATTGTCAACATGGTTATTCTTTTTAACAAAATATAAACTTGTGTGCTATACTCTCTCAATAAAAACAGACACGTTTTGTCATCATTATTGAAGAATCATATATTACTTACTATATACACAAATGCATTTTTTTATTTGTTTAATATGTACATCCATACATGTACGTGTATAATATGTATATGCATATATAGTTATATAGCAAGTATGTACAACAAATACCGTGGCACAAAAATATCAAACAAATAAATAAGCAATTTTTTTTTAATTATTTTTTTTTGTAGAACTAAAACGAACATTCATGGCATTGTCCTAATTATTCAAAAAATGACTAAAATAAACAATTCGTCTGCTAAAGTCTGATGAATGTAAGAATACATTCGCAATTTATTTTGCTGTCCATCCTTATGATACATTGTAGAAAATCATCTATAAAAGTCCCAATTCTAACCAGAACATATTATGAACTACACGATTTTTTTCTTATCTTTTTCTTTTTCAATGTGACAAATGTGTGTTTGCACTTAGGTTTGCATTCCATTTGTGTAAAAATTCGTCCCTTATCACTTATAGTAACGTTTTTACTTACCTAATACCAACACACTATTAAACATTTGCTCAATTTAACTAAGACCAACATAAAAACATACTTTTTAAAAATTAATTAACACTTTTTAACATTGCTATAAAGTAATTATTCAGAAATCGTGAGATGCGGTCTGGTGTGATGTAGGTTTTAGAAAAACATTTTGTTTATCGTGCCAACGTTTCGATCTTTATTGAGATCATCTTCAGGGCACAATAAAGATCGAAACGTTGGCACGATAAAGAAAATGTTTTTCTGAAACCTACCTACCAGACCGCATCTCACGATTTCTGAATAATTATCGATTAACGGTCACTAATCACCACTCAATGCTATAAAGTTTGATACCAAACCAATATTCTTCCGTGTATTTTTTTAGTGTTGAACTTTTTAAATGAATTAATCTTTTTATGTAAGGTTTTTCGTGAAATGAAAAAGTTAGTGCCACGAGCGGGATTCGAACCCAGGACCTTCGGCTAAATAGGCAGGATCGAAGTCACGATAGCTCAAGTGGTTAGAGCAGCGGCGTATTTTTTAGCCGAAGATCGTGGCTTTGAATCCCGCTCGAGGCATTGACTTTTTTATTTCAACCAAAAACCATAAAAAAATAAATTAATTCAAAGAAGTAATTTGGTCAATAGACCAGTATAAAGGATTTTTAATTGAACTATCTGAAGGTGATGAGTTCCCTGAATGTGCTCAGTCGTTCATTAAGCCCGATTAACTCCTGTATTATTTTAAATTAAAAATAAACAATCAAAAAAGTATTTTGCATTTTACGAAAAATTTATCTAAGTACAATAATTTTAAAATGACAAATTAATTTAACAAAGAAAACTAGCCTTGTTGCTTAATGTCGATACCAACTACAAGACTTCTGCCACAGTCATTTCAATTTTTTCTATAAATATGTCATAATTGAGGATTTATTTACAATTCACCATTGATTGTTAAAGGTTTCTTTTATTAATAACAACAAAATATTTTTGCACATGCAATCCCTAATTTCCGGTTTCATTTTGATTTGAAATAGGAGTCATACAATTATAATAATGAGCGAATAGGAGTCATCTAATCACAGGTTATAATGCGCTTTCAACAATAATCTGATGTCAACGACAGTACTGAGGGTTATTACAAAAATATTTACACGCTTCGTCGTACAAAATGGCAACGTTTTATCATTACTTTTTTTTTAAAAACCAAAATAACAATATAAAATGTACATTTGTTTTATGTGTCAAAGAACCTTTTGAATTTTTTTTCCTTTTATTAAGACGGAAACAGAGATGTTGACTAGAATTAGTCAAAATGAATTTAAAAATCGATTTTTCATTTACAAAAATCATAGCCCGATGGTTTTGACTGACTTGATCAGATTAATACAGGAGATTGGACAGAAAATGAAGTTTTGGACCAGTAAGAAACAAGTTTTTTCTTTTATAGTTTTTTGTGTGAAATATTATAATATGTTTATTGAAAATAATGTATTATCATTTAATGGAATATAAATTTTCAACAAAAGCTTCAACTTTTCTGTTATACTGTTGATCATGAAAACGATGGTTGTTTGTACATTACTGTACCGTTTTTGTAATACCATAATGATCTTGTTTGACAAATAAAGAAAAGTTTTACCAATGGGCATTTTTTAACAATTTAATAATTAATTAGTTTATTTTAAGTCAAGCTAATATTTTTTTGAGTTAAGCTCAATAACCTTCTGGCTTTTATAAACGCTTTTGAAAATGATTTACATGATTGTGATTTTACTAGTGTAGTGATCGAGGTTGCGGCCAGGGTTGGCGGTGTTTCTTAACTGAAAGACAGTTCTGCCATGCTTCCGACTTTAATTGAAGTCATCCTCAACAAAAATTACAAAAACAGTGAAAACAAACATTTCAGGATATTGATAGTACCATAATTAATTGATTTTTATTTCAATAAATTAATCTTTATGTGAAGTATTGGTTGAGATAAAAAAGTCAGTGTCACGAGCGGGATTCGAACACACGACCTTTGGCTAAATACGCCGGCGCTCTACCACTTGAGCAATCGTGAGTTCGATCCACACGATATTTGAAAAATGGCAAAAAAAAATGGAAAATTCAAAAAGGTTGGTTGAGATGGGAAGTTAGTGCGATCGGTAGGGGGTTCGAATCCCGCTCGTGACACTGACTTTTTTATCTCAACTAATACTTCACATAAAGATTAGTTAATTGATAGGGGTTATTTGGTTAAACGGACCATGAAATCTAATGGATTGAGTTTTATATTTTGCTTATATATTGTGTTATAAATAATTAATTACAGAAATTATCTTTCTTCTCGTTGTAATTAATCTACTCTTTTACTACTAATAAAATAGTAATTATACAAAGTAATCCATGACTAAAGGTAGGCTCTTTAGAGAAGATAATGCTTGGTTAAAATTTTTTAGATTTAAACTCAAGAATGGAGGTGGTCATCTCATTCATTTTTTCAACAACAAATTTCTTTTTATTTTTAGATGTTGTTCTTTGTTGTTATTGTTAAAAATGGAAAATAGTTGTTGTTTTACTGGCTTTTCTGTTTTACCATAAAGCCGCCGTTTTTATTAAGGTAGTTTTAAGTAGTTAGTAAGTTCGAATTAATCACACAAAGAATAAAATAATTTATATATTTACTTATTTATAAAATATAATAGAATATAAAAATTAATTTAATATCGTATTATTAGTGTGCTGAAGTAGCTGAAATTGTTTTTATTTTTGTAAATCAGGCCCTGAGGACGACTTCAAGGAAAGTTGAAATTTTGGCAGAACTTTCTTTGGAGAACTTTTTTCTATATTAGTATAATTTCAACTGTTGGTCGATATTAGCAATAATTAACCATTTCTGATTTGTCATTATAACGTATAATTGTTAGTATTTAAAAAATATAAAGTATGGGTTTGTAAAAGACAATTTTTTGCTAAAAATTTTTAAATTAAATGGGTGCACTGTAGAAGTTGATATACCGTGTATAGGAGAGCCTGTTAATGAGTAGTTCATCTTTTTTCGGTTTTATGTATATTTTGGCTTTATTTTTTGTTATTTTACTCTGTAAAATTCTATCAAAATTTTAAGGGCACAATTGAGGCAGGTATAAATAAATGAAGAAGATAAAAAAGAAGTATTTATTTTTTGTTGGATTATCTTGTTAGATTCAGTAACGAATAAAGTATGAAAGATTATGCTGTTGTTGCGTAAACATACTGAGTGTTATGTTTTAAGGAGGAATTATTTTTCTTTCTTTCAAAATCGCTTTATCCCTGATTTTTTATGTAAGCTTGTCATCAGATATAATGTTTTTTCAAAGTATGATTAGGAATTTTTAACCAAGCAATTTATTAATGAAATTTGTAAACATTTATTACAAGGTTACCAACATAGCCGCAAATTTTACAATGTCGTCGTAGAGGAAGTAATGATTTTGTTCATTTGGCCGTTGATGGGCATCTTGAAACCTGGGGTTGACGGAGTCCCATTTTTCTCTTGGATCCTCTCTCTTTTTCTCTCTCCCTTTCTCTCTCTCTCTTTCTCTCCTGGGATAGCTTGGAGAAATCTCATGGACGGTGAAGCGAGGGCACATTTGTCGCCGGACTACCTCAATAATCAACGAGCCGGCCGACGAGCAGCCCCGCTGTCCAATTTTCTACCTTGTGTTTATTGCATATTCCACTTTATGGGTGGCACGGTTCTTGCAGAGGATCTACCGCTTTTTGAGGAAAAACTGAAAATTGGCCGGTTCTTTTACTCGCAGAAAAGGAAAGAATGCGTTGGATTACAATTCCGGTGAAAGTCGCATCGAATTTTATTTCAATAAAAAAGATCCATTTATTAAATTAGCCCGATAAAAAAATTTTTATTTGTCAACAAGTTTTTTCTACAACCTGCGATTTCTCATGAATTTTAACAATCAAATTTTGTAAACATTTTACTGACAAGAAAAAAATTGTTAGGTTTTTATGTCCAGATTTATTTTATGTCATCTCCCTTATTAAAAATAGTCTATGCGATTAAATTTAATTCTGCTCGCTCCTGCATTCTCGTTATAAGATAAAATGAAATTTTATTTATCACAGAAACGCTTAGAAAATCAGCTTCTTTGGTCTATCATCGTTGAAACAATTAACATCAATGATCTGAGATTTTAAATTCAGGAGGGTTTTTAAAGATCAATGGAAATTCAATTAGGTCTGATTCAGTTGTTAGTCGCCCTATTGTGTTAAAGAAAGTAATTGCGCTAATGATTTTAATTAAATTAAACGTTGTTTGTAGTAAACATCTCTGTAATTAATTAATCAAAGGGTTGTCAATTTGGTAGTCGTTTATACAAACTTTGCATTTCGGAATAACGCAATTCACATTTTTGAAAGGTTATTGTCTTAATATTTAAATTATCAGATCAAATTGAAAATAATTTTTATATATAATTTATATTTAATTTTTTTGGAGGGAGAAAAAGTAAGACATTTGGATTTTTATCAAATAACTATTTTATAATTTACAAATTTGATCTAATTGAGCATCGATGACACTAAATGTTTTTTAAAATTTTTAGTAAAGCCGAGTGTTTCTATTTCGAGTATCTGGAATCATGTCACTATGTCGTGTGCTACTTGAAAAACGTGACTGTATTAAAAAAAAATGAATGACATAAACATAAAAACATTTCTCTAGTTTTTATTTTAATTTTTTAAGAGCATGTGCTTTTAAAATTATTGAGCTTTTACCATTTATCCAATTGTTGACTTATTGAAGGCAGTGAAATATTGTGAGACGCTACTACACGGTGTTTTCCAGTTCGAGATATGTCACATAGTGTCTTTGAGGTTTTATCAAACATTTTTTCATAATTTATGTTGATCTTTATAACGATTGTCGGTCATACAAGCGTTTCGCTCCTTCGCGGGCCGCGTCTAGTACCGGTAGAAATAGGTGCGGTCGTAGGCGGTCGGCTCCGGTGAAGGAGGTTCCCTCTGCTAGCTCACGAACGAAGATTCTGCTTTGAGCGCTCTCGTCAGCGGAGGAGACTGCTCCGTTGGAACCTCCTCCCGAGGCTTTCTTCAGAGCGTCAGCACGCCCGGGTTGACGAGACGCGAAGGGAAAATCGTGAAGATGAAACAGAATAGAAGGAGGATGAAAGCCCCTCCGAGCAAAAGGGCCGACCACCACACTTGACAGCTCCCTGAAACAAAGTTTTGAAATATACCATTTAGTTTATTTTACATAATAAAGTTATGCTACGTAATTGAGAGATGTATTCAATTCAATTTAAACATAGGATATAAAAGCAAACTTATAACTATTTTGGCGGATAGCTGGCTGCTTAATGAGCATTAAAATTTAAACATCTTTAGGTCGAGAAAGGTGATTAATTGCAAAACCAAACTCACAAAGGTGCAGAAAGTTGCACTTTACTTACTCTCAAGACAAGCAGGAGTTGAATGGAACATATATTATAAAAAGGAATGAATCTGCTACTCTGCCGATAGATTCTGAGCTCTTTTGTGCCATAGGTATTCATACTATTATCGATTCTTTTGGGGCTTAGGGATCCATATTATCAACGACTGTTTTGTAGTAAAGGGATCCAAACTATCAACGACGTTTTTGTAGCCTAGGGATCCATACTATTATCGACTCTTTTGTGGCATAGGGATCTGTACAATCAACGACTCTTTTGTGCCATAGGGATCCATACTATCAAGGACTGTTTTGTGGCATAGGGATCAATTCTATCAACGTCTCTTTTGTAGCATAGGGATCCTACTATTAACTACTCATTTGTGGCCTTGGGATCCATACTATCAACCACTCTTTTGAGGCATAGGGATCCATACTATCAAGGACTGTTTTGTGGCATAGGGATCCATACTATCAACGTCTCTTTTGTAGCATAGGGATCCATACTATTAACTACTCTTTTGAGGCATAGGGATCCATACTATCAAGGACTGTTTTGTGGCATAGGGTTCCATACTATCAAGGACTGTTTTGTGGCATAGCGATCAATTCTATCAACGTCTCTTTTGTGGCATAGGGATCCTACTATTAACTACTCATTTGTGGCCTTGGGATCCATACTATCAACCACTCTTTTGAGGCATAGGGATCCATAATATCAAGGACTGTTTTGTGGCATAGGGATCCATACTATCAACGTCTCTTTTGTAGCATATGGATCCATACTATTAACTACTCATTTTTGGCCTAGGGATCCATACTATCAACTACTCTTTTGAGGCATAGGGATCCATACTATTATCGACTCTTTTGTGGAATAGGGGCATAGGGATTCATACTAACAACGTCTCTTTTGTGGCATAGGGATCCATACTATTATCGACTTTTTGTAGCATAGGGATCCATACTATTATCGACTCTTTTGTGGAATAGGGGCATAGGAATTCATACTATCAACGTCTCTTTTGTGGCATAGGGATCCACACTATCAATGACTCTACGACGATGCTACCCGACGCAAATCCAAAGTCCAATTTTCCATAAGATTGTATACCCCCGTGCACATCTGACCGTCGCAAGCACACGCCACGTACAGTCACACAGCGTGTATCACAAATCAGTATCACAATCGCAATGCATCTTTTGTTCTTAATGCATTATTTTGAGCAAAACCTTGTAATAAATTGTTAGTTAAATTTAATTGTTTCAAACAATGTTATTTAGGTGTTTTGATAAATTTTCTGCCTAACCATCAAAATTAAATAATTTTTATAAAAACTCATAAATTTTTGATCTCGTTTAATTTGGTTAAAATAAGAATGTTGTAATTAATGTAACGACAAAATTACATATCCATAGTTTGAAATAAACTACAAAAAATGTCCTGGTCTGACGCTACTCGACGAAAAAGGTGTACTTGTTTGAGCAAAACCATGAAAAAAATTGTTAGTTAAATTTTGAGAGAAACCGTGTAATAAATGGTTAGTTGAATTCATTATATCAGAAAATGGTATTCCGGTGTTTTGATCAATTTTCTGCCAAATCATTCAAATTAATTTTTTTAAATAAAAACTAATAAATTGTTGATCTCGCTTAATTTGGTTTATATTAAAATAAGTATGCTGCAATTAATATAACGACAATAATACATGTGGTTTGAAATAAAAATATGTGTATCCGGTTCTTTTGTCTTCGACTGTACTCGATGCGACCCGACGAAAATCTGGACAGTGGGGATCGCAGAGTGTAGAGTAGGGTAGCATTGCATGGCATCGGGCAAATGTGCACGGAAGAATACAATCTTATGGAAAATTGGATTTTGGATTTGTGTCGCATAGCGTTACATCGGGTAAGTGTGTTCCCGGCTTAATTGTTTCACCGGAAAGCCTGAAAAATTTTGTCTTTTTTTGTCCTGAATACGAAACAGAAAGAGAAAACGTTTTAAATAGAATCGTTTAGAAGAGTGAGGTGATTAAATCTTTTACTAAGAGTGCTTGTTGGCATCAGGGTTTAAATGATTAAACGTAACTGATGCAACCTGCGGTGGTCGGGTGGAGGAACGCTCAGGGCGAATTTTGCTCTGGTTGCGTGGAGGAAGTGGATTCCCACAGCGCAGTAAAGCGATGTAAGTGGTTTTTATCCACATCCTCCAAATGAAGTTCGGAAATGTTAAAAAATGTAAAGTCTAAAAGGCGGCGCTCTGGGCTACTTCTTGACTGCGGTTTTGGTCGGCCCACACGGATCGGGCAGGTGAGGTCTCGGGCAACGAGGGTCACTGGTCATATGTATAAAAGAAAAAAATTGGCTGCTCACATATTTCAAGTAGTATAATTACATATGTAAATATTAGCGAGAATATTGGTTGAATGACTCTCGACAAAGCAAAAAACAAAAAAAAAACTTTTTCGATTTCAAAATTGTCTTTTCTCTTTCTCATAAAGTTTTGTTCAAGTTCACTAACAGAAAGCACTACATTTTTTTCGTTGGTACACAATCTTGTAGTAACGATTTTTAATATTGGAGGCAGTGTAACTTTCCATAAGCTTTTATCTAGAGAACATAGCAAGAATATTCCCAACTTGTACGTCCAATAGATTTAAAAAAAAATTTTTTAATTATTCCTTTCAAATATAGTAAAAGAATCTGGCACATCGAGGGCACAGAGCTGTTCGGACACTCGGGGTTATAGGGATTTTGAAAGTTGTATAGAATTTATGTTGCGTTTTTGTTAATTTATTGGCATAAATATAATGTATTACCTTGAAAGGAAGGGGTTTGTTAACCCCACCCGGAGGAATATCGACTACTCTGAAGGAATGAATGTGACTAGACTTCTATGTTTTATTTATTAAATTGAATGTCATTTATTAGCGTGAAAGTAAAGGTTGTTAACCCCGCCTCGAGGAATATCGAGTACTATGGGGAGTGAATGTGAAACAAAAATCTATATTTGTTGTGATGTATGTATGTATGTATTGTAAGTTATGTGTTTGTCCTTTCTTTGACAACCTGAGGTACAAATGAGAAGTTAGAATTTTATGACATCGACTTAGTTTTTATATAAAAGCACAGACTGAGTAACAGTTCGAGACGCTCAAATTGCGTAAAATTCTCGCGAAAAACAAGAAAAAGGTAAAAACGCTTAGAGGAGGACATCACTATTATAGTAAAATTGTACTCTGTCCATAAAAAATATTCTCGTCGTGTTCAATTTTTGTTATACGCAAATGAAAGAAGTTGCATACAGCATATAAATAATTTAGCCTTTAGAGAAATATTTAATTTATTAAATCAATTACAATTCGTGGCCCGATAGGCTTAACTTTTTTTCCATTTAATTTATTTTTGAACTTGAACCAATATATAGGCTTTCCCCACTTCTTTACAAATATTTCAAATTGAGCTGTGGTGCCGGCAAATCGTCCTTGAGCGGCGCTTTATAGAAATCGATAGGAAATTTTAAAAATTGTTCAATTGATCATCTTCCACTTCGCCTAATTTCCCAACCGTTTGCGGGTTATTCTCGATTTTCGGGCAAAAACATGGTTTTTTATGTGCCCATGGAAAAAACCGATCGCTCTCTCTCATTTCCTGGTCCCACAGCTAAATTTGAAGTTTCCGTAAAAAGCGCAATAATTAACATATCCCCGAATTTTTTAATTTAGTTATGAATAACTGAAGATAGGAACACATTTACAAAAGCCATCGTGTTCAGCGTAAAATTTTCTAAAACAATGAGACCTAGCGCAGGTCTGTGACTTAAAAGGCTAAGAAAATATGTATTTCCAAAGTTGGCCATTTTTCCTGCAAAAAACCAGGTGGTCGGTTTTTTTGATGGACATTGTTTATTGCTGATTGTTTTGTAAGAACAAGGTTTATAAATATTTTTGAAATTTGTAGTTGTGACCTTGAGAATTCGCTCTGTTGCTCTTGTTTGTGTTATCCGCCAACTGGTTTTTTAAAATTTAAATGGCTTTAGGCATAGTTTTAAGCGTTTGTATACTTTATTCCCATTTTGAAAATCTTAGCTGTCCAAAAGTAGTGTGTAAAATAGACCAAGTGCGTCCAAGTGTTTTAATGAACAATCTGGTGAAAATTTGTTTGAATGATGTGAAATCTCTATTTTTTATTCATTCAGATGTTCAGGATTTGAACCATAAATAATGGGTTGTTATCTGTTCTGAGAGATATTCATTGATTATAATTGTTATATTCTCAGAGAAATTATTAAAACTACCATGATGTTTGATATTCATTTGGAAACTTGTATATTTATAACAGCAATATAAGTTATATAGAAACAAATAATTAATGGTTTTCCATGGAATTGTCTATATTGTGCAGTATGTCGCTGCAAGTCTCGGATGGTTCAAATCCTTCGGAATTCGTCTTATTCCTTACAGTATTATTTGCCGAGGTGTATATTACAGAAAGGATATTGCCGTCTGTCGTTCAAAGGGAACGCTTCTCCAGATTCAAAACCGCACAGTGAATAAAGCGACGATCAAAGGATTTCTAGTCTTTAACATGTGCTTCTGTCTTGTTTACATTAACCGGTTTGCTGAATAACAAAACCAGTTAATAAAACGGTAAAATGCTACGACTAATGTTAATGGATGTCGGTTGTACAATCAAAGAAAAATCGTAGTTATGTTACGAATGATAAAAAATAAATTAAAGTTAAAATCATTCAGTAAGCTTGTTGATGTTTTGACAACCTTATCATTTTAATTAATCGAAGCAGAGCTTTTTCAGTGAGCTTTGAAAATCGCCAAGAAGTATCAACGGCTGTCGAAAGCTTCTACCCTTATTTCATTCACCGGCTGATATCCCTCCTATAATCAATAATCATCTTCAATCCGTTATATCGTCCTCTTCATCTAATTTCATTTTGAAGGTATTTTAACGTCTAATTCATAAAACTTGAATTTCGTAAGGTAATTGTACGCTTATTACTTGTACTGGCTTTATGACGATCAGTTTTTATAATACATTTTAATTACTGTGTAGTGTTTAATGACCGTTACTTGATGATTATTTGGAGGTCGTGAGATGCGGTCTGATGTGACGTAGGTTTTAGAAAAACATGTTCTTTATCGTGCTAACGTTTCGATCTTTATTGAGATCATCTTCAGGGCCTGGGATTTATAATCATTGTTTAAATTTTACAAATACATGTAGGATGTGAAAAAATTGAATTTATACAATGGTAGAAAATTTTAGATAAAAAAAAAGAATTTATACAATGCTAGGAAATTGTAGATAAAAATAAAATTTTCTAGCATTGTATAAAATCATTTTTTTTAATCTAAAATTTTGTAGCATTGTATAAATTCATTTTTTCTGAATCTAAATTTTTTTTGCATTGTATAAATTCAATTTTTTTTCACATTCTACATGTATTTGTAAAATTTAAACAATGTTTATAGATCACAGGCCCTGAAGATGATTTCTAAAGATCGAAGCGTTGGCATGTTAAAGAAAATTCACTAGTTTCGTGGTCCGCTTAACCAATTAATATCTTTCAATTAATTAAGGTTTTTAAATGAGATAAAAAAGTCAGTGTCACGAGCGGGATTCGAACCCACGATCTTCGGATAGATACACCGCTGCTCTACCATTAGAGCTATCGGAAAATTCAAAAGATGTGGTTGAGATGGGAAATTGGTGTCCGAGTGGATCGAAATAACGATACCAAACCGCATCTCACGACCTCCAAATAATTTTAAAGAGCTATACTGTTTATCTGATGTCTTGGTTGAACACCGAAAGCATGGGTTCGAATCCTGCTCGTCACTTGCATTTTCGTCTCAATTAAACCATAGGTAAAATTGTAAATAATTAAAATAATTAATACGGTCAATTAGGACTACTAATTTCAGAGTTGGATTAATGATGTTTTCTTATATTTTGACCTCAACAGTTAATCTTATGATTCTTCCTTCTTGAAGGTGGGATAATAGGTCATCTTTTTTTTTTTTTCACTAGAAATTCTTCCGTTTCTTTCATTTAATAGATTATCTAGTTTTTTATTCAGTTTTAATTTTCGTTTCTTCTTTTCCCTATAAATGAATTCTCTCTGTTTTCTACTAAATTCTATAATGATATTGGGGGAATCTTTCCATTTAATTCATTTTGTTTGGTAGCTATGTCTCTTTCAAATCCTTTAATCTGGGAATAAGCAATGCTTATATCAATGTTTCAGATTTTATTTTTTGAGTTATAAAATATGGAATCTAGTTTTTTGATGTAAGTAGCTGTGCTCACCGGTAAAATATGTTTGTCCACTTTTAACACGTTATTAAGATAATTAGGAAAAACATTGTTTCTTCTACATTTTATCAAGAATTCTTTCTTGAGTTGAGCGTTTAATAACTTATTATTTAGTGAAGACCATTTCTTCAGACTTAACATTACTTGTGTTCCGTGTTCTTCAGCGATCTGTCTGTAGAACATACCACCTCCCCGATGGGTAGTACTGGTATGTCCGTTGATATCTCCCATGATTAGAGTAACGATGTTTTCTTATATTTTGACCTCAACAGTTAATCTTATGAGAGATGACCTATTATCCCACCTTCAAGAAGGAAGAATCATAAGTTGGATTAATTTTATAATATAGTATATGAAAAAAACATTTAAACATTTAATGAATAATGTGCATTACTATAGTGCTTGTCAACCTCTTCGATAATTCTAGAAGGGATTCTTAACAATATCGATCTGGCAGATGCATTTTTGATTATTGAAATACATAATTTGTAACCGAGCGGCATAGAAAAGTAGGTTGAAATATTTGTTTGAAGCAAAAAGCGACGTTGACAGTAGTTTTTCGCCCGCAAAAACTCCTAAATAAATTTTGGTTAAAAAAATATGCGACGTAGGGAAAGCATGTAAAAAAATTTTTTTTTTAAAGCAAGTTGTAAAGTTTATATTCGACTTGGCATCCCAAAAATTCATGAATACTGTAAAAAATATCGGCATGTTTTGTACCGGTTTTAACTCTGCAAAGAACAAAAAGATGAATTATTATTACGTTTGACAAGTCTTCCTTTATATACCACTTTCTTAGAGCAATTCAGCAGTTAGTAACGGACTAGAACGTGCTTCCTAAAGCCAGAAGAGCTCTTCTTAATGATAATTAAGTAGATGATATCTTAATGGTAACTGACTTCATTCATGAGAATCCAACTACAAATGGGATTGTTTGATCTCCTTATATGAGTGATTATCTTTTAATGTGTACGGCAATTCGGCTCATGGCCTTAGCAAATCCCTCCGTATATTGCCGAATATAGAAGAGGTCGAAATGTTACCGTAAAATTACAAGTTCTGATGCGCTAACTCGCGGGACTTTCTCGGGGGTGGGCGGTATACTCTCAACTAGTCTCTTGTCGTACCAATAGACGTAAAATAAACGCGACATTTAGATGTTTATTATTGGATTATCTGTAGGTAATAACTTCTACTATATTCATCCAATGACGAAATTGGATTATTTAGATAGGGGTACGAATGAATACTGTGCGTCTCTAACAGCCTCTAATACCCAACTCCGATTTTCCACCTTCACGAAGCTGACGTGCCCTGTGGGGACAGGAGCTGAACCTGACACCTTCTAATCCCAAATCCAACATCTTACCCCTCTTCCCACTTTAAACTCAATCCGAGCCTCACATTCCAGCCCCAAATCTAAGATGTTATGCGACCCGTGCCGATGGATGAATGGTACAGGGATAACTGTGCCAATAACGGAGCCTCAAGGGCACCAAGTGACACCTTTGAGTAAGTAACCTTACATTCATGATTGCTCAATTTATGTGTTTAGTAGTCATAGTTGACCATATTAATTATTTAAATTAATTATATTTTTGATCTAAGGTCTTGGTTGAGATGAAAAAGCATGTGTGACAAGCGGGATTCGAACCCACGACGTGAGTCACGATAGTTCCATAGTTAGAAAGAATATATAAGAATCACAGTCCAAACACCGAGGCGAATTTTTAGCCCTGAGGTGGATAGTTATCCCTTTGATGAAAACCCCAAAGTACGAATTTTAGAAATTCACTTTTGATTAAAGACCAACATGGCAGTTCGGTCGTGCAGGTTTAGCTGAGCGAAGTGCCGTTTTGGCGATTCCATTTTAAGATGTTGTTAAGTGTGGCACCGTTTTTGCTGTGGAACTCCATAATGGTGTTTTTTATAAATAAATATAAGCCTTTAGTTCCATCACGTTTATTTACATGGGAAGCTTTTCAATTATTTTATAACCATCTTCAGCCTGTAACATCATAAAACAATGTCATTTTCTTTCCCCTTGTTAATTCAGTTTTACGTACAACTCAACCCTTAACGCGCAGCCTGTTATTTATATTTTTTCATATAACACTACTTATCAATTAATAACATTGACGTCCCTTCCTCTATCCGAGCTCATGGTTCCCATTATGCCTCACTCCTGACGTTAGTGTCCTCCAGCGAGTAAACAATGGCGAATCCAAAAAATCCAACTGGTCGTTCAATGTTTCCACTTCTTCGTTATAATTTGATAAGCTTATTTCTAGGGTTTCCAAGATGTTAAGTCTTCTACCAAACTTTTCTTTATGGAGGACTTTAACGTTTTCTTTGGTGATGGTGTGGCCCGTTTGAAGGTGTGCCTTGCTATCTTGCCTTCTTCTTTGCATTTTTCCACCTTTCTTTGTAGTCCTTGCAATTCTATTTTCTTTTGTTCTAGGCTGTCTTAAAAGGTTCTTATTTTGCTTTCCTTTCCTTTCTTTCCGTTGCTTCCCGTATTTTCTTGGTGAGTGTATTTATTTCTTCTTTCACATTCTCAATTTTCTTTTTGTGGTTTTCTATCTGTACTATATTGGGAGAAGTGGCAGAAAGATTGATGTAAGAACAAATGAATATTTTGGGGTGCTCACAAGGATAGAAAACCACAAAAAGAAAATTGAGAATGTGAAGAAAGAAATAATTTTTTTTTCTTTTTTTTTCGAGGGTTCGCAACAGCAGAGGTCATATCAACCCTCAGGGCGCCGGTGTTTTTGAAAAAAAAGCCCATTTGTAAGCATGTCGGGTTCGAATGCAGGGCCGCTGGATTCGAACCCGGGACCTTTACCTTACAGTGGTGAGCGCCGTGTCAACGCCTAAACCGTTGCGGCCACTGACACCCCGATGAAGAAATAAATACATTCATGATTTATGTGTTTAGTAGTCATAGTTGACCGTATTATTTATTTAAATTAATTATATTTTTTATCTAATGTCTTAGTCAGAGTTGGGAAAAATCTAACTAATTCAGCCACGATTAAGAATTTTGATTGAAGTTTAATCATGATTGAATTAGTCGTGAGTAAATTAATCATTATGTGATTTAGTCATGATTAATTCAATCATGAGGTATGACTAAATCATACAAAGATTAATGTACTCATCACTAATTCAATGATGATTAAACTTCAATCAAAATTTTTAATCATGATTGAAGTAGTTAGAGCTTGCCCAACTCTGGCTACAATGACCAACTTACCAAAATCCAACAGACTCCGGATAAAAATTTTGAGCTGAGAGTCGTGCTCAAGGCCAACATTCAAAAAGTGTTATCATAAACAAAAACCAAAGTTACATAATTATTCTACATGTCTATTTTATTACATTCAAGACCCCCTAGATGGTGCATTTTCGAAATAATATTAATAGAAATCTATCCTTTCAAGTGGAATAAATTTTAATTCAAAGAAATGCTTTTCCATTAATCGGTTATGTAAACATGTAAAGCGTAGCTTGTTCTAAGATTTTATTTTATTTTATCATTATTTTTTGGATTTTCATACCAACGTAGTTTTACTTATAATTGGAAGATTGATTTTTGTTAAATAAGATGTTTTGATGAAATAGATTTCTGTTTGAAATTTTTTAAAAGTGATGAAGTTGTATATTTTTCATTTTTTGATCACCCATTTGAACATGATTTATCGAAATTTAGTCATGACTAACTATATTGTGACTAAATTAATCATGCCTCGTATTTAATGTTCTATATTCTATATTCTAAGCATGGCTAAATTAGCATTCAATCATATATGGTGACTAATGACTAAATTAGTCACTTACTATCAATCATGACTAACGGTCTGAGTGATCAATCATTAATCATTAGGCATGACTAATTTTTGGCCAACACTGGTCTTGGTAGAGATGAAAAAGCATGTGTGACAAGCGGGATTCGAACCCACTTGTGATCCATCACCCACCATTCATTTGAGATTAGAGACCCACGTGGCAGTTCGGTCGTGCAGGTTTAGCGGACCTAAGTGCCGTTTTGGCCATTACATTTTATTACGTTTATTTTCCTTTTTTGAAATTTTTTGAAACTATGTCACACGTAATTACATTGTTTGCACAAAGTTTGTTATTGGCTGTTTACTATGCAAATTATAATGAAAGAAAAAGCATACAAACATCACGTACAACAAATCTTATCTTTTTCGATTTGTGCGAACAATACATTAAAAATAAAATGTTTCATTTTCCTCCTTTGAGGAAGGTCCTTTGAAATATGATAATTGAAACTCATTTCAACTCACTGCTGAACATTAACTAATCCTAAGGCTTGATGACGGGTGTTGGTCTGAGAGTCGGCGAACTCACGCGGTATCTACATAGGAGGCCCTAGCGATTTCCACCGGACCCAATGAAATACATAAACTCAAAACGGACAAAATGATAGAAATTTCTTCACTGTGTAAGCTGACAATAGCATTGTACTATTCATCGTGGAGGGTGAGTGGTATTACTAACAAACTGAATTGTAAACTCCACAAGATCTTTTTATCGTACACGGAAACAGGCTAAATACTACAAAAACAGGCAACTTTTCATAAAACGATATCCTAAACTCAGAGAAACTAGAAAAATTGGTGACTCAAATGTTACCTGGAGTAATAGGGTTCAATACCTTGGTTTACACATCGTTAATAAATTTAACTTTGGTGTCAACACTCGCAGAAAGGTAGAAAAAGGGAAGTGTTTCACCAGGACCTATTTACTCTTTTTTGTAGAGAATCGGGAATGAGCCTCGAAAATAAGTTAATTATTTATAAAACTACAGCTAGACTCATGCTGTTATACGCTTCTTAATAGTTGAGTTATACAACATGAGGTAGAACATAGGAGAGTACAAATATGACAGTAAAAAAACAAAAACAAAACAACAGGAAACTATAACCTCCATCAAACACATTTTAATGTAAGGCGAATTTTCATTTAAACACATATATTTATTAATTAAATTATTTAATAATTAATTAACTTATGTATGTATTTGTATGTTTGTTGAAGTAAATTTGTATTTAGAATTTAGCTTAGAAATTGTAATAATTTAATAGTTTAGTCAGACAATGGTGTGGGTCCTATACGTGTTGTGCAGTTTTTTTAAATTTTTTATCGTATTGTAAGCGGTATTTTGTAAATAAATTTTTCTCAACTTTCGATTTATTTATTTAGATTAAATCAGTAATTCTTGTAAACATATGTAAATTCCTCTGCCACTAGAAAGTACGACGGCTCTGGCCTTTTTCCTTTGTATTCATTTTTTTATAATGTATGTATTACATTAAGAATAAGGAAAAATAATTTATTTTGGGACAGGAGTATCCTCTTAGATTACTGCATAGATTAAAGTAAAAATTATTCACTATTTGACACAAGAATTTACACAAAAAAAATAGTACAAGAGTCTTATATAAAACATAACCTAAAATAGTTACAAATAAAATGAGTTACTCTGAAAATTAACATAGTAAAATACTGAGTAAATTTAAACTGCAGTTAAATTGACTCGGTATGGAGGGAAACATGCACAAGAGATGTTTAAAAGACGTTAATGAAGCGGCATTGCGGATAATTAAGTGGACGGAGATCCAGAATTTCGGTGCTCGGAAAGGACATACCGTTTGAAGGTACATACATAAATACATTACGTATTAAATCAACTTTTACTAACATTTCCTCACCTAAGATGGCGCAATGGCGATAGAAGTAGTTCAAAAAGCCTGGGAGTGAGGACTGACCAATAAGTGACCCATGCCTTTCAGTATGAAATCATAAGGCACTTTGTATACCGTCTTTTTGAAATATTTAAATACTGTATACATCACAATTAATTAAGGTTTGTAGTTGAGATAAAAAAGTCAATGGCACGAGCGGGATTCGAACCCACGATCTTCGGCTAGATACGCCGCTGCTCTGCCACTTGAGCTATCGTGACCTCGATCCACCCGGACACTAACTTCCCATCTCAACCCCACCTTTTGAATTTTGAAAAATGGCAAAAAGGAGGTATCTCGTGTCATTGACTTTTTTATCTCAACTAAAATCCTTAATTAATTGTAATATATTAATTGGTTAAGCGGTCCACGAAATTAGTGAATTCATGAATGCATGACGATGAAATTAGGATTGGTCACAATTCGATATCATTTTTACTGATTAAGTAAAAGTTTTTTGTGCAATATCTTTTAATTCCTGATATAATTAGTTATTAGTATTTAATATTATATATATTTCAGTTAATTATTCTTTTTATGTAAGGTCTTGGTTGAGATGAAAAAGTTAGTGTCACGAGCGGGATTCGAACCAGCCGAAGGTCGTGACTCTACCTTTTTCATCTTAACCAAGACCTTACATAAAAAGAATAACTAATTATATCAGTATAAAAAAAATTCTACTTTATCAGTAAAAATGATATCGAATTGTAACCAATCCTTATTTCATCTTAACGCATAGTTTTGTATTAATTAATTTATCATTTTAACCGTATATTTGATTTATTAAATAAAGACGGAACATAAAAAGAATAATTAATTGAAATAAGTAATTTAGTCAGTTATATCACTAAAACATAAATGAATTACACACACACACACACACACACACACACACACACACACACACACACACACAAAATTTAGTCCCTTTGTCGATAGAATAGTCAGGTCATGTTTGATCTGGTTCTTTGCAAATACAATTTTTTAAAGCTAGTGTTGTACTTCAAACCTGATATTTTCTTGTTTAAAATTTTTTTTTTAATTATTAAGTTTTATTTCAACGTTTTGATGAAGTAGATATTTTCCTCGAAAGCTGGACGAAGGAATTAATTATAATGCTTATTCGTATGAATTATTAATTATGCAATTATTAATATGCTAGTTGCTGTATACGCTCATTCAGGTTCTGCTGTTAAACTTAACAACGCGGTCTTCCAATATTTTCCAGTTGGAGATGGGGTTAGGTTAGCTGCGTCTTTAGATTTTGTTGTTATCATTATTTATTAATGACGTTTCTGATGCTTTAGATTTTGGAATTCGCTGTGCTAGTTTAATAATTGAAACCCTTCTCTATTCGGACCACCCCTCCATCCGCCTTGCAGAAAAACATTGACCCTTTAGAAAACTATTGGACTCATTGGTACCTGACAGTAAATTTAAAAAATGGAAAATCTTAGCTTTTCGTAGAGTGGAATAAGATGGCAAGTAGGGAGGGTTGCTTCTGTATTTGCAAAATTTGCATAAATTCTGTCTGTTCCAACCTTCTCTCAAACTCTTCTGTCAGCTAATATTAAGTTCAATGTTTTTAAGGTACTGTGTCGTTCTATGATATGGTAAGGTTTCCAGGTTTGAGGATTTCAGAAGTACCATATGTCAAATTTTTTCAGCATATTTTATTTATTCCTAAATTATTTCACTTACCAAATTTTATGCCTATTTACATGCTATACTTACCATCAAACTCCACTTTTCATATGTAAGCAGGACGCTTTCACTGTCTGACTTTATAATTACGGCGGTTGAAATAATTAATGCTAATTTATCTTGGTTTAAGGCGCTCATTTAACTAGGATATGATTTTAATATTAACTTTATTTTCTCCAATTATTCAGAAATCGTGAGATGCGGTCTGGTGTGATGTAGGTTTCAGAAAAACATTTTCTTTATCGTGCCAACGTTTCGATCTTTATTGAGATCATCTTCAATTCAAATCATATTTAAAAAAATAATATATATATATATATATATTTTGCATTGTATAAATTCACTTTTACACATCCTAAATGTATTTGTTAAATGTAAACAATGTTTGTAGAGCCCAGGCCCTAAAGATGATCTCAATAAAGATCGAAACGTTGGCACGATGAAGAAAATGTTTTTCTGAAACCTACATCACACCCGACCGCATCTCAAGATTTCTGAATTATTATCGATTAACGGTCACTAATAACCACACATTTATTTTCTTTTTTAACAGCTTAGAAGGATGGTGCTCAAAACTTTACAAATATTAGCGAACTTATCTACCTCAACTGCATTGAGAGATTATACGACCTCTTCTATTTTTTGGCTGAGTGTCCCCTTCGTTCAGAGTTTTGGGTTTTATTTTCAGGAATAGTTATAGTTTTGAGAGCGTTTTGATTACTCGCGTTATTCAGGTCTGGTTGTTTTAGGAAAGGGGTATCACAGTTTAATTTTTGATTTTGTATTGGTAAGCGTTAATACACTTCCCATAAAAAACCGACCACGTGGTTTTTGCACGAAAAAATGACCAACTTTGGAAATGCATATTTTCTCAGTCTTTCAGGTCATAGACCTGCGTTAGGTCTGTTAAAAAAAAGTTTACGCTGAACATGATGGCTTTTTTAAATGTGTCCATATCTTCATTTATTCATAATAAATACAAAAATTTGGGGACATGTTAATTATTGCACTTTTTACGAAAACTTCAAATTGAGCTGTGTAGGGATGAATTCGTCCTTGGAACGGCGCCCTACAGCAATCGATAGGAAACTTGAATAAGATCTCAATAGGCCACCTTCCACTTTGCCAGATTTCTTAACCGTTTTCGAATTATTCGCGATTTTCGGGCGAAAAACATGGTTTTTTACGTGCTCATGGAAAAAACCGATCGCTCCCGCTCTCCCAATTTCACCATACATAAACCAATAGGTTCAATACGTTATTCCAAACAAACTGGCACAAAACATGTGAAATTGGAAAAAAATTGAACTTCCATAATGAGGTAAACAAATGGTTGTTGATAGCAGAAGCATTCCGCATCCCAAAAGGTCAAAGTAAGAAAAAGTAAGTAATTGCAGCTTCCCTGTTCATTTTTTTGAAAAATTTCTCGGAACAAAAGTTGTAAATCGTAAAATTTGCCAAAATATTTATGTTTTCTTGAAAATCGGGAAAGAGAGTGATCGGTTTTTTCCAAAAAATTGCGAGTAAATAAACGAAACCTAGCGCAGGCCTGTGACTTAAAAGGTTGACAAAATCAAAAGTTGGCCATTTTTTCTTGCAAAAACCACTTGGTCGGTTGTTTTTATAGGCAGTTTAGTTTTAATTTAGTTTTTCTTAAGTTTTTATCATAGTTTTTGCATGTACAAGTCTTCTATCACATGAATCTCAGCCGACAACCACCTTCAGCAGACGGTTTTAGTAATCAATGCTGTATAAAAACGGTTTTTGTTTTAATGTGTGTTATAATTTTTGAAGAAAATATATTTTATTTTTCTTATATACACTTATATATTTATTCGTTCATTAAATTTAAAATGATTCGCATTTTGGCAGATTTTAATTGGCCAACGGGCTGGAAAGCCTGTTCATTGCTGTAAATACATACTTAAAAGTTCCGCCGAACATACTGAGCTCTTGTTCTGTTGACCTATAAGTTATACAAGCAAACTTTAGTCTACGAGGGCGTTGAAGTTTAAAATATACCTACACCGTCGGTCGACCCGAGGCCGCCCTTTTGTTTTCGTAAAATACATTTGTTCTCAGTTAGTGTATTTACGAGCTACAATCAGCGACAGTTATGCCAAAGTGTATGGTGCAAAAAAATTGTCTTTTGTACTAAATAAAATTTGATCAAGTATGTAAAATTCAAACCAACAACAAATGATATAACCCACGTGTCTGTTGTTAAACTAGTGGAGTTCAATTGATAGAATCAGTTGCAGTTTGTTATGAAGTTTGTTCAATATTTGTTCTTACAAGCATCCAGGGGAATTGTTAAAACTAGTGTTTTTATTTCTGTTTAGAAGTTCTGTTTAGTCGCATGAACGACCAGGTCTATATTTAACCTCAGTTTTGACAAGAAAAAAAACTCCCCGTCCTAAACAAGTGTTTCTCTATTTAGGGCAAAGTTTGAATAGTCCTGAAAGGAAATATTTTCAAAAAGAGTTTTTACTTTGTTTTCACCATGTTAATTAGTACGTTTGGCACTGCCGGTGTTTGTGACAAGTTGGAATTGACTCGGAAATTACTTTAAAAATTGTACTCTCAACTTAGAAGGGGACACAATTGGGTTTAGAAAATAAATAGGAAAGTTAATTAAGGTTTTTAGTCGAGATAAAAAAGTCAATGGCACGAGCGGGATTCGAACCCACGATCTTCGGCTAGATACGCCGATGCTCTACCACTTGAGCTATCGTGACCACGATCCGCTCGGACATTAACTTTCCATTTCAACCGCGCCTTTTGAATTTTCCCTCCTTTTTGCCGTTTTTCATCTTTGTCTGAAATATTCAGTATTTTGTCTGTTTATGTGCTCATACAGAGAGGTAGAGTGGTTAGTACTACATTGTGAACAGAAATCTCAGAAAATATAAGAATTGTAAACTTCTTTTAACTCCAATTTTTGCTTTAAAGTCCACTATAGGAAAGATAATAAAATAAAATTTTTCATGAATTGTTTTTGTCCTATTATAATTAAATGCGGTTGCAAATCTTTGTTTGAAATATTCAGTATTTTGTCTGTTTATGTGCTCATACAGAAAGGTAGAGTGGTTAGTAGTATATTGGGAACAGAAAGCTCAGAAAATATAAGAATTTTAAACTTCTTTTAAGTCCAATTTTTTGCTTTAAAGCCCACTATTCTCCGGGAAATAGTCTAGTCGCCGACTTTTGTATTTATTTACCGTCCATCAAACTTTTCGACAGGACTCGGATTAATTGAGAACAAACCTGTGCCAACAGCTGTTGCAAACAACAAATACAAAAAGAGAATCTACATACTCATCCCACCTTCCTCATTTCTATTCTAAACCTGTGAATGCCTGATATTATGATTTAAAATATTAATATGAGGCCAGTTTATGCAAAATGTGGAGAGCTAGTAGTAAAATAAAGAAAAATAATTTACAGCACACACACACACACACACACACACACACACACACACACACACACACACACACATTTCATCACATTCATTTTCATCGCATAACACAACTGCAATACGCCAATTGTGTAGAAAATTAAAGGGTTATCAAGAAGATTATTTATCAGTGCAGGTAAAAGTGCCCGGATTTGTATGCCATTGCATACATTTTTGCTAAAATTTATGATAATGATGATCTGATATTTTATCTCCTCTGTGGTACAGTGAGTCGAATTTCATTCGTTATAAATTTCCATATTTGAAGAATATTGCAAATATAAACATTTTTGATTGTTTAGAAAAATAAAAATAAACTTGATAACTATAAAAATAACTACTAAAATGGGAGGGAAAAGACAAGAGCCAAAATGTCTAAATAAAAAAATTATTAGTCAGATGATGTCTCTGATATTCATCACGAGTATTTTAATATTTTTTGTGCAAATTATAAGGTATATTTAATGGTTTGTTGAGCATAAAATATTGTGCTTTTGTGAAAAATATGGGGAATTTTTAAGGATTTGTATTGCATATGAATCCGGGCACTAATCTGGATAGATAAGAAAATAAGATTTCCAAAAATATGATTTTCCTATCACATATTGCTTTCTACTTCGTTCCTATCGAAATTCCAAACTTGTGGCTGTCATAAGAGAGAAATAGGCCTTGTTCCGTAACAATCAAAGAAAGGAACAAATTTGAAAAATCAAAAACGTCCTTTAAAATTAGGCAAAAGTTAAGAGGACATGGCAAATCCGCTGTCCATTTAAAACAATTCAGGCACATCTACCTTGAAGATTGTTCCTGCAACGGTTATTCACCACAAGCTCTTGCAATGTATGACCGAGAGCTGGTAATGATGTACTGTTGAAAATTGTTTTTCCTGCCCCTTGAATTCATCGAGAATGGAAGAGTTTTTTAACAAGTCACGGGGAAAGTCCAGCGGTCCCACATTCGGCGTAATTACAAAAGCCCATTTTTTCAAAAATACCGCCACCACGTGGGTTCATATGACCTTTACTGTTGCAATCCCTCGTTAAAAAAACTATAAAAAAATTGGCAGGAAAATAAGAAATTCTAGTTCACAAAAAAAATACACATAATATTAAAGACTAAGCTATATACCAGTAGAAAAGCGGAAGATTTTCATAGAGACAACTCATAACTTGGAATTTAACGACGGTTAAACTGCAGACAGTTGAGAGAAGTTTATCTTTGTGATGTCTTTTCAGCATGACAATACAGAACTAATTTTTTGTACGGACGATGATTGATGATGCTATGAAACTCTGAGATAAAACCACAACTTCGACACGACTTCAGTTAGAGCGACTCTTATTTAAAAAAATATGAGCAGCTAATCTAACATATATAATTTTTTAAATTAGTAATTCAATAAAAAATTCCGTCATTAAGTCACACCTGTAATCAAAAGTAAAAATGACTGGAAAATAGCGTGAAACCTTCTAACCCGGAAAATAATGGTGTATTTTCGATCTATGATCTATTGCCAAAGGTGGCTAAAAGAAAAACGGAACTTTTGATTGAATCGAAAATGTCTATAAGCGGAGGGTGGGAGAGAGAGAGAGAGAGAGAGAGAGAGAGAGAGAGAGAGAGAGAGAGAGAGTGAGAGAGAGAGTGAGAGAGAGAAGAGAGAGAGAAGAGAGAGAGAAATAGAGACAGAGAGAGAGAGAGAGAGAGAAAAGAGAGAGAGTGAGAGGGAGAGTGAGGGAGCGAGTGAGAGAGCGAGTGTGTGTGTGTGAGAGAGAGAGAGAAGAGAGAGAGAGCGAGTGATGGGGAGAGACAGACAGACAGAGTTACACCGAAAAACTAAAACTTTTGATTTGTCAAAATGTCAAACAAAAAATTTTCTCAGGGCTTTTTGAATATAAATATATAAAACAATATGAGCAGTTAATCTAATATATATAATTTTTATAATTAGTAATTGAATAAAAAATTCTGTTAGTAAGTCACACCTGTAATTAAAAATAAAGGTGAAATAGCGTGAAACGTTAATAACCGGAAAATAATCGTGTATTTACAATCTATTGCCAAAGTTTACTAAAATAAAAACGAAACTTTTGCTTGAATCAAAAATGTCTTCATGAGGAGGGTTCTTATCAAGTCAAAAGTTTGAGGGGGAGAGCAAGAGGGAGAGGGAGAGAGAGGGTGAGGGAGAGGGAGAGAGAGAGAGAGAGAGAGAGAGAGAGTGAGAGAGAGACTCACACCGAAAAACCGAAAATTTATTCGTGTTATACCTCAACCTTGTCAAGGCGTTTTGAAACAACGTTGCAGCTCCTAAACTTGGAGAGAGGTAAACAATGGTATCGAACTACATCCACGATATCAATTTCCCAATCAAGAAACTCGGTCTTAAAACGGAAGTTTAGCACTTTGTAAACTGTCGTCAGTAATACATTACCTTGCTAGACACCTTGTGTAATTGTATCCTTTTCCATCGCCAATTTCGTTTATAAATGTTATCTGGATAAAGTAAAAAGGCAACTCATTATTTTACACGGCACTTTTCACTCGCACAAGTTTACAACGGTGTAGCCTTTCTGAGGTGAGCGTATTAATTTCCTATCCTCATTAAATATTAAATGCTTGTTATTGTTCAAATACGGCGGAGGAAAAACTTTGATTAAAATTTCATGCTAACAATTTCTTTATAATTGCTACAATTATTCCAAGAGAAAAAACATTAATGAATACGGAATTAGCACGGGAGAATACATAAACACCTTTGCCTGAACAAAAGAAGAGAAAAAATGTTTAAACCCTGTATGTTTTTTTAATGGTCTTAAATATGTGGTATTATTTAAAAACAAGTAATACATGATGGATTGTTCATTTTTTAATTGCTGAGACCCCTCTATTTTTGGAAAAAATACATACATATATATTGAAATATGGGAGGTTTACGGTACATACAGTCTGAGGTCATCGATAGCTCTCTGCGTGTTTTACTTTTTTTTCCTCTGTCACGCGATTATTCTTAACTACAGCCATTTGAGCGTCTCGGTCTGGATACTGACTTTCTGCTCTTATATGTATGTCCATATTCTAAAATGCTAGCCTGTTTTTGAACCTTAGGTTGTCAACTATCAAATAGTAACGAAAACATGTATTTACAGATAGATGTGCGAATCCGACGACCCACCGAATCAGACACCAGGACTTTTATTTGAGATCTTAGGCGCTCGACACGGTAGAATACGTCGGAGTGGAGACCTCTACGTCACCTGGTAACCCATCATCACCCGATACAAACATAAAAGTCCGGTCATATTCACTCGCTAATAACGCACTTTTACTATTCAAACGTCAGTATCCCAGATTAATTGATATTCCTCGGGGCGTGATCTAACCTACTCCATTCTCGCTAATAACTTACTTTTACTCTTCAGACGTCACACTCACGCCAGGGTACTAGATATTCCTTGGGACGTGGTCGAACCCATTCCATTCTCGCTGATTACTTAATTTTACTTTTCAAACGGCACATACTCACCAGAGGAGATGATATTTCTTGGGGCGTGATCTAACCCCCTCGATTCTCGCTAATAACCTTCGTTTACTCTTCAGAGGTCACATAGTTACCCCAGAGAACTAGATTTTTCCTTGGGACATGGTGGAACCCATTCCATTCTCGCTGATTACTTAATTTTACTTTACAAACGTCACATACTACCAGAGGAGATGATATTCCTTGGGGCGTGGTCGAACCCATTCCATTCTCGCTGATTACTTAATTTTTCTTTTAAAAAGTCACATACTCGCTAGAGGAGATGATATTCATCAGGGCGTGGTCGAGTCCACTCCATTCTCGCTAATAACTTACTTTTACTCTTCAGACGTCACACTCACCCTAGGGTACTAGATATTCCTTGGGAAGTGGTCGAACCCATTCCATTCTCGCTGATTACTTAATTTTACTTTTAAAAAGTCACATACTCACCAGAGGAGATGATATTTCTTGGGGCGTGATCTAACCCCCTCGATTCTCGCTAATAACCTTCGTTTACTTTTCAGAGGTCACATAGTAACCCCAGAGAACTAGATTTTTCCTTGGGGCATGGTCGAACCCATTCCATTCTCGATGATTACTTAATTTTACTTTACAAACGTCACATACTCACCAGAGGAGATGATATTCCTTGGGGCGTGGTCTAACCCATGCCATTCTCGCTGATTACTTAATTTTACTTTTCAAACGTCACATACTCACCAGAGGAGAAGATATTCCTTGGAGCGTGGTCTAACCCCCTCGATTCTCGCTAATAAACTTCGTTTACTCTTCAGAGGTCACATAGTAACCCCAGAGTACTAGATTTTTCCTTGGGACATGGTTGAACCCATTCCATTCTCGCTGTTTACTTAATTTTACTTTTCAAACGTCACATCCTCACCAAAGGGCTTGATATTCTTCGGGGCGTGGTCGAGTCCACTCCATTCCCGCTAATAACTTACTTTTACTCTTCAGACATTATATGCTCACCCCAGAATATTCGTTATTCCTCAGGAAAGTTTGCTTTTAAAATTTTTCTATGATTTGGACGGGTTCTCAACGATACAGATTCATTGACTAGTGATAACAACCCATTATGTATTGTGATTAAGGAAATGCGGAAATAAAGGCAAAACGCCCTACCATCTCCAGGAACACACAATCTTCAGAAAATAAAGCTCAACTACAAGCAAAACCAGGGAAAATCTTAGAAGTTTGAGAAGCTGGTAATATACTTGGGGTGTTTTAGGTCGAGTATTTCAGTGTGCGTAAGAAAAAAATGTTATCGGTACTGAGCTTGTAAAGTTAGTGTTGGTCGTGGGACTGGAAATCGGTCATCACAAGTTGAACCGAAATTGGGCTACTTATTGGGTATTATTATTATTATTAATTTTTTTTGTAGTTATTCAAACCAGTTTCGGTGATTTCTTCAATTAGGAACGTGTTTAAATAAAATAAACAAACCCACGTGTGTGGACTGACTTAAGAAGAAACCCAGTTTAGGTCAAACTTGTGTTCATCCCCTCCCAGAACATGAACCCCCATTAACTTTACAAGCACAGTATCTATAACAATTTTTCTTACACATACTGACAATTTTTTGTGACATTTTTAATTTCACAAACCTCTACAACTTTCCCTTTCTGCCATACCACTTTTTCTAAAACAAGTCTAACAGGGGAACCCTGGAAAATGAAAAGTCCTTGTTACTACATAATTGCTCTTAAAATACTATGTCAACTCACCAAAAATCAATAATCACTTAAATTGTCCCCAAAACTTTCGTTTGCATTACCCATTTCTTCAACCTATAGAAATTCTGTTTTATAAGAGTAATTTTTGAGCAAAAACAACTCACTTCTCACCTTCCTAGTTATTACAGACCAATTGTTCTTTTGTCCATAATTGGAAAGATATTAGGAAAAATACTGTTGTTCCGCTCGTATAATGCAATTCTTTTCACTTTCATCATTATTCCTAATTAATTAATCTTTATGTAAGGTATTGGTTGAGATAAAAAGTCAATGGCACGAGCGGGATTAGAACCCACGATCTTCGGCTAAATACGCCGCTGCTCTACCACTTGAGTGACCGAGTAAATCGAAATCACGATATTTCGATTTACTCGGACACTAAATTCTCACCTCAACCCAACCTTTTTGAATTTTGAAAAATAGCAAAAAGGAGGAAAAATTCGAAAGGTTGGGTTGAGGTGGGAAGTTAGCGTCCGAGTGGATCGAAGTCACGATAGCTCAAGTGGTAGAGCAGGGGCGTATTTAGCCAAAGGTCGTGGGTTCGAATCCCGCTTGTGACACTGACTTTTTTATCTCAACCAATACCTTACATAAATATTAATTAATTGAAAGATGTTATTTGGTCAATCGGACCACGAAATTTAATGAATTATTCCTAATCAAAAATGCTACTTGATTTATAAAATACAGCTTTTCAGGAGAAGCGAATTTTTGACACAATACCCACTTCATAAAATATTTTAGCTGAGAGATAATTTTTGCCACTGTATATTCATAAAAAGTAGAGACTTTAAACAACATACAGAAAATTCATCAAGAAAATATATGACAAAACACAAAAGAAGTTGCTATAAAACTAAACGAAAAAAATCATAACTTACACATTTAACAACAGATCAGCTTCCGCATGAGTTAAAATTGTTAAACCTTCTACTAATCCCCCTCGTACAGGATGATTTTAGAGGCCAAGATGAGAAAGGCCGGTGCAAAAAGAGTCGAATGCGAACGACGATGATGTATTGAGGTCATACGGCTCTGCCAGACGCAAAATCGATGCTATCATAAAGGACCTCCAATGAAAAATGTAAATCTGATATTTCACCCCGTAAATAAAATCGTCGGAATATAATTAATTTAGGGTTAAATTATTACTGGTAAGGTTTTGACAGTGCTAAACCGGATCCGATATCAATTTACGTATGGATATCGACTGGGATAATGAGTTTTCGTAAAAAATAATTTCCGATGTTTTCAAAAATCGTTTTATTAAACGGACCGAAAATTTATAAGGGTTAGTAATAAAGGGTTATAATTATTTTAATTCAAAGCGAGTACATTTGTTGAGCATTGTGTGTTCTTTAATGAAAGCATAGCCTAATGGTAAAAAAAATATCCTTAAGGAAAGAATGGAATCGAACTTTTGCATCATTAATCTCACAGTCTGGGATTTGTTTCTTCGAACTTTCCTTTGAAAGTTAACAAACTGGAAAAATGAATCAAGATACCAGAAAAAAAGTCGAACAGTCGAATCGAAACAACAGGTGTGTTTTAATGTTTCAAAAACTAATTAAGAATAAAACAGTCCGTTGAATATTTTATTTAAAAAAGAAAAAGAACTTTACGCCATGAGTATTCTTAAATTTTCCCAGATGGAAGATAAATTCATATATATATANATATATATATAGTTTTTTAGCAAGGCTGATTTGAAAGAAAATGCTCAGGTCCTTCGCCGAGATATATCGGTGAATACATCCCCTTAATTAGGACTTGGAAACTTTAAGTAATAATATTTACAAAGTTAACAAATACAATTTACCTATGGTTTCAAGTCTAATGAAATTACTAATTTAATTTACCGAGAATGAGATCAAACACAAGTCTATTCTATATTAGATATATAACCTACATCCTGTTATCTTATACTGCACCTAACCTAAATTTTCCAACTTAATGTCAGAAACAATATGCATTTTTGATGCAGAATTTTATAATCGGATTTCGTTTCTTCAGGATGCAAATTAAAGCCGTCATGATAATCATCTAAGATTTTATATACGTAATATTGACAGTGGGGCGCGTTAGAAATTGCTAGTATAATGATGTGAATTCTAAAATATATGAGATTATGTTGACAACATGGTTGAAAGAAGTTACGAATTAAATTTAAATTTAACGAGATTAAATATGATCCGTCCATACACCCAAAGACAAAAATAAAACCGGTCACTTGTATTTATGTGTTTTCCATAATAAATTGGCACAACGTGAACTTTGGGCCAAAGCCCGCGCAGGTGCCCCCTATGCAGAGAAAGGTTACTCGATGTGTCCCACATAAGGCGTGTCATACCTTGGCTCCGTGTCTCCGTATAGAGAGCGTGTAGGCATGCCGCCGGATTTACAATGGCTCTCGCACACGGTAGCGAGTTTCAGGTTCCCCTGTTCCGCTTTTTATCGGAAGTAGGAACATTTTATTGTATGTAGCCGACAAAATATGTGTTTTGTATGAGTGAGTGTATTTATTAGAGTGAATGGGGAGGGGTTGATGGTAAAATAGCATCCCCATGGCCCCTCGAGCTCTGAACCTGGCTTGGGTTTATGGCGGAATATTTATAAAAGTACCCCATCGACCCCAATTAGATTGGTTTGTTATTGTATACAGCTCGATGGAGGAATATTCACTGCATCTGTAAGGTTTCGTGGTCCGAGTGACCAAATAAATTCTTTTCAATTAATTAATCTTTAATTAAGAGAGGTACAAAGTGGCTACCTTTAATAAGTTTTAATTATCTCTTAGACTCTCCTCCATTGACTCAACAATATTTGGTACGTTTTAAAGGATTAGAGAATAAAATACAGATAAAATCTTACACTTGTGTTTACAATTGGATTTTATAAATAAATCTTTCAATAGTCAATCTCTTTTTTGTCGGTTTTTCTGTCAAGCTTCTTTTATACGTTCCGTTGGTTGATATTTTATAAATTCTAATATTTATATGTTCATTATATTTAGTGGTCTATTGACCAAATTAATTCTTACAATTAAACAATCTTTATTTTTAAGATTTTGGTTGAGATGAAAAAGTCAGGGTCACGAGCGGGATTTGAACCCACGACCTTCGGCTATACCCCGCTGCTCTACCATTTGAGCTATCGTGATTTCGATCCACTCGGTCACCAATTTCCCATCTCAACCCCACCTTTTAAATTTTCCCTCCTTTTTTGCCATTTTTCATTTTTTTTTATCTCAACCAAAACCTTAATTAAAGATTAATTAATTGAAAATATTCAGTTCTCCATCCAGAATAGAATGAATGCAATGTATATAGGTGGGAATGTATTTATTTGTGTGACTGCGTATTGAACGTGTGTTGCAACATTTTGCATGGGCTCGGGGCTGAAATGACCAAGCTGTAGGATGCCCCTTTATTAAAATAATAATAATAATATTTAATGGAGTTAGTTTAACCTTATACTGGTTTTTAATATAAGATTATAATACTTAAGACTTTTGATATTTTTATGCAAATAAAAACGCACATGGTTGCAGTATGATTTGATTTCATATCCAAGAACAAGGTAGAAAGCCCTTATTCAAGTCATTTTAACAAATTAGAGGAATTTAATGAGATTTAAAACCATAGAGATCTCACTGTTTGTACATTAACTGTTTAAACGTTTTTTTCTTTTTGTAAATATAAACATTCAAAAAAATTATGTTTATGTAGTCTGTTGATGTTTTAACACGCGGGTTTGCCTTAAAAATACTTCCAGTCGCTATTGATTTTATTTAAATGGGCGAATATTCAGCGTTGTTTGTTAGGTTGTCAAGATTCGCTGAGCCAGCCTAACAATTTAACTTCGTGCTGAAGTACGAATTTACGAAGGATTTTAACGTCGGCATGAAATACATTTTTTACTTAACGTTTTAGATATTGGTCATTCAGTAAGGATCATAGGGAAAATGTTCCAAGAAAGCTGAAATAATTTTCATGCTGAACCTGCGTAAGGACGGTTTTGAATATCCCTTAAGCCGGGAATACACTTACCCGATGCAACGCCATGCGACGCTACCCGACGCAAATCCAAAGTCCAATTTTCCATAAGGTTGTATTACCCCCGTGCACATCTGCCCGATGGAATGCAACGCTACCCTACTCTACGCTCTGCGATCCCCACTATCAAGATTTTCGTCGGGTCGCATCGAATACAGTCGAAGCCAAAAAACCGGACATTCATACTTTTATTCAAACTACAAGTTTTATTGCCATTATATTAATTAAAACAAACTTTTTTTAATATAAACCAAAGTAACCGAGATCAAAAGTTCATTAGTTTTTATTTTTAAAAATTTTTTTTAATTGGTTTCGTATAAAATTGATCAAAACTCCGGAATACAATTTTTTGATAAAATGAATTTAACTAACAATTTATTATACTGTTTTGCTCAAAAAATTTAACTACCAATTTAATCAACAACCTAATTGAGGGTCGGTCCAATGTACTCAATCTCTCTCATCGGCCCTCTTACGCTAAACTTTCACACTAGTAAATACATTCGCTCTCAATACATGCTAGGGACACAAAACTGTACGCTCTATGTACAAGAAAACAACCTGATTCTTCCAAGAATCAAAAAAGGAGACGATACAAAATCGAGTGGCGTTGCTACACGCTCTCTTTATGGTCCCAAACAGTTTCACCTTCAATTAGGCAGGGCACATCGAACCATCTTTCTTCCTATTTTTAATCGGGCCTATTCTTAATTTATTTGTTGAAATGTTTCCCTAATTTAATTTTAAACGAACTTCCATCTTATTCCAGAGAATAATAGTCGAAAAAATGTAGTTTTAAATGTATATCCACGAACGGTAAAATATAAGGGGCTTCATTTTATTTTGATAAACTGTAGTTATTCTTTTTTTAAGAGGGAAAAGGGTTTAATGGAAAGCCAATTTTCAACCAAGTTGACCCTTTTAGGTCAACGTTGTTTTGCAAGCCCCAGGTGCACCTTTCGATTAAGTAATATCTGAGCAGGATTATAACGTTCTTCCTCCACCCGGGCTTCCTTTCAAATTAGAATTCGGGAAGAGAGGAAAAAAGAAGAAAGAATTACGGAGCAAAAAGAGCAGCTCTCTTTTATTTCTTAATTCCGCACGATTTACAACGAGATTTAAAAGGATTCCAATTAATCTGCTTTGGAAATAATTTTATTAAAATATTACCAGCTTTTGCAGTTGGTCATCCACCCTTATTCGATGTGCCTTTTTTTATCATAAACATGTTGAATTTGGTTATTTTTCTAACCAGCATAACTTTAATTTATAAATTTATATAACTTCAATCATATTTGTTCTTTCTCGAAATATTAGTTAGATATAAAAATTCGTTAGAGATTTTTCTATCACAGATTTTTAACTATCGGTCTGAAGTCTGCCTATCCATCAGGCACTTACTTATTTTCTATATCACAAATAGGTTAATTTTTCCTAAAATCGTGATAATAATACTAAGAACTTGTTTTTACATAACTAAATAGGTAAAGATTTTTTTTTCATTTTGTTTATTGATTTGAACGTCGCTTTTATATTTGTTAGGTTACCATCATGCGCACACACATACATATAATTGCCAGTGCTAACTGTGATTCAAATGAACGGATAATCAATCAATAGCCGCAGCATCTGGCAGTGCAGGATCTGTCGGGTTTACTGATTTATTGTAGACATTGTAGTGGGTACCTCCAACTCCGACAATATTCACAGCCAAATATCTGCCATTAACACACAGCGTTCATCGTTTTTTATTTGTTCCGTGATTTTTTTTTCTGGTTTTATCGAACGGTACTCTCATATCCTAGTAGGGGAAAAATCCACCGGTTTTTGAGGGAAAACGTTTGTAGACCTAGTAACATCTGTATTTTAGACGGATTTTACAACAGAAATGTAGCTCTATGTAGCAGTTGTAATACTAAAACAGATTCCAATTTTCTAATGGCATTGTAAGGTTGGAAAACATACATTTAAACATTAATTGAAATAATTAATTAAGGTTTTCAGTTGAGATAAAAAAAGTCAATAGCCCGATTCGAACCCACGATCTTCGGCTTGATACACCGCTGCTCTACCACTTGAGCTATCGTGACCTCGATCCACTCGGACACTAACTTCCCATCTCAACCACACCTTTTGAATTTTCCCTCCTTTTTGCCATTTTTCAAATGTCGTGTAATCAATTTGATTCTTGGCGACAAATGAAATGGTGTAATCTCACCTGTGATGAACGACCAGCTGTTTAATATTGATACTTTGGGATCAGGGATGAGGTCCAAGAATGGCAATTATTGCACTACCGCCAACCTTTTGGAATTTATTATGACTTCCTCTGAGCTCAACATTTATATACAATAATGAGTATGAAGTTTTATGTTCCTGTCTTCTCTTAAATATGAAATTTTATATATATATATATATATATATATATGTGTATAAATATATAATTAAATTTACAATTTAAAATTATTTCGGTGAATGAGTTTTGGGTATTGGTCGAGGAGAAAAAAAACGATACAAAATACGAAATTTATGGGATTCTACAGGAAATTTAGTAGCATTCAGATTTTTCTCTCTACTTTGGCTGATTTTACACTCCTCTTAAAAATATTTTGCAGTAGAAGGCAAAATAAAGTGGTTTCGACCTAACGCACTAGAACAGCATTCCGGCTATTTTCAAAAAATCATATCTCCGGTTATATTGTACTGATTTTAATCACTCAGTGCTCATTCGTCTTGCCAAAAAATCTAGTTTTAAAGAAAAATGTGGAAAATGGTGCTTATCTTTTAAAATTAGGAATTTGAATTCGACTTATTATTATTGCCGGGTTAAATATCAAAACTGCGATGGTGGATTCACTAAATAAAACGTAGTTCAGTGTCATCTGTCATCAAAACAAGGTTTCTAACTTGACTCTTTTTTCTTTTTTTTCCCTTGGATACCAGGGACTGGAGAAGTTCCCTCCTGAGCACTACAGCTGAGCTGTACAGCTTATTGTACTTTATCCATGGCTCCATATTTTGGGGGAGGGCTCGCAACACAAATGTGAACTTGAGCCCCCGTTGTACCGGTGTTCTTCCATCCGATCACTGAGATCCGATCCCGCCCCTTCCATTGATGACTGCCGTGTCAATGTCTTTCAATTGCGGCCACCGGTCTCCTTAGGAGTCAGAAAAAGTCCAGAGGCGATGGTGGGGATCGAACCCACGACCGCGGGATCTACTAGCACAGAGTCTGACGACTTAACCACTCGGCTCCCGAGGCCCCCCAACTTGACTCTTACTGCCATATTAACATTTTTGTTAAAATCAGATTTTTTTACAGGAAATTAGTAATTTCTCCACTTTAGCGTCATTAAAATACAAATCAGGCCTTCATTTCGCAAACTACATTAAATTTTCCACAAGATAGCAACATTACTGTTGAAGAGAGAGAGAGAGAGAGAGAGAGAGAGAGAGAGAGAGAGAGTGAGAGAGAAGGATATTTCGGACAATCGATGTTTCATCAGGATTGGCTTTTCTCCATCAATCCGTCAAATCCGCATTATCCGGGCGATAATAAATTAATCCAGGTCTTCACATCTACAAAGGAGGAATCTAAGCGGAAGCCAGACAATCAATAAAAAACTAAGGGAGGTCTACCTCTTTCGTCTCCAATATTTGCAACCACAACTGTCGCATTTCAAATCCATTTATAACTCAACGCTGGGACAGTGACCAGTGACTAACTCTAAACTGTAATTGATTCGTGATCAATTGACCAGTGTCACTCAACTACCGGTCCGGTTTCAACTACTGATTGCCCAATGACTATCCTTTTCGTTGCACCCGCTCCATATTTGCAAACCTCTCGAGAGGGTTCTACGGGTGGCTTTCTTCCCCGTGGCAGCTACTACCCTGAGACTTCACTCACTAAACTTCAAGCAAATCTTTCAATAAAAAGTTGTTTTTCCTGAAAGGTTTTTCTTCTTAAAAAATAATCTTCTGTATTTAATTACCTAATTTGTACGGAGAAGAGTGACCGCAGGCGTCTTTGACTTCTCTCGTGTCCCAGCCCATAGGGTAAATTGCACATCCACCGCAGACGAGCAAAGCTGAAACAAAAAGCAACAATTTGTTATTCAATTTCTAAATATATTTTGTAGGTCAATATCGTTAGCATGTACTTGAGTGAGTTTAACTTTTGTTCTCTTTCCAATGGGCCATTTTGGGCAAGTTGGAAAAGACTTCGTTTTTCCGCAAAAAATATTTCCAATTTTTTTCCCCGAATAGCTTCAGAACTGTAGCTCTAAATTAAAAACCTTTTGCAACGTCCATTTCAAAGTTAAAAAATCTTTAAAAATGTAAATTGATGGATACGTTGATCTTGGAAATATTTAAGCCTTTATTCGTATTCCTGTACTCTGGTGAGTTAGATCAAAACAGGTTGACTGGTGGAAGAAACTAGACAAAATTTTTTTTAAGTTATCAGGGTTTTTTCCAAAAACATAAGAAATGCTGCATATCCAGAATGCGTTCAAAAATTGAAAAGACCCGCCTTTTCTTGAACAATTTTTTTGCTATTGGCCTTTGGTTCTGGGTAGCCTTTTACCACAGCACTTTTGAATTTTTCGCATGTACCCCAAATTTCGAAGCATTATTTTTTTCGTGGTTCTGGTTTGCTTCCGAGCCGAAGCAAGACTGAGAAATATTTGAGCGATGGAAAATGAGTTTGACAAAGTCAGACTACTTTAAACCTTCGTCTTAAGCTCTTACATTGACATACAATATGGCATTGAAAATCCTCTGAACCTCGATTGTTTAAAGTGCTGACACACCGACGCTCTTGTCATGATATAATTTTGGAAAAAGGGTCTGAAACCAGCTGGGACGCAGCTTAAGAATGAGTAAAGGAAATACCAGACTTCATGGACATGACGTTAGACAACAGACTTTTATTATTATTTTATTTGCCTTCAACTGCACTTTGAATAATGGAACAATGAGCAAGATGTGTATGTATACACGTAAATTAAGTACATGCGGAGGAATGCCATTTCTGACCGCTTGACAACTTTCTTGGAAACTGGTGTTAGGCGTCTATGCTGTCATTTCAGTCCTGATGAGGATGTTGTGGAGAATGCGTGGATTAGCTTTTTTCGATTATAAAAGTGTTCAGTTGCCATTCGATTTGATTATTCCTGGCTGCTCCTTGCTTCAATATTTCCAATGGAGGTAGGTTTAGCAATGTTTCTAGTGCAGGTGGCGGGACTGTTTTCATTGCCTCCGTGATAAGTTTACCAATCTCGGGATGCTGCCTAATGTTTGGTTAACTTGTTCTTGCTGAGATTTGTGCCCCCCCCCCAGATTGCCCTATGGTCTTATTACTGGTGTTTTAGCCTGTGGGTCATTTTCGGTTTTAGTCTCCAGCCTAAGGTTCATCTTCTAGTCATTATGGATATTTTACCTTTTCAATTAATTATTCTTTTTATCTAAGGTTTTTGACTTACATGATAAATTAGTTACAACCGTTAGAATTTTCCCTCTTTTTGCCATATTTTCAAATGTTGTGTAATCAGGATTCTATTCTCAGCGACTTATGAAGTGGCTGCAGGGAACTGTTAGTGAAGTAATTACTTTTTTAATTATTAAATTAATCCATATTTGGTTAGTGGTCACAATAGATCATATTAATTATTCCGATTAATTATTCTTTTTATGAAACGTTTTTGGTTGGATTGGAAGATGGTAAACAGACTTTTAGAACAAACCTTGTGCAAACAATGTAATTACGTGTGACGTATTAAAAAAAAAAAAGAAAATAAACGTATTAAAATGTAATCGCCAAAACGGCACTTCGTTCCGCTAAACCTGCACGACCGAACTGCCAAGTGGGTCTTTAATCTCATGTGAATTTCTAAAATTCGGACTTTGAGGTTTTCTTCAAAGGGCTAACTCACTGCCTCAGGGTTAAAAATACACATGGGTTTTTGGACTGTGATTATTCTATCTAGCTATGGAGCTATCGTGACTCACGTCGTTAGTGCAGCGGCAGTATTGAGCGAAGGTCGTGGGTTCGAATCCCGCTTGTTACACATATTTTTCATCTCAACAAAAAACTATAGATAAAAATTATAATTAATTAGAATAATTAATATAGTCAATTGTGACCACTAAGCAAATATGGATTAATTTTATTTTTTGTTAAGATGTGCTACAGCTGAAAGTTCCAGGTTCATTTTTTATGAAAGATTATCCCTAAGTATTTAATCTAGATTTTTACTTGCAGCATTTAATGATTAAAGCGTAGACATAGGCTTTGTATTTATAATAAATATACATAAGTTCACTAATTTTCGTGGTCCGCTTGGAATTTGGACGAAAATTAGTGAATTTAATAAAGTTAAAACGAAGTATATCTTCACTAAAGCTCTCCGTAGCCATTTCATTTGTCGTCGAGAATCAAAAAGATTACACGACATCTGAAAAATTGCAAATAGGAGGGAAAATTCAAAAGGTGAGATTGAGATGGGAAGTTGGTGCCCGAGAGGATCGAAGTCACGATAGCTCAAGTGGTAGAGTAGCGGCGTATCAAGCCGAAGGTCGTGGGTTCGAATCCCGCTCGTGACACTGGCTTTTTTTTAATCTCAACTAAAAACCTTAATGAATTGAATTATAATTTATGTAGTCATCTACCAACATTTTTTTAAAATGTCTGTGCATTACGGGAAAAATAAACAACATCCCAATTTTCATCAAATGACTAAATATTATAAAGTCCATGTTGACAAAAAAGTGTCTAAATCGTTTCTTAATATTTTAAAATCCATACCATCGCTGTTTCATTGAAAATTATTATGTTTTTACGGAAGGAAAATTTAATTAATGGATTTTGAAAAATAACAAAATAATAGATTTTAATTCCATAAATTTGTTTATTGGACACAATGATATTTTTAAACAATTAATATCGTGTATAAAGTCCTCTGTTAGCTAAAACCTCTGTGCACCTGTTAGGCATAATGTGAATAATGTACTCACTAATTTCATAAGGAATTTTACTCCAAAGATTTTGCAACGCTGCACTCAGTTTGGATGGTGATCGAAAAGCCTTCTCTGCAACGCATACCACGTGTGCTCAATGGGATTGAGGTCTGGAGACAATGTGGAAGCGGCAGATAGGAAGTTCCCACGTTTTTATAACATTGAACTACTCTGCCTCTATGAGGTCTGGCATTGTCATCCAGAATTCAAAAATACCTGCCAATGAGATCCCTGGTTTGAACGTTATATTCTTCGATTATTTCTTGGACAACGGACTGCGGTGAGGTTGCCTTTAACATTATGGAGTTGTTAAAGTCCGGTTCATCCTCCAGTGTAAATCCCAGCACAGACCATTATACGACCCCTTCAAACTGCACTGGGAGCAAGAACTGGGGCATTGGCGATTCTTCGGCCCTGCTATCACTATAAGACAAAAACGAGACTCGTCATTTTACATACCAGCATTTCAACTGGTGTTCTCTTCTAGACCTCGCTGCACCATATTCTAGAGTTGTTGGTGGCGGGCTGTTGCTGCACGTCCTCTCTCAAAGGAGGCGATGGAGGCCAACTGATAAAGGCTTTGCCAAAACATCTGGTACTTGATTTAGGATATGGCAGGCATTATGCAAGGATTCCTTCTTGCAGCAATGACAATATTTCTGTCTTCCGTTAACGTCGTAATATCCAATACTAGGCCTCCTAGCGGAACTTCCAGTCTCTCAGTATCGGGCTAAAGCTAGGAAGACGACACTCTGAAAAACGCCATCCACTCCTGCGACATCCACCTACCGGTGACCTCGATGACTCATTCGCGAATAATATGGTGAACTTCTGGCTCAAGATGATATCTTTTTTATCTCACCTAAAATCCTTAATTAATTGAAAAATAATAAGTTTATTTTCTAGGTAAATGCAATTAATGAATTTTTTGAGAGATATGTTTTAAATCCGCGTTGTGAACACTATTGTCCTACCAACATGCTTACTGACATAATAACTAAAGGTATCGTAAAATAATAAGGTATAAACAAATTAGCAAAAATTTGAAATTTTAATGCTAATTTCACATTAAAAAAATCTGAGCAGGTTTTGACAATGAAAAAAAATTAACGTATTCAAAATATATACTTTAATAAATATTAATGTAGTGTTATTATTTAATTAAATTAATTTTAAAATGTGGCATTCTCTCGTCCGTTTGTCCTCCTTGTTTTGTTTTCAGTGATATTTTACGGTATATTCACGAAATAATAAAAATAAATCAAATGTATCGCGAGTATTCGTAGACTTGTGCGGGGTTTCATGCAAATTGACTAAATTTTAATTGCGTACCTAGCGTTTAAAATTTAAATGGCACCCTTTTAACCGCTTAAGAACAATACGTGCGGGAGCATAAGCATGCACCCTGCCTCCGCCTGGGTATCAATTTCGAGGGTATAAAATAATGGAATGCTATCAGAATCTCTGAGCAACCACATTCTTGTAATTAGTTGTACGAAGTTAGTCCCATCTCGCGGTCTTTACGTTGAGGCTGAATGCGTGCTAAAGTTCTAACCATGTGGTTTCTGCAAATGGTCCATTCTACAAAAAAATATATGAACAGACAGAAACAGTTTTTTGTCCCATTGTTACAGTTAGTAAAAACCAAACTGTTTAATTAAATGAAAAAAAAACACGAATTGATAGCGTCAAGAGTTTTGTGAGTAACTGTTACAATTATTTAAATAGTTTTCAATGAATTAATCTTTATGAGTTACGATAGCTCAAGTAGTAGAGCAGCGGCGTATTTAGCCGAAGGTCGTGGGTTCGAATCCCGCTCGTGACACTGACATTTTTAACTCAACCAATACCTTACATAAAGATTAATTAATGGCAAGATGTTAATTGGTCAATCACACCAATTTTTTCTATTGTCTTTCAAATTTTTTTAATTGGTAAAGACATAAAATCAATAATTTACTCATCAATCAGAAGTAGCGCTTAGGAGGCGTTTAGCCACATTAAGAATTTGTTACTCACATAAATAAAATAAGATTAATTAGTATCTTTTAGCTATCAAAAATCTTCTTCCATTATTTCGTACATATAATTATTTCATTGGATCCCTATCCTTGTTAGTACATATTATACTTACACGGAGAGAGAGAGAGAGTGAGAGAGAGAGAGAGAGAGAGAGAGAGAGAGAGAGAGAGNCACCTATATATATATATACATATATACACACACACATACATACATACATACATACAAAAGTGAGAGAGAGAGAAGAGAGATTTTTATTGCCGGCAATCTTATTATTGTCTTTTTGCCAAGTTGGGTAATAGAAGTTTTTACTGTTTCAAGATAATGTATTTATTTGCGTGAATACTTGTGTAGTACAAAGAGTCGTTCGTATGTTAGACTAGTAGAGTACTATAGGTGTTTGTTTGTGTTAAATGTGATGAAAAATCGAGTACTACATCACCAGAGTATCATCAGCCACATGATGATGTAAGAAATAACGTTTTTAAGAACGAAATAGGGAAAGAGAATTTTATGTTAAGACGGCCTGAATTTTTTATTTCATCACACTATAACAGGCTATTAACTTACAATTTTTTTAAATTGGTAAAGATATAAAATGTATAATTTATGTATAAATCAATCTATAAAACTGGTAGTTAGCACCTAGTCAATAAAAAATGTAATCGCCTTAATAAAAAAAAAGAATCACAATAAGCAAAGAGGATTTTGTTTAATGGTAAATTATAAAAATGATATCTGAACGTTTTTTTTGGTATATATAACTTCCAGGTTGTTGCCCCCGGTAGATATAATACATCTCGTCAAGGCGATAACAAATTACGGGGCCGTAATGCACCGCAGAAACAGTGCCTCGGCGCCTCAAACAAATGGCGAGGAAAGGATGCTTAATGCCATCAGCACCGAGCCGTTATGATATTTTATTTACGATTCAAGGCCTCTTGTATTTTTCAAAAGGGGCTACTCCAGATAGATTTCCCGGGAGGAGCCGACGTTAATGAAAAGTTGCTGGATCGGACAGGATTTATTAACTAATGACCGGAGCCGAACCAATGAATAATTTACCTCCCGGGGCGGCGATCAATCAAGTGGCCGACTTAAGAAGAGTGCACTATCAAAATCAGCGATATATTGTTACAAAACGTTTTTATTCCCTGCTAAATCACCGTTTTAAAAATTTAGAAAGAAATTATGCTAAAAAATATTACTGTAATTTTTTAAAGCCGTATTGACGATTTTGTTAATCCTCTGTTCATCTAATTATCACCAAAAGGACTTGACGTCAAACAAAACCAAAAAGAGACACCTTTTCCAGAAGCTTTTATTTTACGATCTTTTTCGGACCGGGGAAGCAAATTTGCGTCATGCAGGAGTGGTGTTTGAGCCGTTGGACTGTAACTAGATCATCTCCGGTCCGCCTGTTCTCGCTGTGAGTGTCGAAGGAAGAAAGTTACCTGCTTGACGGCATTAACTACGTCTTCAACCCGAAAATGGATCCTATAAAACTTAACTTAATGATGCAAAATGATAGGAACTAAAGAACGGACAACGAATTGCTCACAAAAACAACTTATTATGTTTTCAATGGCCAGGACAAATTACTCGAAATGTTTTAAAATCTGCTATCATTGCAAATATTTTTTCTGACAATTTATAAACGGATTCACGACTTTGATTTAGTCAGAATGTTTTATTCTCAAATACAATTAATTGGCCATCTACAATTAAAAAGCCACGTGAAAAGAGTATTTGCGGTTGCTTTCCCGTATACTCGGTCGTCCTTAAAAGGACATGAGGATCTTTAACGTCCGCACCTACCCGTATGGCCTTATCGGAGGTTTTAAGCCTCAGGATGCGAGATGACGCACCTCTGCTCGCGACTGGGAGGTGTTACAGCGGCACGTTTTTGTGTAGAAGACGTCCCGGTCTCGAGGGACCAGGACGAATTTTACTCTCAGCTTGTCCATTCCGAGTGGACCTGCATTAAGCACCAAACCGTGTGCCGCCCGGAATGGGAAACCCTAGTAGGCTGAAAAGCATCAACCGGCTTCTCTCCGCACTCCCTGGATAGAGAAGGCAATTCCATCTCGCAGAGTGCTGGGACTTCTTTAGCCTCAGAACGATTGGATCCGCTCCGACCTCGGTTTAGTTTAAAATGGAATTTCTAACCATCCCTTACAATAACTCTACATTCGGAAAGGTAATCAAGAACGGTCCTCCCCGAACATCAAGCTCCCTCTAAGTTCTCGCCAGGAGCCTCACCACTAAGCCACTACGAGTCCATACCCATGCAGCTGGAGTTGGACTTGGAACATTATGCTATCCCACTCCCACTGGGGTCGCAAAGTCATGTAACATTGAGGTTCTTTTGCGTACGCACCAAGCCGTCAGGCTTTATCATACGTTTAGATTCTCAAGTTAGGAACCGCGCACGGAAAATTTGCTTCTTCCGTGAGGTTCGTTGTAGAAGCCCACAAATTCAAGGACTAATCGATAGACATGCTGACTTCTCCCAGTTGCCCCTTCCGAGGTTGGTTAACGTTGTGCACTTGTGCCGCGCGTAAAGAGATACCAGAAAATCTCGGGGGGGTCTCCCACGCCCTATTATGCTACTCCTCTAGTTCAGTTATGCACCTCCCCCCTCTGTGCAGATATGATCTGGTGCCCCAACCCCCGTGTGCGACTGATCCAGCACCCGCCGTCCGCGGCCAACTCAAAAGCCAATAAATAATTCCATGAATGCATTCGATGAACTCAGGAAGCGTAGTCTTCGCAACTCGCATGTTATACGTTCCGATCTTCTACATGCACGCTGAGGGTGCTTACGGAATACTTGCGCATAGGGAAACACGAATAAAATTTAGGCTTTAGAGAGTTCAAGGCTTCACTATTATTTTGTGTCTGGAACCCCCCCCCCCCTTGCACTCAAGGTTTGGGAGAGGTCTGAAGGAAATATGCCGTAGGACCTGGATCGAGAAAGGAAAGTTCCCTCGAAAGCAATGCTCATCTTTTCACGTTGCACACCACACCCCGGGCACATGATGGGATTACAGGGACCCACGGCTCCTCTGGGTGGATGGGATTATGTCACATGAGCGGGTATTGCACGAGTAAAAAGAGTATTTGAATCAAATGGGCTGGATAATTGCATTCATCATTTTAGGCGCTTATTTTGCTCCCTCCCACTAAGCCCTCTATAAGCAACACAGCTGTAGTCGAAGAAGGGGTAAGATGAGGCATAGACCTGGAATTTACGGGTGGAAAACGGTAGAAGGTGCCATGACCGTCGGAATTGGATGAAAGAGGCAATACTACAGAGTTGATTTCACAAAACAAATCCCACAGACCCAACACTGAAGATGCCCAAACACACTGACAGACCAAACCCGCAAGAATTTGGCAGAACCAAATGATCGGTACCGACAAAACTATATTTCTTCATTAAAAAACCGCATCCTCGGAGAGAACGTTATGAAGATATCCAGGTAAACATATATAAGGACAGGTAAAAACTAACGAAGCCTTTTTTTAAGTTCACCCCTTGTATCAAGTATTTTCATACGATTTGGTTGCCATTAACATTCTACTTTCCGCAGTAGGATCCAACCCTCTCACACTGATTGGAGTACACCTCCAAATAATTTTCAAAGAATTAAGCCTATCCGAATTTTCTCAAGGACTGTTTTAACACTTGACGGACAGAGGAGCATTAATTTTATGTAGTTAGTATATAGGTTGAGGTCCCGCGTCCCCCTCAACCACTTTCACTCACTCTCTCTATCCAAACAAATTACTTATATATCATGGTATAGCTGATTACTTAAAGCATAGAATGTAAACATAGACATTCAGTTATAGTTAATGATAATTCAAAGTGTTCAATCGAACTGAACCGAACTAATTATAATCATGTTTTCACTATACTGCTTAAATACAAAGCAGAGCAGTAATTTCAGACATAACTTCGTAAAACATAAACCATCCTCAAAATAGCCACTTGATTTTTCTTGTTTCAACAAATTCGCTTCGACCCGCAGGAGGTATAAAAGGGGTCAACTCATTCCGAGGAGGGTGTACGAGAAAAGTTTTAGTGGATTGCCGAGGATTTTAACGACTTAGGGTAGTCTTCACCCCCTCCGGCGGGGGTTCTTCTCCGACGTACGTGAGAGTGTCTAGTCTTTGCGGGAGTTATCTTCCCGTTACAACTCCCGTTATCCCTCGACGGGAAGATCACGTCGAACGAGTCGCTTCCCGGAAACCACGGCTTGTCTACTTCAATTTGACTGACTTTGAAAAAAAATCGTCGACTTGTGTTGACTTTTAATCAAAAGTTGTTATTCGATTAAAGTCTAAGGAGAAAATCCGGTAGTACATATTTTAAGTACAAGCGCAAAATGTAAATAATTATCAAAGTAATTAAACTAATTATATATATATAAATAATTCTGTATAAATAACAATGCAAATATAATTAAATGTATGACTAAGTCCTGTTAGCATTAATCGTGTAAAAGCAGCACGCTTCAGACATTTCATTTCTCTTGGAACCTAATATTTTAGAGAAATTCATGGATTTTGATTAAATTATTTTTTTTATCAGTTATCTTTTAATCGTTCATGTATGAGATGGAAAGGGATAGTTGTTCAAAAGAAAATCTGCCCACTCCGTCAGTAGAGCAAACGATGGAAAAACGGCTTTTTTTCCCCCGATGTGGAATTAAGTCGGCTGGATGTATGTGGAGGCGACAGCTTGTCCATCCAGCTTTAATCCGTAAGCTTGACATCACTCATATAAACGCGATCCTCCATTTTAGGGCCATTTTTACACAAAGCCGAGTCATTTCATAAAACACCGGCCAATTTTTACAATCCGGCTAAGTTGAATTTTTTTTTTCGTCGTCTTAAACTATTTAAACATAATTGTAAATCTCATTTGGATAAATTTTTTTGAATAGATTTTGAAAGTTTATTTTTACTTTTTTAAAACTTTATAGATAAACGACTTTTATAGGCGAGAGAAATTTGTATGATCAGCAATTTTATAATGTTGTGTGACAACTCTCTTAGTTCTTTATCTTGTTGCTAGCCTCTCTGTGTCTCAGGAAATCTTCAATTGTAGATAAAATAGCACAGATAGCAAATACAAATATACTAATAGAATAGAAAAAGGATAATTTATAAAAAAATTTATAGTCCTGTTAAGATTCACATTATTCCAGAGTAGTTTTTTTTAAAGTTTATTTATTTATTTATTAGATACTTTTACATACATTTTGTACAAAGTGACTATAAGGGGAAATGTCTAGGACATTATACATCCTTGTGGCAGAGGGCTTAAGTATATTTACAATATTTGTTGATTTGGCCTAGAGAAATAAGAACAGTGGTGAAAATTATACTAAAAACCACTTGCAGAAAGAATACATTAATAAATATGGAAGTTACAAATAATTACATATATTATAAATATAAATCATAAGTCATTGACTACATATGTACAATAGATAAGTTTGATAAACAACACATTTCTTTAGTATTAGCTAATTTCATAAATAAGTTAATAAATAAGCAAGTTAATAAATAATTACTAATTATTATAAGTTAAAATCATTGAATAGACTTGTACAATAAATAGTCTGACATTTAATAATTTGGTAAATAAATAAATAAATACATATATAAACAGTAAAATTAATAATTTAATAAATAATATCAGTGATTAAGTATTCAAAGCAGTCATACTAAAATGTGTTTGATCCTCCTGTGTTTCCAATTTTTGTTGTGGTTATAGTTTCCTTCATTCTCTACTGTAATATTTGTACTCTCAGCGCTACGTTCATAAAAGGAGCTAGTGATCCTTTTGATATAATCCTTAATGTATGGGATGTTTAAAATTTCGTGCATATAATTTATACGAACACTTCTTTTAGAGGATGTAATTAACCTTAAAAATTTATTTTGAATTGTTTGTAGGCACTTTATATTGGTATTACTTGTGAAGCTCCATACCTGACAGGCGTATAACAGCATTGGTCTGACTATGGTTTTATATATGTGTTTATTTTGGGGGCTCATCCCAGATTCTCTACACATTAAAGGGAACAGAATCTTGATAGCACATTTCCCTTTATCAACGTTTTTACAAGTTAAGCTTGCTATCGAGGTATAAACCAAGGTATTGAACACTATTGCGCCAAGGAACATTTGAGTCAATGATTCTTATAAATTCCCTATGTATAGGATGTCGTTTTGTGAATAGAATTGCCTCAGTTTTTATTGTGTTTAACCAGAGTTTCCATCTGTGGCAAAACCTAACGAACCTATGGATGTTTCGGTTCAATTTGTTAGTAATAGCACTTACCCTCCACGATGAACAGTATATTGCTATGTCATCAGCATACATAGCTATTTCACAGTCTAGCCTAGGGAGTGTATTCAAAAATATATGGAACAAGGTTGGCCCTAGAACCGAACCTTGTGGGACTCTAGCGGGAATTTTACATGGTGGCGAGACAATTTCATTGGAGGTTACCCTGAATGTCCTTTTTTGTAGATAACTATGTATTACTCTAACAATGTAGCTTGGGAATTTGTCTTTTATAAATCCAGAGTAGGCGATATTCCTTGGATAATTGGGGATAAGCCATTTCATTCACTCTAATAAATTTCATTCTCACAAACTTATGCTATAATTTTCCAGTCTGAACTCATAGCGAATGAAAATTGCCAGAAAAATAAAAAGACTAGAAAGACGTTCCCGGAAGATAGCTATTTTTTCTGACAGCCAGGCAGCTCTCAGGTCCTTAGCCTCGTGCGAGGCGAAGGCAAAGAGTGTTTGGAAATGCATGGAGGCTCTGAGGGAAGTAAGTGACACTAATGACCTGATCCTAGCATGGTTCCCTGGACAGTCGGGGCATAGAGACAACGAAAAGGTTGACATTTTGTCCAAAAAGGGAGCCAACATGGACTCTCTGGGCCTAGAACCCTGGGCCTAGCTGCCTGCCAAAAAAGAGGATACATCTTACAACGGATCCTTAATGAGTCCAAAACCTGGAATAATACCACAGGTATGAGGCACGTGAAGAGATTCATAGAAGGATCATCCTCAAAACTTACTTACAAAAGAATTGCTGGAAGGTAACCGCAACAGGATTTCTTCTGACAGTGCACTGCCACCTAAGGAAGAACATGCACCTGATAGGAGTACAGACAGAAGAAACACTGTGCAGATACTGCCGTTTTATGCTTCTGGGAAGGTCTATGTAGGAGCAGGTTCTTGCAAATAGGACAAGAAAATCTAAAAGGTAGATCCTCCATCAAGGAACCAATGGAAAAGCTGTGAAGGGTGGTTAATAACATGAAGCTTGCCAGTGAGTTATAAATAACAGGGGAGTACAATTGATCTATTCAGGTCGAGGTGTAGTAGGCCTTGTAGCCGCCTCTTTTGTCCCTACCCTACCCTACCTTAGAGTACTCTCGGGGTAATGGAAGATATGCATGCTCCATTCACGCTAATAAATTACATTCGCACATTCATTCACACTACCCCAGAGTACTTGATATTCTCCAGAGTAATAGGGTATATACCCCCTCCATTCAAACACATAAGTTACATTTAAACATTCATTCTCACTACTCAGGAGTAATCGGTAGAGTGAGTAATATTTTTCGGGGTAATTGGGGATATACTACTCTGTTCATGCTAATAAATTACATTCACACACCACAATTCATTCACACTACTCCAGAGAGTTTGATATTCTCCGGGGTAATCGGGGATATGGGGTGTGGAGTTGGGAAGAAGACGATGCGCCTGTCCACTCGGACACGCTACTATGAACGTCTTGGTGCGCAGTTTCTCAGTTTGCGTCGTTGAAATAGTTAGAAAATGCTCACGCCCCAGGCCGCAGACAAGTCTCAATGGCTGATTCCCGACTCCCAGATAGAGAAACTAATAGCGCCGGGTGTCGTCTTGCACGGCACCTCTTCCGTAGACTGAGGCCCGTCCCTCCGTCCCCAAGAACTCGTTGACCGCACTGCGAGGGTGTCCTTGGAGAAGCCTCCTATACTAATACTCGCAAATATGGTCGACGCTTGGATTGACGCGGACGCTTTGCCCAGCCGCGGTACGTTAACTGTCAGCGCCCGGCATCTTTTTAAATACAGCATAGTCGCGAGCAAGTGATTCGTCACGGGGTCTCACAGGCGACGCACTATTACGACCTCGCGGTCGACTCGAGGACCCAGAGAGGTGCCTCGGGCGTCAAGGTATTCGATCAGACTGTAAAGCTTACGACAAATGTGTAAACACACTCTGTGCTACCCTCACGAGGGGCACGTTACTAGCCTACGGGCAAAAGGATTTTGAGAACTAAATAAATGATATGCACGCGCCCGGCCTCGAGGAGCTCGGTAACGCGTGTTTATAACAATCAGTTGAATGATGTCGGGGTATGCGGCGGTGGACGACGGCTGAAGCCATCGGGTATACCGTCTCACACTATCCGACATCGGCTAAAGAACGAAGGTTGATAGACGAGTCGGGTAATCGGGGATAAGCCTTTGAGTCACGCAAATAAATAATTTCGTAACAATAAATAACACATCACATACACGAAGGTACAGAGAAGTATATTCTATTAAAAAAGTTTATGGTTATGACACGGATCATCTGTGCCTGCTCTCCTACCTCAAAGCCGCGCATAGGTCATCACTTTTAATGTTTTAACAAACATTGCCCTGGCTTTCATTCAAAAGTTCATTAATTTGTTAACTTAATGATATAAAATTATCGAAATATGTACTCAACGTAAATAATAATTATTATTAAAAAAATAAATTTAGCTATATATTTTTTAAATTAAGTTTATTTGGTTCTTTATTGTATGTGAAAAATGATAATAATGAATTACAAAGAAGATAATGGAAAACTTTAGAAATTGACTGGGTGAGAAAACGACGTGATAGAATCGTCGAGGGAGAACCAAACAAATTCTCGAAGAGTGATTAAATTTAATGTTTTATTGTCCTGTGTTTGATCTTTTGATTGGGTTTCTTTTGTGTTTTCATATAGCTTACCTGGTGGTTCGGAGGAAAAAATTGTTATACTATGATTCATTTGACATCGTAATACTCGACCATTCATAATCCTGTGTGAAATTCAAAACCCGCTGTACATTTTATTAATTTTCAAAATCAATGCTTATGAAAGCAAGTACAAGAAAAAAGTTGAACCTGTTAGAAGAGAATTTGTGCTTTGTAAAGTGAAGTTGATGTGGAAAAAGAGAAAAGGTCTAGGTGACACCCTTCCTGGCCCTTTGATCCCGTATAACTAACCTCGAGATCATAGCTAATGGTAGACAAACACTCAAACCCACCTTTGACATACTCACAAACGATACATCTTTTTTGTATGTTCTCGTTTGCTATCAATTTCACCCTTGTTGGTTTTAACTGGGAATTAATTCATCCGAAGATGTCCCGTAATCGATAAACAATTACCTAGGATTAATTGAAAGATATAAACCGTCCGAAGAGATTGGATTGGATATCTCCAGAAATAGAATCCGCGGGATGTTTGTAAAATCGGGCGGGCGTTTAAATTTTATGGATAGCTCATAATGTTAAATAATCGAGTTTAAGACCGAAATAAATGGGGGAAATGAGGAGAATAATTCCAACCTTCCTGTTCCGAAGCATAAAGCGGTTCGTTTAATAGGGGCGGATCTCTAAAATTTTACTCAAGCTTAGTATAATAGTCCCCTCTTTTATTGCTGATTTTCATGTCGCAATAAAAACGAATGAAAAATTATTTGGTTTCATTTATTTATTTAGCCGAAGGAGATCGTTACGTTTCAAGTAAACAAATCAAATAAAATATTGGCGGAATATGAAAGGGCATTGATTAGATTGAACAGAAACAATTGATTTGTAAACATAATTATGTAATTTGATTATTTGAAGATAGTGAAATGCGGCCTGGTGCGACGTAGGTTTAGAAAAATATTTTCTTTACCTGGCCAACGTTTCGATCTTTATTGAGATCATCTTCAGACCAATGCTAGAAATTTCTACACCACACATAATTATTTAATTGGATCTAAAATATTGTTTTTATAATAATAACTCACCAATCTTTTAAAAACATTTTAGTTTATCATAAATCGTTTTATGGTTATTAAAACGGTTATGGTTTATTACTCGACATAATTTTTACTATGAGAAGATTACTCAACCTTTTAAGTGTAATGTAAATGAATTTAATTATAATTATCAAAACTGATAAATTGGCGATTTTTCTTGTTGGACTTTTGGAAGCAACGCAGGGAGTTTCCATGAAACATAACGTAATGTTTATCAGTTTTAGAAAATGCTAATTATATTTTATTTTAATTAGGATTGCACGCAATTAAGAACGTGATATTGGTAGACGGTTTAGAATTATATCAAACAATAAAAAAAAATTAATCTAACAATAAAATTTAACTGCAAATTTCTTTTTTTGTTTCTTCATGTTATGATCTTGTATGATATAACGTGAACCATCTCTTTTTTTTCTTTATCGTATTGATAGCCTCTTACCTCAAGGCTTTATCAATTGTAGATTGAATAACACAAATAAAAATACATAGAAACACAGAAAAATATAAAAAACATTATGGTCTGGTGAGCTATCACATTACCCCAGAGTACTCCATATTCCTAGGGGTAATTGGGGTTATGCTCCTCCATTCACGCTAATAAATTACATCCATACACACCAGTCTGTATTAACCTACCCCAGAGTACTCGATATTCCTTGGGGTAGTTGTGGGGATAAGCTTTTTTATTCATATTACCCCATAGAACGGATACTCCTCGAGATGGTTGGGAAAAAACCCCCTATTTACTCTCACTAATTTACCTCAGAGTACTCCACATTTCTCAAGGTAATTGGGAATATGCTCCTTCATTTAATAAATTACATCCACACAAAACAGTTTACATTAACCTACCCCAAAGTACTCGATATTCCTTGGGGCAATTGAAAATATGGTCCTTCATTCACGCTAATAAATTACATCCACACACACAAGTCTACGTTAACCTACCCCAGAGTACTCGACAATCCTTGGGGCAATTGGGAATATGCTCCTTCATTCACGCTAATAAATTACATCCACACACACAAGTCTACGTTAACCTATCCCAAAGTACTCGATATTCCTTGGGGCAATTGGGAATATGCTCCTTCATTCACGCTAATAAGTTACATCCACACACACAAGTCTACGTTAACCTACCCTAGAGAACTCGACATTCCTTGGGGTAATTGTGGTGATAAGCCTCGTTCTTAACAATACAAATTACATTCATACTACCACAAAGAACTGTATACTCCTCGGGATGATTGGGAATAAACCTGTTCCTTCATTCTAATAAATTACATTCACATAAACCAGTAATTATATAAAACAATAAAAAATTAGTAAATCTTGAAATTTAACTACTAATTTCATACGTTAACATACCCCAGAGTATGCGATATTCCTCGTGGTAATTGTGGTGATAAGCCTCGTTATTCACACTAAAAAGTACACTCACACTACCTCAGAAAACTGGATATTCCTCGGGATAGTTTGAAATAAATCCTTTCATTCAGGCTAATTAATTACTCAAAGAAGCCGACGCCTTTGTCAAGCCAAAAATGTCTTTTCTATACCGACTTCCTTCTCCATCCCTTCAAAATCCAACCTATATAAATATACAACAGCAATATCTCACTGGCACTCTCANATATATGTATATGTATATATATATTTTGCATTGTACAAATTTTCTTTTTCCACATCCTACATGTATTTGTTAAATGTAAACAATGTTTGTAAATCCCAGGCTCTGAAGATGATCTCAATAAATATCGAAACGTTGGCACGATAAAGAAAATGTTTTTCTGAAACCTAAATCACACTAGACCGCATCTTACGATTTCTGAATGACTAATAAATTACATTCAAACTACAAATGTAGTATAGGGTCACTTGTTGGTATATTTTTACACGTGAGTTGTTCTATCGTGTTTCGGCATTGCTCCATCTTCAGTGAGGAACTCTTCTAGCACTACGTCGGTTCAGCATTTCACCGAATCGCAGATCAACTCCCATCATTAACTCTACAACAGAGTTCTGTTCACCCGGAAATTCCCAAAAGCACAAGTATGTTACGTTTCGGAATTTGGAGGTAGTCAGCATCATCTCAAAAATCTGACACATTGATACACCATCAAGAATTTTCATTTGTTATGCTTTATATTCGGCGTAAGGTTTAATGCGTGATTATTTACAACTCGTGAACATTATCTCTCTTTTATTGTACTCGAAATTTATTTAAATAATTGTTTTGACGCATAATGTATGTAATTAGATTAAGAGTACGTTATTATTTGTGTGTAATTGTTGTCATCATGTAGTAGGTACTGGTGCATAAGTTGTATTTTGCTAGAGTCTTTAGTAGTGTTCAAAAGTTGACATACTTATCAAAATTTTGACTCCTGGAGAATCTGTATAAGGAAAAATTAGTTGTGTCTGCCGCTGCCTGCCAAAATCCTTGTCTATTGAAAATAAAATTTCGAAATGTATTACATATTTTTTATGTAAAATTTCATGTTGGTTTTGTTGAAATTTAATAATCAGCGATAGCAGTTAAAGGCCTTGTTACCTTAAATGTCAGGTGAACAGAAGTTCAGCAATAGGTTTGAAAAATCTTCAAGACCGGCCATGGATATGGGCGGGTTATTTATAAGATGAGAAAAGGTGATCGTATGATCTATCAGTTGGAATGATTAATAAAGAGGAGAGATAGGACGCATTCTATGAGAGAAAACGTCTGACAGCTGTAGTGGAAAGATTAGTGGGATTCGCATCAAGGGGCAAATGTGGAATGGAAAATATAAAATATAACAAGAAATATCAACACGTGAATATTATAAATTTGTATATACAGGGTGAATTGTTACTCGTGCTACAAACTTCTCCAGTAGATTCTTCACCCTAAAATGAACAAAAAAGTTCATATTGTCCATGGTCCGATTCTCAACCATTTCAGAGTANTATATATATATATATATATATATACACAATATATATACAATTTATTCTGCATATATACAGAATGGCAATAAAATCCACTCAATTGTTGTTGGTTTTTCTCGATAAAAAAATTCTGCCCTTAATTTATCTCATTGTTTTTACCAATAAATATTTGGTTATGCTATGTTTTAAATTGGGAATATCAATTAGACGTAGACAGATTTGATCCATTATCCAAAACAAGGATAAAGAATTTTTCAATGTTTAATTTTTACGGAATTTAAAATGTTTATTCTGTCTCATTTGAATTCTGAAGCAATGTACTGTTTACTTTTCATCTTAGATTTTTTTCCAATTTTTAAACTTAAAAATGCGATTTAGCGCTGAGGATGTTGTGCGTGGTGTGGCACTTACTGACGATGGACGTTTCATCACGTATAGAACACGTAGAAACAGCGAGACGCCGTTAGACGTTTTTGACCAACTGGGTAGAAGGCCCGGGTTTGGATGTCCTAGGATAACAGAACCACAGGATGACAGTTTTTTGACTTTGAGAATTTTGGAAACCGACACCTTCCTCAGCGATTCCTCAGGTCCAGGATGTTCGAGGTGTACAAATTTCTGAACGCACAGCTCGAAGAATATTAAATCAGTATGACTGATAGCTTTTCGCACCGTAACAGGACCAGAATTAACCAGAATACACAGAATTGCACAACTCGCACTTGCTCTAGAAAACAACCATTGTTCTTTAAAAGATTGGTCTGCTGTACATTTTACAGATGAGTATAGATTTGCTCTACGATCTCCAGATGGGCGTGAAAGAGTGTGAAGAAGGTGAAATGAAAGGTACGAAGCTTTTAATTTTTCCTAGAGCCAACTTTTCTAACGTAGCTCAATGATGGCATGGACGGGAATTTCAATGGAGAGTCGCTGGTTGTTGTTCGTGGAAAGTGTTTGATGCCATTCGCTATGTGGATGAAATTTTGGAACATCATGATTTGCTTATCCTCGATGAAATCAGAGACAATCTTATTTTAATGCACAATAATTCCTGTCCACATGTCCTTCTGATTGTACAAACGTACCACAGCATAACATCAGGGTCTTAGCTTGGCCAGCCCGTTCTCTAGACTTGAACCTCATCTAACATTTATGTCATAACCTCAAAAGACGAATAAGTGGACGTCCATCAATTGCTTATACACTCCACGATATTGAAACGACTCTTCGTGAAGAATGTGCTAACCTCCAGCAAAGAAACATTAGATTACAGTCTGGTAGAAAGTATGCCGAGGAGTCTTGGCGATATAATTAAGGCAAGAGGCAAAAATACGCGATATTAACATATTAATTAAAAATCTAAAACAAAATTAATACAAATTTTATATGTCATTTTTTTTTACTTTCAATTTTTTTCATTTTCCTTAGCAATTTACATATTTTTTTTACTTTATTCGACAAAGTGTCGCTTATTAAAGTTAAAAAAGTGAAACTTTGATTAATGTATAAAAATATATGCAAATCAAGTTATACTACAAGTTTGCGGAATTTTTTGCCTGGTAGTGTATACTTTTATACTATAAATAAAAGAAAAATGTAGTTTAAAAGAAACTCCTAAAAAAATCTTAGAACAAAATTCACTAGTTTTCGTGGTCCGCTTGACCAAAAATTATCTTTCAATTAATTAATCTGTATTTAAGGTATTGGTTGAGATAAAAAAAGTCAGTATCGCAAGCGGGTGCTCGTGATTTGAAAAAAGTATCACCGTGGAGCACATATCGACAGACCTGCAAAGAACGAAATACGACATCCCGAATGACCTATGCGCGGCCGTGGTACACGCACAGTTCTCTAGTCTCATATCACAGGGTCGAAATTATTTTTATTTGTGTATATAGATCTTTATACCTTCATGTGTTGTCGAAAGGATCCTACTCTAATGCAAGATAATGGCCGTCCACATGTCGCTCGCATAGTACAAACCTTCAACTCCATAACATCAGGATCTTAGCCTGGCCAGCTCATACTTCATTAAACCCCCATCGACCCATGGGATAACCTCAAAAGACGAATGAGAGCACGTCCATCACTGAAAGTTGAAAAAAATATCTGCCTATTCGTCTATTCAAGCTATTGAATTATACCAGCGGAAGTTTGAATGTTTTTGTTACGAAAGTCAAGTATCGCTAATGACTTCATTAGATGTCCATTTTTCAAGAGTGAAGAACTTTTCTTTCCCGATACACTCCACGATCTTGAAAAGACTATTATTGAAGAATGGGCTAACCTCGAGCAAGTAGACATTTCCAGACTGGTAGAAAATGTGTGAAGACGTCTTCGAGATATAATTAACGCAAGAGGATAAAATACGCGATAATGAAATGTTAATTAAAAATCTAAAACAAAATTAATACAAATTTTAGCTGTCCTTTTTTTGTACTTTCAATTTTTTTCATTTTCCTTAACAATTTACATTTTTAGACAAAGACTCAATTATTACTACTACTACTATTACAATTAAATAAGGTTTTTAGTTGAGATGAAAAAAAGTTAATGGCACGAGCGGGATTCGAACCCACGATCTTCGGCTAGATACGCCGCGTACCTAGCCGAAGATCGTGGGTTCGAATCCCGCTCGTGCCATTAAATTTTTTTCATTTCAACTAAAAACCTTAATTAATTGTAATGTATTAATTGGTCAAGCGGACCACGAAATTAGNTCAGAGAAATGTTTAGATTAAAAGATATCACGATTTTCCGACGCCAGGACGTGATATCTTTCAAAATCGATAAAAAGCGAAATTACTCTGAAATGGTTGAGAATCGGACCATGGACAATATGAACTTTTTTGTTCATTTTAGGGTCAAGAATCTACTGGAGAAGTTTGTAGCACGAGTAGCAATTCACCCTGTATATTTTAATATAGGAGCGCACTGATGTAGCTTTATGTAAGCACATCATAGATCATATCTTTCTGAACGTTACATTCTTTTCTGTGACATGATATTTATTTATAACATATGAGGTTATTTTTATTATAATTTTAAAATGTATTAATTTCAAACATATTGTCAAGCAGAACGTGTTTTATTGTTGATTGGTGTAATTCAATATTTAAAGCTGACCACGTCGCTTTGCTTTGAGTGAATGCCCCCTCCACCATTTTCATACTTTTGTAAAAAAAGCCTTTTGTACTTTATTCACTTTGAGCAGTCACACACGGCAACGTACGCAGGAGGTAAATCAGTCTAATATTAAAAGAACAGCGCTACCCTTAGTTCTAATTTCAACCAAGGGCCGTATAAATTGTTAGAAACGTCTGCGGGCCACGGGACTTTTATGCTAAAGCTCCATCCCAAGGGTATATAACCTACTCCATGAGTTTAATGATTCAACCCTTATTATCCATGTCTTATTTCAGTCTTTATTACTAAGTGATATACATATATATATCAAGAAAGAAAACCTAAGAAAAGGGTTCTTTTATTGCCCCACTAACAAGCATAACGTTTTTTATTCCCTGTGGGTTTGTCTCAGTTAGGAAACAGAAAGGATTTTCAACGAGTTAGGACTTTTCTCTAAATTAAGTCTGAATTCTCACTGGTTCCCCGTTCAAGCAAAATACAACGAGGAAATGTTTAATGTCATAGTTTTTTGAACAAGTACAAAACATTGTATGGGTTGTACAAAGCGTTTTCTTTTACGTTTACTTAATAATCTTTCCAGCTAAATCCCATTGTCGATAATGATGATGATGATGATGATGCCCTCTCTAACTGTAGAGGTGATTTTGCCTTTGTTGGAGAGAGGTTATTGACATAAATTTACAGTGCCAAGCCCCTCTCAGGTTTTTCCACTTCTGCTTTTGTCTTTTTAGAATCCATTCTTTGTTTGTGTTTGCTATCACAAAAATAAGGGCCTATATATGGTGTGGCCATGTGTGTCTGCCTTTTCGTCATCCGAAATTAATTTGTGTCTTGGTACTCAAGATATGAGGTGTTTCTTCAGGTTTTGGATGCATTAACTGACTATTTTGATGTGATTATTTTATGTATTAATGCTTTGCTACATGCTTGGCTATCTGATCTTATGAGCATTGCTTCGTCAGTGTAAGCACTTTTAAGATTTTGTAAGCACAAGCGTTGATGGCATGTATTTCAGCTTGAAAGACCGAGATCTACTTCTCTAATGAGTTTGATCGCTAAGATAATCCGGTTCCTTCGTTTGTTTTGGAGACTCCTCTTTGTAGTCTGTAGAGACATTATAGGAATAGTGGAGAATCTTCAATCTTGATATTCCAGGATCTTGAAGTCAGATCCTATTTCAAAGAAAAAGTTGTCTTATTTTATTAATTACTTTTGTGTACCAGAAATGTTTAGTTTTCGTTCAATTTGATTGTTTCTGGACCCTAAATTAGCTTTCCCTCGTTTCTCCATGTATAAATATTTCAAATGGAGGTAGGCTTAAGAATTTAAGCACTTATTTAAATTTCTAGTGCTGTAGATTGGATTTTTTACCCTGTGATGCATACGTTTAACAGTCTTTGATTGTTGCTTCATTTTTGGGTAGCTTGGTTTTATTGAGCTTGGTCCGCCAGATTAGTGAGCTATAGGATAATTTGGGTTTTATTACTGCAGATAAGGAATTAACCTGGAACCACACCTGCAGCGCGTAATAACAAAAGGCACATTATCGCTAATGACCACAAGAAAAACTAGAAACTAAAAGTCTAAAACCAAAAATCTCTTCCTTTCAATAAATCAAATAAAAGTACGAAATTCTACGGGAAAATATATATTTTGTGCACTTTTTCAATAGATAAGCATTTCGTCTTGCATCAGTTTTTATCAGTAAGTTTTTCTTTAATGAAGATTCTCTGAGAGTTCAAATTTTAGTAAAATATGTTGACTCCACTAAACACTTTTCCAGTTTCAATTAATTAATGTTTTTGTATAAGGTTTTCGTTAAAATGAAAAAGTTAGTGCGGTATTCGAACCCACCATCTTCGGCTAAATACGCCGCTGCTCCACCACCTGAGCTATCGTTACCTCGATCCACTCGGACACCAACTGCCCAACTCAACCTACCTTTCGAATTTTCCCTCCGTGTTGCAATTATTTAAAATCAGGTTTAAAAAAAAGGCACGTACTGATATGTATATTTTAACCGAAATAACCTATTCACTTACGTTATTTTTCTAAATTTTATATTATGTGTGGTGTAAAACAAATGTGTTTTTTTCTTCTGAGCGAAAAAAACAACAATTTTTTTCTGAGCGATTAAAATTATTATTAATTATGTGTGGTGTTTACTGACCGTTAGCCCATGATTATTTGGAGATCGTGAGGTGCGATCTGGTGTGACGTAAGTTTTAGAAAAACGTTTACTTTATCGTGCCAACGTTTCGACCTTTATTGAGATCCTCTTCAGGGCCTGGGATTTATAAATATTGTTCAAACTTTACAAATACATGTAGGATGTGAAAAAAATGAATTTGTACAATGCTAGACAATTTTTGATAATAAAATTGAATTTATACAATGCTAGAAAATTTTTGATAATAAAAATGCATTTATACAACGCTAGAAAATTTTTTACATAAAAAAATGAATTTATACAATCTAAATTTTTTTCTAGTTTTCTTTTTATTTAAAATTTTTGAGCATTGTATAAATTCATTTTTTTAATTTAAAAATGTTTTTAGCATTGTAGAAATTCATTTTTTAATGTAAAATTTTCTAGCATTGTATAATTTTTTTTCACATCATTTTTTTATATTATGTTGTTTTTAAATAATTCCATATTGTTAATGTTTAGAGACAGATATAGTTAGAAAATTTTGTATTCAATCAAAGTATTTTGAATGAGTACAAACACTTTGATTGAATATAAAATTTTCTAGCATTGTATAAATGCATATTTTTTTCACATCCTAGATGTATTTGTAAAATTTAAACAATGTTTATAAATCCCAGGCCCTGAAGATGATCTCAATAAAGATCGAAACGTTGGCACGATAAAGAAAATGTTATTCTAAAACCGCATCTCACGACTCCAAATAACAATAAGAAAATTTAATGTTTGAAGCGATTGTAATATCATTTGGTTAATTATTTTGTTTTGTTTATAATGTATATAAAGAGAGGTATCTCCGAATAACATCATTTGTTTTAAAATAAATAAATCAGCCGCGCATTGTAGTAAGAAACATAAGCTCCCATCAACTTCAAGTCTTGATTAATACGTGCGGCTCCCGAACTATCGTGCGTCATGCGTATTGTTCTGGAACGGAATAAATTTTCCGCTGGGAAACAGGCGGGATGTGACGTCAATAGAAATTTCCATTCATCCTCAAAGAAGATGATGATTTATCGGCGCGAGGAGTCCTGACTAAGAAATATCCTTTGTCTTTCCAAAGGGATTTTCAAACGAAAAATAGAGGACAGTATTCTCAAGCTTTCAACGAAAGAAACAAACGAATAATCAATTTTGATTAAAAAAAGTATTTCGTACGCGTTCAAGTTTTCTCGAAAAAAAAAAGTAAAACCCCGGGGCTCGTTTTAAGAAGGGAGATAATATAATACAGTTTTCACGTGTAACAGTTGAATAAAATGGATAAAGTTTCCCTCGAGAGACGGGCCCGCCTGGTAACAAGAAGGCGAATAACTTTAAGAGGAATTTTGAAAATTCATTGGATTAGTGCTTGGGGAACTGTTGGTGTTCACATGCAATATCCCTTTAGTGACCCTTCAGATGGACATTATGCGAACCCAATGGTATATAATTTGAAGGGAATACACGCTTTTGAATAAACCGGGCGGCTATGAGTGACTGCCGTCCATTATCTGATATCGACCTATAGATTAGAACAATAAAGGCAATTTTATTGCTATATTCCAGACGGTCAAGAATAGACTATCCAACACGATTCAAATTAATATCCCAATAAGTTATTTAACAAAAAAATTTGTAAAAAAGAAAATTTATATTTAGACATTATTCAATTTGGAAAAATATTCTACTATAAATCACAGAAGAAAATGATTTTTTTTATTTACAAACAAGGATTGTTATTCTTATGCTGACACTTTACACATATATGGAATTTTTCGTTTTCGACTCTGTTTTTGGACCGTCCCATAGATTTATGTATCATGATAACAACCGTATTGATTGCTGGTTGTCAGATCTCACAATCCTGCGCTGAGAATGCTGAAGATGGTATTTATAGCCCGAAACATCGATCTGTAAATAACTTAAACTACCACTGAATTCCTGTTTTTTTTGTTTATATATAATAGTCTGGTTATTCACACTATGCCAGAGAACTCGATATTCTTGGGGTAACTGGAGATAAATTCCTCCATTCTCGCTAATAAATTACATGCATATACCACAATTGATTCAAATTACACCAGGTATACTTGATATTACTCAAGTTAATGCCTGTTCATTCACGCTAATAAATACATTCTTTCCAATAATCAAATACGTGAAGGTATAAGATCTATATATAAATAAAAATAATTTTGGCCCTGTGATATGGGAACTATGTCTCCTACCATCCCTCAAGACCGCGCATAGGTCATTCGCAATGTCGTATTTCTTTCTTTGCAGGATGTCGTTGCATTCCTCATTTTACATATCACTGCTGAATATATTATGGCAAATTTTGAATAAACAAGTACTAGTGTTGGCAATCAATCCTATAGATGGATGGAAGTTATATTTTTGATATAAGTATTTAAGGTATTGGTTGAGATAAAAAAGTGAGTGTCACGAGCGGGATTCGAACTCACGATCTTCGGCTAGATACGCCGCTGCTCTACCACTTGAGCTATCGTGACCTCGATCCACTCGGACACTAACTTCCCATCTCAACCCCACCTTTTGAATTTTTCCTCCTTTTAGCCATTTTTCAACCAAGTGGTAGAGCAGCGGAGTATCTAGTCGAAGATCGTGGGTTCGAATCCCGCTCGTGCCATTGACTTTTTTATCTCACCTAAAAACCTTAATTAATTGTAATATATTAATTGATCAAGCGTACCACGAAATTAGTGTACTTATGTATTTTATTGTGTTCATGTTAGATACTTTCAAAATAAAGTACGTTTCGTGTTCAAAATATACTTCAAGTGCCGGAACCCCTATTTCTTTAATGAACTTCAAAGGTTTCTTAAAAGGGTAAGAGGTAAGTTAAATACTTAAATAAGGTAAGTTCTTCGTCAACTTACTGAACGTAACAAAGAAAAAAGTATGATTGTCGTCACATCTTAGCTGGTTATAACTTTTCAGCCTTGAAAGTGGTGACCTAGAAACACGAAGTTTGTAACTTTCGCAATCTAATATTTTCCTCTGTGCAAGCGAGATGCGCACCCGCTTCCATCACAATTTCATTTTCATCTGGCTGAAAGACTAGGGTTTAACCTGAAAAAATTCCTAGGCATTTTTCTAAGTCGATACGCTGATGCATTTGCGCTCAAGCAATAAATAACATTCCCCTTTCTCGGCCGGGGGAAAGGGAGAATCTTTTTCGATCGGATTTACCGTCACTCCCTGGATATGATCTCGAAAAATGCCTGAATTTATTCAGCCCAATATGCCCACAAAGACGAAAATCGCTTTCGAGGTGATTTATGAAACGATCTGCTTTGAATAGAAATAATCATTTCCAATAATATTAATTTTTTCTTCTGTGAAGGAATGTTTATATTTTATCATGATTGTACGAACTGAAAGCTTGTCCTATGTACACTGACAAGCAAAAAAGTGGCTACCCGTAATAATTTTTAATTATCTCTTACACACTCCTCCATTGATTACAACAATATTTTGTACATTCACTATTTTTCGTGGTCCATATTAATTGGTCAAGCGGACCACGAAAAATAGTGAATTTAATGAATTAAAATGAAATATACTTCACTAAAGCTCTTCGTGGCCATTTCATTTATCGCCGGGAATCCAATCCGATTACACGACATTTGAAAAATGGCAAAAAGGAGGGAAAATTCGAAAGGTGGGGTTGAATTAGGAAGTTAGTGCCCGAGCAGATCGAAGTCACGATAGCTCGAGTGGTAGAGTAGCGTTGTATCAAGTCGAAGGTCGTGGGTTCGAATCCCGCCCGTAACACTGACTTTTTTATCTCAACTTAAAAACTTAATTAATTGAATATTATTATTATAAATAAAACTGTAGAAAGCTTCTTTATTTAAAATTAATTTTTTTTTAAAAATGGGATTAATTCACAGAATCCCCTGTTTTCTTTTTTCCCCATATCAGAGTGTACAAAGAGATTCAAAAATTTTTGCTATCTCAATATGGCCTAGTAATAATTTATAAAATATTTCGGTTTTTGTCGGTTGAATGAAATTTATTTTGTTGAAATTTCTTTTGCAATTGCGGGACATTTGAAAAATGGCAAAAAGGAGGGAAAATTCAAAAAGTGGGGTTGAGATGGGAAGTTAGTGCCCGATCGAATCGTGTAGGTAGAGTAGCGGCTTATCAAGCCGAAGGTCGTGGGTTCGAATCCCGCTCGTGACACTGACTTTTTTATCTCTACTAAAAACCTTAATTAATTGGACAATATTTGGACGTTTTAATGGATCAGAAAATAAAATAAGATAGAATCTTCCACTTGTGTTTACAATTGGATATTACAAATAAATAAATTTCAATAATCAATCTCTTTTTTGTCAATTTTTCTTTCAAGCTTTTTTTTACGTTCCCGTGGTTGATATTTTACAAATTTTACTATTTATAAGTCCATTATATTTAGTGTTCTATTGACCAAATGCCTTCTTTCAATTAATTAATTTTTATACTGAAGGTTTTGGTTGAAATGAAAAAGTCAGGGTCACGAGTAGGATTCGAACCCAGGACCTTCGGCCCAATTTGCCGCTGTTCTAACCACATGAGCTATCGTGACTTTGATCCACTCGGACACTAACTCCTAATCTCAACCTACAACATTTCTTATTTTTTGTGATTGTTCAAATGTTGTGTAACAGGACTCGATTCTCGGTGCTAAAATTTCCCAGAACAGCAACCGAAGATCTTCCGTCGCTACGAAGATACTGGAGGTTACCCAAGAAGGCTCTTGTCGGACATTGTATCACATTTCAGGAAGATGATCGTTTTATTGTTTCGACTGTACTTCGTAATCGACACTCTACCGTTGGGATCAAGCAGCGACTTCGACAAGTTAGAACAATTAAGGCGATGACTTTCAGAAGCTGGATTTCGTACGAGGAGGTCTGCCACTGTCCACAACTTCTCAAGACACAGAACAGCCAGGTTAAGAAATACATAAATTGGTCTGAGCAAAATTGGATTAAATACTGATTATGATGAGTCAAGGTTTTGTTTGAGGTCTTCTGACGGCCGAGAACATTTGGAGAAAAACAGGAGAGCGCTATATCCGTTCAATATTTTCACTCCGGAGAACCTATGGAGGTGGTGGTAATCGTAACTAGCGATACGTTGAAAATATGTTATCAGGAAAATTTGTTCCTTACATGCCACTAATTGGCGACATTTTATTTTTATGGGTGACACATGGTCGTTGGTGATTACTAGGAACGGACCTCAATTCAATATTAAGAATGGCTCTGTTGGAAGAGTATGAAAATATTCCAAGGCACTACATTCAAAACCTCATAAAATCGATGCCACGTCGAATAAAAGCGGTGATATACGCAAGAAGAGAAAATACTCGGCACTGAAAAGAAAACGAGGGTTGCCACTTTTTTTTGCCTCGTGTATTTTTAAAAAGGTTTATTGTTCGTCATAATTGTTGTACGTCGCATAGCATCTTTAAAGTTTAACTCACTTTTACATTATAACAAATATAAAATTGAAGAGTAAAGTTGAATGAAATGTTCCAATTAAGAAAACATTATACACAAAATATAAAGTTATCCTGTTTTCTTTTTGTGTATCCACAACTTTTACAATAAGAGTCTAATTGGGTTGAAATAACATGGCTCAAAAGAGATATACTTCGCCGATTACTTCGGACATAGATTCTACCTCAGTTGTACATGCTCAGAAGTCGGCGGTTGCAACGGTTGCGGTTGCACAGACATCGCGCCAATTAAAACCACCTGCGTCTCGTTCTGTTGTTTCAAAACCCCATAAATAACAGCGGTTCATTTGCGTTCATATTGTTCCAATTAGGAATAAAATATAATGTATGAATATGACAATAATGTAATACAGTATGAGTATATTTGATACTTGTATAACTTAAAATATATCTACACATACACAAATTAACCTAAAAATCTAATTTAATTATTAGGAATAATATATTGTCTTTATTATGCAGACAGATGTTCGTTGTGTGTGAAAAATAAAATAAACTATTTTGAAAAGCTACAAAAAATACATAGGACATAATTATTTGGAGATCGTGAGATGCGGTCGGTGTAAAAGAGTACAAATAATGATTACTTTATTGCAGAACATACGGAAAAAATATATTAGTATTATATTATCAATTGGTATTTAGAGACCTTTTTTTTTACAATGGATACCAGGGACTGGAGGCTCCCTCCTGAGCACTGCAGCTGAGCTGTACAGCTTATTGTACTTTATCCCTGGGAACAATTTTTTTTTTTTTGGGGGGGGGCTCGCAACACAAATATGAACTTGAGCCCCCGTTGTACCGGTGTACTTCCATCGGAGAAACTCATTTTTGAAGGGGGTTGGGACCAAAATTCAGGGTCGCTGAGATCCTATCCCGCCCCTTCCATTGATGAGTGCCGTGTCAATTTCTTTCAATTGCGGCCACCGGTCCCCTTAGGAGTCAGAAAAAGTCCAGAGGCGACGGTGGGGATCGAACCCACGACCGCGGGGGTCGAAGCCGAGAGTCTGACCCCTTAACCACTGGGCTATCGCAGCCCCCCTTAGTGGCCAGTACTTACTGATTATTTGGAGGTCGTGAGATGCGATCTGGTGTGTCGTAGGTTTTAGAATTTTTTTTTTATCGTGACAACGTTTCGATCTTTATTGAGATCATCTTCAGGGCTCAAAGTGTTTGTTTTCCGTGTGTCATTCTTGTCTGTTGTATTGAGACAGACTACGACAAGAATGACACATCTACACGGAAAACAAACATTTTGAGCCCTGAAGATGATTTTAATAAAGATCGAAACGTTGGCACGATAAAGCAAAAGTTGTTCTAAAACTTACATCTCACCAGACCGCATCTCACGATCACCAAATAATCATGGGATAACGGTCACTAAACACCACACATTGGACATAGTTAATCAAGAATTATATTGCCAGTTTTAAAGTTTACGAAGTAAAGCAAAATAAAATTAATCATCTATCATTATGTTCTTGATTTATGCAAAACATAAAACCAATAAATAAAATACGTTCAGAAATTAACCAAAATTAATAACGTGACGATTAGAGCGAAGGTTACTACATAATTAAACGATGTCTATAGGGAGCGAGTAGGAATCTTGCCCAATCTAAGTATTGCGCTCGAGGAACCTTTCGGTTCCTGTTCCGATTCCTAGTGGAAATTATGGTAATTGGGTATACATAGAGCTGTATTACGTTTTATATAATCGCAAATCTACAAATAATACAGATACAAATAAACACACACACACACACACACACACACATATATATNCTTTTGCGATTTACTATAAATTGCCAGAAGGCTTCGAGAATCACCCACCTGGGCGTTGGCAGCCCGAGGGTCAGACCTCGGTCTTATCCGTCCAGCATCCGAGGTTGTGCTCTAGGGAATATCAACAGGTAGGTCGTTTCAACCTCCAACGCAATCAGTTCCTAAATCTAATCACACTCTCGTTCACCCTTATATAAATTCTTTCGTGGATACTTGGAATATTCCATATTCCTCCATCGCCGTTTACTCCTTTTATATAACTGACGTAAATGCGGGTTGATAGGGTATTTAATATTCCGCTCTCTTCCCTTCATGTACACGCCTATAAATACATTCATTCTCAACACGCGCAAAATGCAAAAACAATCAGTACTGCACACAATAAAACAATATGTTTCTTACGAAAATCGGAACAGGGGACCCAAAAATTCGCTGCTAGTGCACAATTCTTATATTGGGCTGCATTTCTACACGCTCTCTATATGGAGCCAAGGAATGACAATCTTCAGTTATGTGGGACAAATTTAGCACCAATTCTCTGCATGCCGGACAAATACGCGGGATTTGGCCAAAAAATAAGTTATCGTCTGTCAACCGTCCCAGCCTCTTCTGCACGTTCGTTGGCTTCCAGCCCGATCTGTCCAGGTACTCAGACAACTCCTACCAATTTTCCGAGGCGCTCAATATCATTTTCAGTCTTTCTTTTGTTTATTGCGGGCAAATATATTATTAGGTATATACTGAATCTGGTGATAGATGTTTCTTGAAAATGTATTTATACGCGTGAATGTGTGTGTCCGGTTCAAAAGAGTTGATGGCGGAATATCAAGTCCAACCCACTCGACACTCGTGCGTGATAAAGGAATATCGAGTCAATACCCTATTAAAGCGGGGAACACACCCGATGCAACGCTATGCGACGCTACCCGATGCTATCTACGCTACGGCAAGCGCACGCCACGTACAGTCACACAGCGTCTATCACAAACCAGTATCACAATCGCAATGCCTCTTTTGTTCTTAATGCATTATTTTGAGCAAAACCACATAATAAATAGTTTGTTAAACTTATTTGTTTTAAATAAATTTATTCCGGTGTTTTGATAAATTTTCTTCCTAACTATAATAATTAAATAATTTTTATAAAAACTTATGAATTTTTGATCTCATTTAATTTGGTTTACATTAAAATTGGAATGTTGTAATTGGTATGGTATGGTATGGTAGAAAAGGATACTAGGAAGCGGGGTTTGCACTCCCCGGGCACTGCAGCCTTCTGGCTTATTGTACCTTCCCAGTTCCCTAGTTTAGTCAATAGACTCAATCCTTCTTCTCAGAAGCATCAAGTCATTGACTGTTATTGCTGCAATTTGGTTCCCTGTGTCTTTTTCGTACGCTAGGTTAAACCTCCATTGANTTAAGTCCCCGCTTTAAGCACCATTGTTCCACCAGGTTTAGTGCTCTTTGGGTGAGCTCTTTTAATGTTGAGTTGAATTTTCCCCTGACTAGTATGACAATGTCATCTGCATAGCCTTGGGTGTAAATTCCTCTTTCATTTAGTTCGCATATGAGGCTGTCCGCTACCACATTCCACAGCAGAGGCGAGAGTATTCCTCCCTGTGGACACCCCCTCGCCACCACTGCTTCTACTTTTTCGTGAATGTTGTAATTAATATAATGACAAAATTACATATACTTAGTTTGAAATAAACTACAAAAAATAAGAGTGTCCTGGTCTGAAGCTACTCGACGAAAATGGTGTAATTTTATCAAAACCTGAAATAAATTGTTAGTTAAATTTTATGAGCGAAACCGTGTAATAAATTGTTAGTGAAATTAATAAAAAAATCATAAACCATAATTTTTGTTCTTCGTTTAATTTACAATAAGTATAGATATATAAATTATTTTGTTGTTTTGATTAATTTTCTTACTAACCATCATAATTAAATAATTTTTATGAAAACTTACGAATTTTTGATCTTGTTTACTTTGGTTTACAGTAAAATAGGTAAGTTGTAATTAATATAACGACAAAATAATTAGTTTGAATACTATACTTAGTTTGAAATAAACTACAAAAATATGAGTGTCATGTTCTGAAGCTATGAAACTATATGACCAAAACCATGAAATAAATGTTAGTTAAATTTTATGAGCAAAACCGTGTAATAAATTGTTAGTTAAATTCGTTATATGAACGAATGGTATTCCGGTGTTTTGTTCAATTTTCTATCAAACCATTAAAATTATTATATTTTAAGTAAAAACGAATGAATTTTTGATCTCGGTTAATTTGGTTTATATTAAAATAAGTTTGTTGTAATTAATATAACGACAACAATACATGTAGTTTGAATAAAAATATGAATGTCCGGTTCTTTTGTCTTCGATTGTACTCGATGCTACCCGACGAAAATCAGGATAGTGGGGATCGTGCAGCTTAGGGTAGGGTAATACAATCTTATGGAAAATTGGACTTTGAATTTGCGTCGGGTAGCGTCGCATAGCGTTCCATGGGTAAGTGTGTTCCCGGCTTTAAGTGAAACGTTTACATACGAAAGGGAACTTATTTAAGAGTGATAGAGACAAAAGTTAGCAAATTAAAAAATAGTAAATATGTACATGTTTTTCTGAAATGTCTATTAATAATTCTGCCGTTGTTAGTTTTAACTAAAATGTAACGATAATAAATATTATATAATTTAATAATAGTGTGTAATATACGCATATATCATGTCGTCTCGGTTTATAAGGTTCAGAATCTCATCCATCAGAAGGAGTAAGAATTTATCGATTCATGGTTGGGAATGTATTATAATTTCATCTCAGTAAAGCATATTTCAGATTCTCATTTTATTCTCCTTTCGCATAGAGTGTTAATTTTTAAGATTTCTAGACCCCAACATTTCACGTGTTCTTTTACGGTTCTTTTAAAATAGTATATGTAAGTAGGGGAATAGATTCTGATATAAAAAATAAAAAATGAAATTTTTTATTGTTCATAAAGGAAACTTATTTTTGTATTTCTACTTAAATGTAGATGATCAAAATATGATTTGGTATTACAATTTCTCTCTCTCTCTCTCTCTCACACACACACACACACGCACACACACACACACACACACACACACACACACACACACACACACACACACACACACTTGCGATTTTAACTTAAAGATAAAATCTCTTGAATGTGATATAATTATATATCTTGGTCTTTCACAACTGAACGATACTACAAATCATATTTAAACGATGCTAAAGTAAAATACTACTTAAATAGCGCAATCTACAATGATCAATGCTGACTATGCCAAGAAGTGATAGTTAAACCACATGGTTTGTAAATTTTCGGCGTTATTGAAAAGGCATTTTACCTAGGTTTTAGGTACTTGGAGAAAGAAATTTCTGAACTTTAATTACCTCTACACCGTACTCTGAGAAAAATTCAGTGCGTTATTAAAGTAAGGAAAATAATGCAGGAAAATTACTTCAAAATGTTTAAATGAGAGTATTCATCTTTAACTATCAAACTTCAATTAATTAACAATTGAGACTTCTCATGTACTAATATACATTTTAATATTGTCAACCAATCGGATAAAAACTGAAACACCCTTCTTTATAATTCCGTAATTAAAAAACATCGCTCACCCTGACAAGGGTAGTACAGAAAAACGCCAACGAAGACTTATCGTGACAAACCTAGTATGTTTTCCTTGTAACTTGGATATAAATAATGTGTTGAAAGGTGCAGATGAAAGGAAGGCCATAAGTGGAGAAGTGAGATATTGGCTACGTGCTTTGACTGCCTAAAGGCTTTGTCATTCCCCTTGTTTTACAAAAGACCCTGTTCACCATCATATCGATTAATAAACAATACCAAGTGAACTTCCTTGTCCAACTGGAGTAGACTAAATTATGTTGGATATTTGTAAAAGTAAGAAAACGCAAGCGTTAAGAACAAAAACAAAAACACCTTTCGCGATAATAATAATGTGAATACTTGAGAAAAAATGACTAAATGTCGTAATAAAATAAATATAAAGATTAAATCCCAATAAATGATTTTTTTTTTGGAGGGTACATAAAAGAATAAAATGTATATACATATTTATTGTAAATGTTTTTAAAAGTTATTTACAGTGAAATGAAATCATTGGTCCGAGGTCTGTCGGCAGCTTATATTTTACGTAAATTTAACCTTACAAATAAATGATTTCCAGCGAAACGGGCCAAAAATCGAACTTGTCTGTCACAAACTGGTCTTTGGGGTATTAACGGCCGGCAGTATAAAGCGTATTAATTCTGGAAGAAAACATTTTCCACAAATCTCCGAAGGGCTGTAACAAAACAAATTTAAATATAAATATGTCAATTTCATGCTCAGCATTTGCATCTCATTATTTTAAGTATGGTGAAAACCTTTTAGTATGTAAGACACGTTCTACCTCTTTATTTTCTAAAAGAGGTGTTTTATAACATTTTCTATCGATTAGCAAAATTCTCGTGTTCAAATTTGAATATTGTCCCTAGAGAGCCTAAACCGCAGAAGAAGGATTTTCCAGAATCGATTTAGAATCGGCCATACGCGGATGACACGCGGTGTGAGTATCAGTCCTGTGTGCAGGGAAAGGTTGTACTACTTAATCTAAGGGAGTCATTTCACACAAATTCATGCTAGGTGGATTTATTCTGAGCATATAACTAATCTAAATTGACCATGATATTAAGGCATATACAATGATGTGAAAAGCTAGTTTTTCTATCACCATCAACTAAAGTGCACTTTTGCAATCTGCCAAAATCGTAATGTGATAATTAGAAAGACGAATTGGGTATCCCAAAGCCTAATTTATAGCACTAATTCGGCCGTATAGACAGAAGCGATATTAGCTGTGTTTCAATAATCGCGTCACTGAATCCCAAACAGCACAACCTACACGTCCATTTATTTTGGTCCATCTGTACAAATTACGTGACCAACTTTTATCATTACCTGTTTTTACCATTCTCGGATATGTGTCCTTTAAGTCCGGAATATATTTTTACATCGGCACATAGGGTATCATAAAGAATTTCGTAACCATCCAATTTCGAATCGAATTTAATATATACAGTTATATGTTGAGTGTTCATTGTGGAATGTTAAATGATTGCGAAGAAAATAAAACCCAACCAAATCCAGTTGAAAAGAGGAAAAACACAGTCCTGGCTTACCTTGACAATAAAACCTCAAAAAATATTTGTAATGATTATTTGGAGATCGTGAGATGCTGTCTAGTGTGACGTAGGTTTTAGAAAAACATTTTCTTCATCGTGCCAACGTTTCGACCCTTATTGAGAGCATCTTCAGGGCTCGAATTGTTTGTTTTCTGTGTAGATGTGTCATTTTTGTGTGTCGGTTAAGGTCCCTGTGGGACAAATCAAATAAAATTTTGTTGGAATATGAAAGGACATTGATTAGATGGAACAGAAACATCTGAGTTGTAAACATAATTATGTAATTTTATTATTTGGAGATCGTGAGATGCAGTCTGGCGTGACGTAGGTATAGAAAAACATTTTCTTTATCGTGCCAACTTTTCGATTTTATTGAGATTATCTTCAGAGCTCAGATTGTTTTTTTTTCTGGGTAGATGTGTCACTCTTGAGTGCCGTGTTGAGAGTGCCCTGTGGGACAAATCATATAAAATATTGTCGGAATATGTAAGAACGTTGATTACATTAAACAGAAACAATTGATTTGTAAGAATAGTTATGTAATTTGTCTATTTGGAGATCGTGAGATGCAGTCTGGTGTGACGCAGATTTCTTTATCGTGGCAACGTTTCGATCTTTGTTGAGAGCTTCTTCTGGGCAATGCTAGACATTTCTAATAAAGATCGAAATGTTGGCACGATAAAGAAAATGTGTTTCTTCCCAAAAGTCATTAACTAACGGTCACTAAACACCACAAATATTTGTAATCTTATTTATTTTTTCTATGTCGGCGTTTCTTCGTGCTTTTCTTCAAACACATGCATTTTTAAAACGCAGCTCATATTATTTCGCTCTTTGTTTAATTCCTCTTTGAGAGGGTAATCGTTTCAGTTGAAAAATCCAACCTGACAAAAGAAAATGTACGGGTTCAATGTGTCCAGTAGAAAAGTGGTAAACCCGAATAAAGTGTTTACTTCATGATGGAATCTCACATTTACCCGGTTGAGGTGGAAGATAAAACGACTACCCGGACGTGTAGAAAATCAATCGGGTTTATGATCAAAATAACCCACATTGGGAACCAAAATATTACGTACACACCCACACTCATAATCCTCGGACTTGAGGAAAAATTTCTTTTTCCCATATGAAATCCATTTGAAAACAACACTAGCTGAAAGATGCAATAAAACTTTCACAAAAACTGTTCAATTGAATGAAAATATTATTACTATTATTAAATTATTTTAAATTATGTTTATAGTGAAAGTGCAAAGGTAATAAAACAATATTTACAGCCATTTATGAAAGCTGCATATACCATGGCGAAATAAAAACAACAATAATTCTAGGCCTACGCTTGTACAACATTAATACGAGTTTTGTTTTCTACAAGTTTTTTTAACGAAGTATATCAAAAAAAGAACAATCTAATCAATCAGAAAAAATTGACTAATAATTCTTTTTTCTCCAACCACATATGGATTGATTATCATTATAATTAACTAAACAATTAAATAAAGCGTTGAAACGTTTGTTGATTTTAATTGCATACCGACAGGAAATGGACTCCATTCAATTATGAGAGTTGATTGGGAAAAAACCAATTAATGCCAAAAACAAACGATTTTCTTTTATGAAATTTTTTTTAGGAAACTAAACGGCAAACGCATCTCATTTTCATTTCAATCCTTGACCCAAAGTGTTTGAAACGTTCGCAATTCTCCCTTTTTTTAGAGAGGGACAATTTCAATTCAGAATCATTCAGAGTGGATGAAAAGACAATGCTTTCTCAAACTCAGTTTTTTACATTATACTTTTGTCTTCCGACAAAAGGTAGTAAAGCGTTGTGTTTATGCGAGAAATCGAAAAAAAAAATTCTAGCCAAAAAATCAAAATTTCCACTCGCATTTTGCGTTTCAGACCTTTCTGAACAAATTTGGTTCTGTTCTCTCTGTTGTTTAATTTAATTACATATAACCGGCAAAACCTCGAAACCGTGAGGCCAATTTTTATGAAATTTTCTGAGATAGTGCAGATTGGTTTTTATATGGTCCGCTATGAATTGACCCAATCGGATCAACGATATCGCCTGACCATGCGCAAACATAAAATCTCGTACACTAGTACATGTCTGAAACTATTTGTCGGATTCTTCTCCAATTTTATAGAGATTATGCGGGTTCCGTTCTAGTCGAAAACGTGAGGAAGCTGTACTGCCCACCATTTGGCCGACTTTTTTTTTTTTAAACTCACCTTTTTGATTTATTTATAAAGAAATTAAGCTATTTCAAAATATATTGTACTGTGTTTTTATTTTATTCGGAAATCGTGAGATGCGGTCTGGTGTGATGTAGGTTTCAGAAAAACATTTTTTTTATCGTGCCAACGTTTCGATCTTTATTGAGATCATCTTCAGGGCTCAAAGTGTTTATTTTCTGCGTAATTATGCCATTCTTGCGTGTCATGTTGAGAGTGCTCTCTCGTGTGTTTTTATTATTTAGAAAACTTAAAAATTATAATAAAATAATTTACAACACTCATCAAGACTGACAAATTCACTACTACAGTTAGAGATGACAAACTCAGGAGTACTATCTACCACCACATCTGAGAAAATATCTATATACCATGGGTATATTCAGTGATTACTCTACTCGCAGTTCATGCAATGAGTACGAAGAAAGTTCCAACATATCATCTTCAAGCAACCGCCCAATATAAACATAACCTATACATAACCTGGGATACAACGAAATCGAATCGATTTTACAGAATTAACGAACAAAAAAAGTACAGTAAGCCATTAGCCCGAAGTGCTTGGGGAACAAAAACCTCCAATTTCATTGTAACCATCAACATCATCAATAAAACAATTCAGAGTAGAGAACGTAGATATGTCTATCAGCAGTACAAAATAAATGAAATTTCAGTGCTTCCCATTCCGGGGAATACTTATGGCCAAAAACCCCCGGACCGAAGAGCACCCAGATCCACCTTTGCAACCATACTTCAGCCATTTTTTTTTTCATTTGTTATCACTATGTCTGATTATCTGTTTTATATATATGAAGATAGGTTGGTTTTCTTAAAAAAATTCATTACCTTGATAACATAATGGTGTTGTTCCAAAAATTTTCGCAAAACGCTATAATATATTAAAACTTTTTTTATCGTCTTCATATGCTTTACAGCTTATCAGAATGTGTACACTGTAACTGATTTTCCACAAGTGTCACAGATCGGAGCATCCTCCCTGACCTTTGTGTGAAGCTTGTGAGCCCTATTCGCAGTCAGCATGAAATTTTTATTCGTGAAGATAGAAAGGAGATCTCCAAAGATTTGACTTGGGGTTTAATTTCTCTTAATTTTACATTCGCATTACCATCCCGACTTCATTTCCTTAAAAGAGCTTTTAAATGACTAAATTTGTCGACGTCAACTTTATTATATTAAAAAGTTATTAAATTATTAAATATTCTAATTACTATTAAAAATAATAACAATTAAAATAACTAATGTAATTATTTGGACGTTTAATATTATGTATGTACATATTTAAAATGGGAGGTCGATCAAAATCTGTTATATTATTAATGCATTTATCACCATGTTCAATTTTACATTTTTTAATTTCAAATTTCTCAAACCAATCTAGTTCTTTCCCTTTGTTGAAACTATGTAACACTCTTGTATTTAAATTTGAATTGAAATTATGTTTTGTTTCTTTTAGGTGGTCCTTAAATTCCGAAAATTAGCTCGATTTAGGCAAGTGTTCTTTTACTCTCGTTTTTATTTCTCTACCGCTTTGTCTTATATATTTAATATCACAATTGCAATAATTACAATTGGGTTGGTAAACCCCACTTTTTGCGAAGCCTAATCCTTGTATTTAGGTTTTAAGAGGGTGTTTTTAAGTGAATCCGTACTTCTAAAAGCTATTCTAAAACCTTCTTGCTTAAAAATTTGACTAACTTTTTCCGATAATTCGCCAATGTATGGCAAACAACGGAAACCTAATGATTCAGGTTATTCAGGTCATTTATCATTTTTATTGATTATTCTCCACTGTTGATATGGGTTACACATTTAATTTTTTAATAAACCTTTTTTTTTACATTTATAATTGTCAATTTGCAAGAAAAACAATGTTGAATTTTACAAAAATATGCCAGGTAAAACAAATGAGATAAGAGTTTTTTCAGCGGATCTGATATTAAAAGTTTTGTAAGGGGATGAAAGTCCTGATTTAAATACAATCGTAAAAGCGGGCTCTTTTAAATAGAAGAGCTTCAATGAAGAGCAAGTATCTTCTTTATAAAACCTTTGTTACAAACTCTTTTAGTGATTTTTCTCCCTGTTGAATTTATACCTGATCCTAAAATTATTTATTAATTGGATAAAATCCTTTTGCAATAAGTTTTGCAATTAAAACACAAAGGCGTTTGTACTGTTACAAATTATTGCTATACTATGTTAACATTTTGAGTTAACCATCGTATTACCCCTAATTTAATCTTAACAAGTTTATACAGCCTAAAGCTTAGGCAATTATTAGTTTAAAATTAAGAAACGTTTTCCTTAGCTTGTCCAGATGTTACCGAATTATGCAGAATAATTTTCTGAAGTTGTATTAGGTTGGCGAGAGTAGATCAAATTTCGTCTGAAGTTTTATCTTCCATTCCAAAACGCTTATCATATTTTGCTCTATTCATTATGAATTATTTATTTATTGGATGAAAGATCAATTTTGAAATTTCTGTACTCGCTTGGTCTATGTGGCTAAATTTTTATTGGTCGGAAAGCAGCTAGTTTCCATCTAATCTAACGCTGATGATACCGAAATATTTCTGACAGAACAACCGAAGGAGTACCAGGCATACCAAATCTGTGACGACCAAATTCGATACTTTCACTGTTTATAACATTCAATTAATTAAGATTTTAAGTTGAGATAAAAAAGTAAGTGTCACTACCAAGTTACTTCTTTCAATCAATTAATTATTCTTGCTATGTAAGGTCTTGGTTGAGATAAAAAAGTCAGTGTCACGAGCGGGATTCGAACCCACGACCTTCGGCTTGAACGCCGCTACTCTACCACTTGAGCTATCGTGACTTCGATCCCCTCTGGCACTAACTTAGCTAGATAGCTCAAGTGGTAGAGTAGCGGCGTATCAAGCCGAAGGTCGTGTGTTCGAATCCCGCTCGTGACACTGACTTTTTTTATCTCAACCAACACCTTACATAGCAAGAATGATTAATTGATTGAAAGAAGTAACTTGGTCAATTGACCACGAAAACGTAAATGGATTTAAACATTGAATATTAAAGTATTTTTGAAAAAATTTTGTCATTTGAAAATAAGCACCCTAATATGGTTGGTAACAACTAAAATTAATTATCACATACCAAGTAACAGGAGGAAATTAGGAAAATTTTATAACAATTTATGTGCTTTCAAATTCACATAACTAAAATCTGAATATTTCTTTGGTTAACTTCACTAATTTCGTGGTCCGCTTGACTAATTAATACATTACTATTAATTAAGGTTTTTAGTTGAGATGAAAAAAAGTTAATGATTTTTCAAAAATGACAAAAAGGAGGGAAAACTCATTTTGGGTTGAGATGGGAAGTTAGTGTCCGAGTGGATCGAGGTCACGATAGCTCAAGTGGTAGAGCAGCGGCGTATAAGCCGAAGATCGTGGGTTCGAATCCCGCTCGTGCCATTAACTTTTTTTCATCTCAACTAAAAACCTTAATTAATTCTTTGGTTAACTCGCAATTCGCCCATCAGCCGGTAGATGAAACTCGAAAAACAGGTAAAAATACGTACTTTTCGAAGTTTTTTGACTTTCGGTATTTCCTTAGTTTTAGAAATTATTTCTATATATTGTTTCCAATTTTTGACACGATTTGTAAACGAGATCGAGTTGAACTGGTCGGAAACTTCCATTCCCTAACTCGCAACTCGCCCCTCAACCGGTAGGTTAAACTCGAAAAACCGGTATACATACTTTTTGTAAAACCTTAATTAATTGAATGTTATTAATTGGTTAAGCGGACCACGAAAAATAGTGAATTTACTGTTTATAACATCTTTTTAGCAAGTATTAAGTATAAAAAATACTTAAAATTTGCAACATTTATATTTATTTATTTTCTTTTTTCTTTTTATTTATTTATTTTTTTTTAAATTTATTTAATTTTTTTTTTGATTGGGGCTTCCGACATGTAGGTCATTTCAGCCCCCAACTATGTCTATATTCTATATACCCTTTCAAACACTACATTTATACAAATAAATACATTCATACACATAAATACATCCATACAGTACACTCATTCCGTTTGGTCGGTGGAATACTTGATATTCCTCCACCGACCCTATACTTAAACTAATCTAGATTGGGGTCGATGGAGTACTTTTATAAATATTCCGCCATCGACCCCGAACACACACTCTTACGCTCTCATCCTTCGAGGGGTGATGATGACGTTATATTTCACCCTCACCCCTCGCCATCACGCTAATAAATACATACACTCAGACAAAACATATAGACACACAACACATAAGACATACTATATACAATAAAAAAACCCAATTTCCCCTACAAAGCGGAACAGGGGACTCTAAAACTCGCTACCGTGCTCGAGAACTCTTCTTAAGTCCGGCGGCATGCCTACACGCTCTCTGTATGGAGCTAAGGCATGACACGCCTCTATTATGTGGGACACATCGAGCAACCTTTCTCTGCATAAGGGGCACCTGCGCGGGCTTTGGCCCAAAAGCAGGTGCCCATGTGTCAACCGCGTATGGCCAATCCTCAGTCGGGTGAGCAACATTTATAATCAACTTATAAGTGTTCAAAATTATTTACAAATAACTAAGCTTCATGATTAGTAATTGGCAGATCTCTTTAAACAAATGCACTTTTGTATCAGAAAACCTAACCAGATTTACACTATTCTATCCAGACATTAGAAAAAAAATTTAAATAAAAATTTGTGTGTTTATTTTAATCAATCATTGTGAAAGAAAATTCAAAACTTTATTGGGAAATAAATCATTCTTTATCTTTAAGTTAATCCTAATTTTTTTCTTTCATTTACTGTTTCCTCATATCTCTCTTATAAGATCAGACGTAGCCGAGCATGTAAATGGGGCCTGCATATTTTAACCTCAGTTAATGCGTAATGGATTAACATTTACCTAGCTCGCACCACTCGTAAAGGATCAGCTTAAAAAATTTAATTGGTTTATATAATTAATCGCGCAGGACTTGTTGGCTTACACTCAGGTCACCCCAATTAGTATGAAAACTAAGATAAGAGGGACGCATAGTTAAACGGCTTCCGTTCAAACACCTTCCGAATGTCCATACAAAAAATGAGTTTTCCCATTATATACCTTCCTTCGAACGGGTATCACGGATCAAATTATCTTTTTAAAAATTTTTAACAATCTTCATTTGACAAATTTGATCGTTATTTCATTTTAAACTGGTTAAACGGGGTCATTTTTATACGCAATCTTAATATACGTGTATAGTTCAAATTATACTTATTTTCTGCCAGTTGTTGGTAACCAAATCATAACCTGTTAATGATAAGACTGTGTATAGATTACATTTCTGATACATGGGTTTTCAATAGCACAGGTATGGGGCGTCGGTGGCCTCAACGGTTTAGTCGTTGACACGGCGCTCATCACTGTAAGGTGAAGGTCCCGGGTTCGAACCCCTCGGTCCTGAAACCGACATACTTTCAAATGGGCTTTTTTTCAAAAACACCGGCATCCTGAGGGTTTATATGACCTCTGCTGTTGCGAAGCACAGGTCGTTTCAATTCTTAGGGGGCAGTGGGAAACCAAACCTCTTAATGAAAAGATTGTTTCCACACCAAATCTCAATTTTCTAACTGGAAATTGTGGATTGTGACACATATGTTGAGAGTAGGTTTTAGTATATATATATAACAGTTCCTTGACTGACTGACAGATAACGCACAGACTAAACCAAACTGCTGTATCTAAAAGGCGGAAATTTCGACAGCGCATTCACGTAATGACATGAATAGCCGCTAAGAAAGGATTTCTTGAAATTCCATCCCTAAAGGGGACCGTATGGGCAATTTTTTACCATGTTTAGATCGAAGTGGACTGAAGAAAAGAAGAATTTTAGAATCGAGGCATTAGGAAGCCATACCAGCACTCTACATCGCACAAGAAAGTTACATTAAAACAGAGTCACGCGTGGACGAAGTCGCGGGTAAAAGCTAGTGATATTATATAAAAATATATACTATTATGTATAATATAATATATACTATGTACTATGTACTAGTATATAATATATACTATGTAAAAACTATATGTATATATGATAGAGAAATATAGTTATATGCTGTTATTATGTTGCTGTACGGTCCAGGTCATAGTGGGGTATGTGACTGTTTGATGAACGCCGGCATTCTGGGAAATAGTATCAATATCTGTATTCGCTGGCTGACTGGTAGGAGAAGAATTGCTAGACAGTTTTCCGGTCTGAGAATGAAGTGGCCCATGCGTGTTTAGGCCAGGAGAGCGTTTATAAATGTGGACCCTGGCTACTATGTAGCATCCAACTGCTCCACACTGAAGCCGGTCCACACTGGTCAAGTTTAATTTTTCTGCGTCTCCGTAAAAAATACAGCTGTAGTCTAACGAGATAGTATCAGTGTTTGGTAACCTTCATATAATTGGGTGGGCGCCATATTGTAATTTGGAGACACTTGTCTTGTTACATGTGTGCAGTTGCTATCCGCCATTATAGTTCACGGATAGGGATAAAAAAAGGCGGCCACAAAGCCTTCTGCACCTCGACCTGAATAGATCTATTTCGCTGCCGTGTTTTTTATAACTCACTAACCAGCTTAAGGTTGTTAATCAGCCTTCATATCTTCGCCAATGGCTCCTTAGTGTACGATCTTACTAGCGGTTTTTCTTGTCCTAGTTGTAAGAAGCTGCACGTACAGAAATCATCACAGAAATATAAAATGGGTTCTGCGGTCTCGTCCTGGCAGTATCTGCACAGTGTTTCTTTTGTCTATACTCCTTGTTGGGTGGAAGGGGGGATCTTAATTGACCCGCAAACTTCCGTACCCGTTTCAAAGGTACAATTAAATTTTGTTCTGTTTTTTCTCTCTTTTAAATAGGTGGCCACTATTACATTTAAGAGGAATTTGGGAAAAAGAAAGGGGAGATTGATAATACTTTAAAAACAAAATTAAATGTTTACAATTTATTTACACTAAGAAAAAAAAGTTAAAAGAAATTTCCTTAATTATCCAAAATAATTTATGATCAAACCTACTGGCCAGGGTTTTACGAAAACCAAGAAAAAACAAAAAACGAAAAGGTACTGGGTGAGCTGACGACTCGCTTTGGTTTTACAAAAAAAAAAAAAATTAAAATAAAATAAAAGACGAAACGAAAAGGTACTTGTTGGGTTGACGACTCGCTTCTCCCAGCAATCGAAATAAGCGGTGTTGAGCTGGAGGTTACTGCTGGGTTCCACTCCGACGAAGGTGCCTGTAGAGCCTGGATGACGATACCGTTGACGTAGTCCGTAAGGTCGGTGATGTGACGACAAGGTGTTGAATCGAAGAAATCGATGGTGAATGGCCAAAGGGAATCGATATAAGGTTCGATAATCGATATGGTGAACGGTGCGTCTTGTGCTGACTCAGGCAAGCGAGAGACTAACTTGCTCCCGTGCAAAGGCCGAAGATACCGGCGTTATCGCTTGCCAAAATAAAAACAATAGGGCCCTCAGCGATTTAAACAGGGCCTCCCGAGGCGAACCTTGGTCAGCCGAAAACAAAAAAATGAAGCTTCTTGGGCGTCAACACTCCTCTCCGGTTCATATACGTAATATCCTGTCAGGTGTCTAACCATTATCTTGGTTCGGTTGAGGTTGCCTTCTTCTTATTTTGTAAGTTTTGAGGATGGTCCTTCTATGAATTTCTTCGCGTGCTTCATACCTGTAGTGTTTCACCAGGTTTTGGACTCATTAAGGATCCATTTTAAGATGTAAAGTCTTTTGTGTGGCGGGATGCTAAGCCGCAGTAGGGTTCAGGACCTAGATAGTCCATAATGACACCCTCTTTGGCCAAAATGTAATGCCTTTCGTTGCCTCTATGCCCGGAGTGTCCTGGGACCCATGCCAGGGTCAGGTTATTAGTGCACTGACTTCGTTCTTTGCTTTCGCCTCGCATGAGGCTAGGTCCTTTAGTGCTATCTGACCGTCAGAGAAGATAGCTATCTTCCGGGAATCTATTCCTAACCTTTTTATTTCCCTGGCGCAGTACTCAATCGCTATGATTTCAGACTGGAAAACTGTAACTGAAACTCTGGTCTTTAGAGTTCATTAGTAAATAATAATTCACGTAAAGTATAATTTAAATTTGGAAATCGTATTTACTTATGTTGATAAAGTTAATCGAGATTACAAGGTTGTAGAAAATTGAAATCTTTTAAATCAGACAGGTGAATAATCTTGTGGCGCAAGAGGCGATTTGTAAAAACAAAGATATGACCGTTGAATCTGACCGGGTTGGCAACTCCCTCGGGATCGAATATCCTTTAAAGCTCTTGGTGTGTTTCCCTTCGAGTTGGGCCCGGGTAACGACAGTCTTCCTTAATTCCGAAACTCGGCGGATAATCCACCCTTTAGGATGGGGTTAATAAAGGCGGCGTGTTAAGCCCAGAGGGTCCGCTCAGGAAAAACTCCGCCAATCCGACACTGGTTAATATTCATCAGGGGAAAGAAGCCGGGCAACTTGCTGTGAACAGGTTTTATTAAACGCCGTTCCGTGTACAATTGCCCGGCCGCCGATGGGCGAGGGGTTGGCTTTCTTAACGGGACCAATTTCATAAAGTTTTTAGGGCGCCGAGCAGGTATTTGTATTCTACTTCCCTTTTTATTATATTTTATTACTTTTATGTCATTTCAACCAAGATGAATTTTCAATTGTTTAAAGCTATAAATAATTTGCGTTTTAGTAGTTTTTTTTCTTATACCATAACAACTGCAGTTCTTATTATTTATCAACTAAATCCTTATCATATTAGCAACGCTTTGATTGTTTATATTCTACATAAATAAAATTTCTTTTGTTAAACCTGGAAGAGCGTTTCCGACACAACTTTGTCTATTACAATTAATTAATCTTTATGTAAGGTATTGGGTGAAATGAAAAAGTCAGTGACACGAGCGGGATTCGAACCCCTGACCTAACGCCGCAGCTCTACCACTTGAGCTATCGAAACTTCGATCCACTCGGTTACCAACTTCCCATCTTAACCAACCTTTCGTTGCCGAGAATCGAATCCTGATTACACGACATTTGAAAAATGGCAAAAAGAAGGGAAAATTCAAAAGGTAAGTTGAGATGGGAAGTTAATGTCCGAGTGGATCGAAGTCACGGTAGTTCAAGTGGTAGAGCTGCGGCGTTAGGTCATGGGTTCGAATCCCGCTCGTGACACTAACTTTTTTATTTCAACCAATACTTTGCGTAAAGATTAATTATTTGAAAGGAGTTATTTGGCCAATCGGCCAATACTGATTGGCTATAGTTTATGTTTGAATCATGGAGCAGCAAGAGAGTATTTTTCTATTAAAGATTTCAAAAATTGACTATAATGTCAGATTTCTATCGATAACGTAGACTATTTTAAAAATGGTCTGTTTTTTGTCGGCCACAAAGCTTCCTTGTTCGTTGTTTCCTCTAAATTAAATTTGTCATAAGAAAATATTTAAATTACAAACGTCTTCGGGATATATCGAGAATTGTTTTCCTCCTTTTGGATAAGAGTTTACCGGAATAATAATAATAAAAGAAAAATACATACTTTAATATGTCTGTTTGTTCGGCTATTACAAATAAGGAGAACATTAAACCGTTTGAATACACTGGAAATTTGGTTTACTGAAAAATACAATTAAAAACGGAATAAACAGATCCTCCGACCCTGATCGGTAAATTGCTGCGTCATTTCTGAATATTCATATCTCATGTACAGCAGATGTAGACAATAGAATATGAAAATAAGTGAAAGCAAGTGCGTCCATGTCAGATTTTCACGCACGCACGCATGCACACGCACGCACGCACGTACGCACACACACACACACACACACACACGCGCGCGCGCGCGCGTACACCTCACATTAGTTTCTTAAGGCCTTTAATTAATTTATGATTAATGTAGTTATCGTAGCGATATATTTAAATTAGTTTGATTTATCCAAATTTTCTTTTTTACTTTTACATGAAAATAGTACCATTTTATTTTTCCATAATATCTTGTAATAAATGATAAATTTTGTTCCTTTTTCAATTATTTTAATTATTAATCTCTTTCAAGTTCTCATTCATGATTACTAATTTATTGTTGTATATATGTGAAAACCTTTGTTCTCAGCATTTATTTAAGATATTTTAACAATATTTCATACTTGTTATACGAAATTATTTCTGGGTCAAGGAAAACCCACTGGCAACCAACGAAATTATAAGTATGGGGAATTAATTCTACTATTCGAATTTCAATTCTAGATAGCGCCCTTATCAAGCTCTAATATTTGAGTTGGTTCTCTGGTTAAAAAAACCCAATTTTTTCTTATTTTTTTACGAAATTGTTTCTAATAGACATTTATAGACAATATCTTGATATATCTTTGGACCTGTGCGTAGCCTTAAGGCACGGCGGTCCACAATAGCTAGTTTTTACATTAGACGGATGGAATTTGCTCGACTTGTTTCTTTTAATTTTTTGATAGTGTACATCCTACTTTTGCGGAACTCGATAAGTTGATTGGTAAGAACTAAATATACATAGTGTTGGTGTTGTGTTAATGTAAATTTATTGTAATGAATGTAATTTATTATCGTGAAAGGAGGAGATCGTTTAAGCCCGCCCCGAGGAATGTCGAGTACGCTGGGGGGAGTAAAAGTAAATTATTGGCGAGAATTGAGTAGGTTCGAATCCACTTTAAGGAATATCGAGTAAGCTAGGGGCGTGAATGTGACTAGGCTTCTATGTTTGCTCGGGTGGCGATGTAAATTCAGAGTGTATTGCAAGTTTAATTTTTATTTTTGGTCCTTCGTTGCCATATGTAAATTTTTAGTTTCGTTTTCTGCAAGAAAAGCCCAATTGTTTAAATAGATTCCAGCCTAGGTTTCTGTCGTTAATTGAATAATTTGAGGTTTTAGAATGCCGTAGAGAGTACAGGAAAATTAAGATAAGACTGTGGTCAGAAGAAAGGTATTCGAGTGCTTGAATGTTAAAATTCTATAATGTGGTGGAAAGAGATGTTTGGTTGATGTTACACATTCCAGAAACAGTAATGTTCCTATGGAGTTTTCCTGAATGTTTCGCTCCTTTTAGGGCTGGACTCACTGATCACACTTAGTCTGAACTGCCTGGCGACAGGGCACTTGTGTTTTACAGCCTTTTTAAGAAGAGGGAGATGGACTTTGTAAAAGCATGTTTTTTTAATAATACTCATTGGTTGATTGAAAATTAAAATAATAAACCCCGTTAGTTGTTATAACCATGATAAAAAAACCCAAAAAGTTAAAATACAGGGTGTCACAGGGATAAATTTCAATACTACCGTGGTGAATGTAATAAATATAACCTAGTTCAGCATCATAAGAACGAACTTTCTATCTTGACGATTTCCTAAGATATTTACATTTTTTGTGATTTTAGTCTAAAATCCAATTTTTTCATATAAAATCGTAATTTCTTAACTTTAGCGGCATTAAAATACCAACCTGACATTTATTTCGCAAACTACAAAAAAATTTTCTACAACATATTTCCGTTGAAAAATTCGCGCTTCTAAATACATAGTAGCCGCTCAAATAATAACAAATGAAAAAGGTCATATTTTTTTTCTCTGGACATACTCAATTGTGTCTTGTCTGACTTTTCCTTCAAAATTTTCGGGGATTCCACCAAAGTTGTCTTATTTTATAAGTATTCCAAGGACTAGCTCATTTTTACATTTTTTGTGGAGTTTCTTAGTGAAATCTCCTTGTATATCAAACCCAAGAAGAGCAGCAACCCGAGAACATCGTACATATCATATTTTTAATAAAAACATTTATTAGTTGACAACAAAAATTAGATGGGGGCGTCGGTGGCTGCAACGGTTTAGGCGTTGACATGGCGTTCATCACTGTAACGTGAAGGTCCCGGGTTCGAACCTGAGGCACTGCATTCGAACCCGACATACTTACAAATGTTTTTTTTTCAACACCGGCACCCGGAGGGTTTATATGACCTCTGCTGTTGCAAACCCCCCGTAAAAAAAATCAATAAGATATTGTAATTCTTTAAATCAAATTGAGACAAAAACAAGTATTTTAAAATAATTTATTTTATTGGGTTGATGTAACCTCTGCTGTTGCGAACCCTCGTAAAAAAAATAAAATAAAAAAATTAAGATTGCGGTAATAGTATTAGTTTAAGAAGTTTAATCCAATAAAACATACGAAAATATTAAAACAAAATATGGAATTTCATTTTAGATCAGTTATTTATAACTACTTCTATTTTTATACCTATACATATTTGATGAAATATTTTTCATTTCTTATTTATGCTTCGTAAGGAAGGTCGTAGGCGGTAATTTAGCTCGCTGTATTTTATTATTTGTAGTTTTATTTGTATTTATAGGATAATCAATTTACTTTGCCATTTTTTTCTGATATTATATACACTAGGTGGTAGAGCTGGTTGAAGCATCTTTCCTTTTGTTCCTCTGTATACACGTACTCATATTTAAGTCCTATTTGGGCTTGTAATTAAGAGTATGGATGGGATACGTCAATCTCATTTGTTCAAGGCGGACGCCGGAGTCACTCAAGGTAGGGTCTTCGGCCCGTTCATGTATATGGTATATGCTGCTGATATCCCTTCACATCTTGTCTATTGGCACAAATACTGAAGAAACTGCACTTTTCGTCCAAATCCCACCAAGTTGATCAAACCTTCCATACACATATATATTCATTTGTAGAAAGGTTCAAAAAAGACGAAATGTACTCTAAATCACAAGTCCCAATAATTAACCTTCACAGTAAATAGCATCTTTCAACCTCAAATTTATTATAACCTCACCCAGTTTCTACCGGAAACCTCATGCACTACCTCGGGCTGTAACTAGAAAAGCTAATAACCGATTGTAAAAACACTACAAGAAACATATCCGAATTCCCTCGATAAAAAAAATACTCTACACATCTGACTACTGAAGTCAATAAATCACGCCTTTTCAGAGCATTTTGAAAATTGAAATTACGTGCAATCACATGAAGGAAAGGAATGGATCTGATTTTCCGCACGAGCCACAATTGAGTATTTAAAAAAGAAAAAAAAGAAAAAAGCTTTATCATTTGTTATTATTTGAGAGGCTACTCTGTATTTGGAAGCATGAATTTTACAACGGGATTGTTATCTTGTAGAAAATTAATTGAAGTTTGGAAAACAAAGGTCAGAATTGTATTTTAATGCCGCTAAACATGAGAAATTACGATTTTATACAAAATTTTAATATCTCAGGAAAGAATCGAAATAGAAACCTCGTTCTGATGACACTAAACTATGTTTTATTTAGTTTTTCCACCATGGTAGTATTGACATTTAACCCTATAACATTCTGCACGTTTTGTATGTCCCACTTGTACTGATATATGTATATATTATATTCAAGGAAGTCATTCCCCATGTATGACAAATCGAAAGTCGTCAATTATTAGCAAAAGGAAAACGGAAACGTTGGAATTCAAAGAGGCGCCGCTACGAGTCAAAATTCACGGCTGACTTGGTACAGCCAATATTGACCCTGTTAAGAAATTGGTTATTATGGTCTCTTTGTAGAAAGGAGAGAGGTGAAATTCGGTGCGTAATGGACGTCAAAGATTTTTCCCAGCTGCGGTAACGAATGCGGGCAATTTAATATTGGCCATAATCAATATTCAATATAAAGGAGTTCAAGTTCCCCTTTGGGACTCGGAGGTCTGGCCGGGGTGGGCGGTTTTCCTTCTCCAGGGGTGAAGTAGGGTGAGGGTTCGTTTAAAACTTATGCCCTTCTTGTCTCCGTTCGAAACTTAAACCGGTTGATATCCACGTTTCCTCGGCTCAATCGGTAGAAATATCTCAAAAGTATTACTGTCTTAGTCGCCCGACACCCAAACCTAAACTTACAATTAGCTTTTTCATAATTAAATCACTTTCTGGATACAAAAATTGTATCTAGAACTAAATCATTCAATATGGCCCAAAGTAAGCTGAATAAAGATATAATGTTCAATGCGCTTTTATATTTACTCTAAAAAAGAGAACCTAATAAAGTAGTACAGGTTAATAAAATTAATAAATAGGAAGATAAAGTTATAATGTATGCATCTTAATTTCTGGTTTGGGATAGTTAGGGGGATCTTAACTTCTCTAAAAATGTGGGTTTCAACCTTGTTTATATGACTGACTATATCAAGCACATACCACATCAGCACAACTGAACTTAAGAAGAAGGGCCGATCTTCCCGACTTATACAATAATAGGGCTTAGCAAAATGACATTCTATGACATTGCTTCCCGTATACTCGGTCGTCCTAAAAAGGACAATGAGGATCTTTATCGTCCGCACCTAGAGTATTCGGCTTTATCGGACGTTTTGATTCTCAAGATGAGAGCTGACGCACCTCTGAATTCGACAGAAGGGTGTTATTGCCGCAGCATTGGTGTAGAGGTCAACCTCGCTCCCCACTTGCCCATTCCGAGTGGTCGGGTCCGCATTAAGCATCGAACCGTATGCCGCGCGCAATGGGCTACCTAAGCCGAAATATATCAGACTGGTCTCCTGTGCATTCCCTAGGTAGAGAAGGCCACTCTACCTCCCAGAGTAGTGGGGCTTCCCCAACGTAGAAACTACCGGATCCGCTCCGGCCGCGGTTTTGTTTATAGTGGAATTGCTAACCACACCCTAGATGAGCACCGCCTACATTTAAGTCTCTTATCGAGCTCAGCCAACACCTGCATGCGCATTCGAGGGACGCCATAGGCTCAGCCGGTCCGATCCTTCGCTTCCCCAACGGTACCACGCCGGTCATACGCACAACAATGCAAAGCATACTCGAGTCAGAGGCACCGATTCACAACCCGTTTCAGTTCGCTTACTCACGCATTCGAGGGACTATTCAGCATTATCATCGCGTCAACGCTTACATGTTGTCGTCCGGTCGCAACGTCTCCCATAAGGCCAGGGGTAATTACGCTGGCCATACGCAAGCTTCACGAAGGTCACAGATAGAAGACAGCCTCTGTCTAAGTTCCCGCAAGGGGCGTCACCACGCGCCTTCAAGAATCCATTCCCAACGTAACTAGGGCTGAATTTGGAAAGTTTAATTACCCCGTGGTACAGACGGCCATACACTCTCCCCCGTCTATGAAGACAACCGATCCGCCGTATCCCGTGAGGCCGGGTGTATAACGATGGTCATGCGGAAGTTACGTGCGAAGGTCACAGTTATAAGACATCCTCTTCTTTACATACCCGCCATGGGTCTCGCCACGGCCAACTACGAGTCCATTCCCATTGTAACGGGGCTGAACCTTGGAACATTTCTGTTACCCCGTAGTACAGATACGCTACCGTGAGTTAGTCCTTTTTTCATTGGACAAGAGTCGGAGTAGGTCGATTCTTGTCGTACTCTGAAAAACTGTTTGGTTAGGCAGGAACGATTCAGGATATTTGGTACGCTTTAGAATGTGCAAGAGGCCTTCATGCTACAAGCGGTCAAATGCCTGTAACACGTCAAGAAAAAAATATTGGGTTAGTGCAAAATTAATGCAGGTTTTGAAAGTTTGTTTTATTTTCAATCTCGAAGACAGGGAAGGTCGCATAAGCGTTTCGTTGTGGACGACCAACTCAAAATATTGATTGAAGAAAATTCTCGTAAAAAATTTCGGACGAACTGAGTGTGAACCACTCAACCGTTTTTCGCCATCTGGAGCAAATTGGTAAAGAAAAGAAGCTCAACAAGTGGGTACCGTATGATCTAACCAAAGCCCAAAGAAATCGACGCTTTGAAATTTGCACTTCTCTTCTGTTGCGCCACCAAAAAATCGTGATGATTCGACCGAGAAACCTTACAAAAATCTGTACCCAAAGAGGTTATCGTGACTGTTTGGGGGGGGGGGGTTCTTCACTATAATTTCCTGAATTATGGTGAAACTTTCAATGCAGAGAAATATAGCCAAGAAATTGACAAACTTAACGGAAATCTGCAACGTCTTTGACCAGAATTGGTAAACCGTATGACCTGATTGTTTTTCACAATAATGCCAATAGGTTACATGTCGCAATGCCGATCCTGGGGAAACTTAAGGGCTTAGGATATTAAAATTTACCGCACCCTCCATAATCACCCAACTTCTCGCCTACAGACTTCCACTTTTTAGGCATTTTGATAACTTCTTAAGGGATAACATTTTTAGATTAGCCGGTAAAGCCGAAAACGCCGTCAAAGACTTAATTGTGAGTCGAAATTAAAATTACAGTTTTATTTGCACGTTGGCGACGTTGTATAGCTTGTGATGGAAAATTTGTCGAATAAATTTCCTTTATTTTATAAAAATTTAAAAAAAAAATTGATTGCCACTTCAAACCTGCATTATTTTTGCACCAGCCCAATTCAAAAATATACTAACTAGATACAATAAAGTGAGCTTTAATGCTTCTAAGCTATGCATAAAAACTAAATATGCAATACATGAATTAAAGTACAATCAATTTTAAATAATAAATAATTAATAACAATAATGTAGAACAAATTAGTGCGACTTTTCTGCCATGTTTATTGACTTATCAGTCGTTATTTTTGTACGTGGAACAGACGCTAACAAATGAGAATAAGAAATAAGTGAGAAGAATGCAAATTATTCGACAGAGCAGAATTCTAAATCAATTTCTTGGAAAATTCTAGGCATAGAAGGTAGAAAACATTGACAATGTGCATTATAAAAAAGTTTTAACCCTTCATTCCTTTACTCAATAGTGTTAACCCAATGAAATACATGCTTATACGGATGTTTTCATACAATATTTTCAATAATAAACAAATCTGGAAAAAATGGAAGTTTGTATGGTAAAAAATAAATGTTAAAACTGAATTTCTGTCATGGTTTCATTGCGTTTAAAGGTAGGAAAAAATTCAGCAAGTGCACAGGAATCTTTAGTCACTACAAGCTCACCCCCTCCTTTACGCCTGCCCAGCATAGAATTACACGTCCAGATCAAATTAGAAGAAGTTACAGTGCACACAAAATAAATTTCTTAGGCTGGAGACCTTTTCCAGCCGCCACACTAAAATTAGCCTCCTCCATGAAAGTACACACATGAGACTGACATACGACGAAGCTAAACAGCTCACTGAAAACTTTTTCAATAAACTGATTGAGCACAGAAATCCGACATGCCACCGAAGTTGAAGGTACCCTACGAATACCATTTGGAAGTACAGGAGAATAAAACATCTATTAAACTAATAATCAGGCTAATATATGGGCAAAGATGCGTATGTGTGTGCATGTATGCGCACTTTAATTATTTATTTTATTTGTTTTTTATTTATTCATTTATTTACTTATTTATTTTATTTGTTTTTTATTTATTCATTTATTTACTTATTCTTTTATTTGTTTTTTATTTATTCATTTATTTACTTATTGATTTTATTTGTTTGTTATTTATTTACTTATTTATTTTATTTGTTTTCTATTTATTCATTTATTTATTAATTTTATTTGTTTTTTATTTATTCATTTGTTTACTTATTTATTTTATTTGTTTTTCATTTATTTTTATTTACATATTTATTTTATTTATTCAATTATTTATTTTATTTATTTTTTATTTATTCATTTATGTACTTATTTATTTTATTTGTTTTTTATTTATTCATTTATTTACTTATTCATTTTATTTGTTTTTTATTTATTCATTTATTTACTTCTTCATTTTATTTATTCATTTTATTTATTCATTTATTTACTCATTCATTTCATTTGTTTTTATTTATTCATTTATTTACTTATTTATTTAATTTGATTAAACTTAAAAATATTGTCCTATTTATTATGCCCAGTTACTGGTATATTTCATTTCAATTAATTAACGTTTTTAGTTGAGACAAAAATTCAGTGTTACGAGCGGAATTCGAACTCACGATCTTCGGCTAGATACGCCGCTGCTAGACCACCTAGGCTATCATGATTTCGATCCACTCGGTCACCAATTTCCCATCTTAACCTACCTTCCGAATTTTCCCTCCGTTTTGCCATTTTTCAGATGGGAAGTTGGTGTCCGAGTGGATCGAGGTCAGGATAGCTCAAGTGGTAGAGTAGCAGCGTATCTAGCCGAAGGTCGTGGGTTCGAATCCCGCTCGTGACACTGACTTTTTTATCTCAACTAAAAACCTTAATTAATTGTAATGATTTAATTGGTCAAGCGGACCACGAAAACTAGTGGGTTATATTTTGTTGTTGTTATTATATTTGCACATATTTACTCCTGTGAGATCGCTAAAGCTACTCAATTCAATATGTACCTGATTTCATTTTGCTTAGATTCTATTTTTGTGTGTTTTTTGTAAATTTCCACGAGCACAATATTGTAAAACCTCTATATTTAGACTAAGGATCTAGGAATGAAATAGATCAATTATTGTAACGGAATGTAATAGTGACGCCACTTCCCCTGAAACTTGAAGAAATGTGTTCTAAGTAAATTTATAACAAATAAATCAAATCTCAAATCTCACAAGCTCACGTATGTGTTTCAATGTACTGTAGGTTTAGTGAATTTAGGCTGCTGGTGGCCATTTGAAAAAACGAAATCAACTCCAAAGGCTCTCGTTGATGGCGGGTGGTAAACTGGCCGTAAAGAACGTACCGTTTAACCGTTGCGATGCCTTTTAAAATCCCATTTAGTTCATGTCAAATTAAACGCTCCCTTTCCTCTAAGCCCAACACGAGGAAATGGAAAAAGGAAAAATTGTTAAGCCCTACTCGAAGAAGGAAAGCGGACGAGCTAATTTCATCTGCATCTAACATTTTTACAGGGATATTTTATTAAAATAATTTATTGACTTAATATCTATAGTCACAGAAATAGAGAATCATTCTAAACTTAGAAATATTTTGAATGGTTTTTAAACTAAAGGTAAGGTCTTGGTTGATAGAAAATAGTCAGTGTCATGAGCAGGATTCGAACCCTGCTGCTCTACCACTTGAGCTATCGTGACTTCATTCCACTCGGACACCAACTCTCCGTTCGAATTTACCCTCTTTTTGCCATTTTCAAATGTCGTGTAATCCGATTGGATTCGGCGTTCGAATCCCGCTCGTGACACTGATTTTTTTATCTCGACCAAGACCTTACATAGAAAGAATAATTCATTGATTGAAAGAGTAACTTGGTCAATTAATCACGAAAATGTAAATGGATTTAAATATTGAATTTTAAAGTATTTTTGAAAAAGTTTTGCCATTTGAAAATAAGCACACTAATACGATCGGTAACAACTAAAATTAATTATCACACATCAGGTAACAGGAGGAAATCTTAGAACAAAACTATTTTATAACAATTTATGTGTTTTCAAATTCACATATCTAAAATCAGAATATTTCTTTGAATATCTTGCAGCTCGCCCATCAGCCGGTAGGTGAATCTCGAAAAACCGGTAAAAATACGTATTTTTTGAAGGTTTTTTTTTTTACTTTTGATATTTCTTTAGTTTTAGAAATTATTTCTACATATTGTGTCCAATTTTTGTCGGTAAACGAGAGCGAGTTGAACTATTCGAAAGCCTCCATTCCCTAACTCGCAACTCTCCCCACAACCGGTAGGTTAAACTCGAAAAACCGGTAAAAATACCTTTTTTTAAAAGTTTTTTTTTTGCTTTTGATATTTCCTTAGTTTTAGAAATTATTTCTACATATTGTGTCCAACTTTTGACGGTAAACGAGAGCGAGTTGAACTATTCGAAAGCCTCCATTCCCTAACTCGCAACTCTCCACACAACCGGTAGGTTAAACTCGAAAAACCGGTAAAAATACATTTTTTTAAAGTTTTTTTTTTGCTTTTGATATTTCCTTAGTTTTAGAAATTATTTCTACCTATTGTGTCCAATTTTTGACACGATTTGTAAACGAGATCGAGTTGAACTGGTCGGAAACTTCCATCCCCTAACAGGCAACTCGCCCCTCAACCTGTAGGTTAAACTCTAAAAACTGGTAAAAATACATACTTTTTCGAAGTTTTTTAGGACTTTCAATATTTCGTTAGTAAAAAGGCTTTTAACAGGACTGAACAACAAAATTTCTTGGATGATTGAATACATTATCAATCAAAATGAAGTTTAACACAGATGAGATTTTGGTCAAAACATAATTGAATAAAACTTTCAGTAAAAGCATTGGTAATCGTTGCTTGACGATGAATATTGCTTTTTTGTAATTACTGTAAACAACGTTCGTTGCTAAAAGTAGACCCGTTGTAGATATGTAAACATTCGCCATTTAAGTCCGCCCTTGGTGATAAATTTGCTAGTTTGCTTCGTTGACTAAAGAAAAGTTCTTCACTCTTGAACAATGGGCCTCTAATGAAGTCATTAGCGATACAGTCTTTCATAACAAAAACAGCCAAACTATCCGCTGGTATAATTCAATAGCATGAATAGACGAATGGGAAGTTTTTTTTCAACTTTTCAATTGTTTGAACGCTGAGCGAATTTTACAATAAATAAACATTCGGTAGGAGAGGTTACCGGAAGAAAATAAACTTAAAGATACAAAATATTTTTTAACTTTTTTTTTATATCATAAAAGGTCATATCAATCCAAGGGTGTCAGTGTTTTGAGAAAAACCATATATTTTTTATCAGTTTTAGTTCGATTTCAAGGCTGCTGATTTTCGAACCCGGGACCCTTACATTGAATAAGTAGTTGTCTACACACTAACCGTTTCTGTCACCGCCGCTTACAAAAATTATTACCTTAAACTATTTTTTTTTCATTCGTGGTTTTTTTCTCAGACCAGTGACCGGTTAGTAGTCCTATCACTCCTCTGAGTCTAGCCCTCTCCAATTGCAGCAGTGATTTTGCCAGTTTTGGTGAAGGTTGTTTCATCATATGTTTACTGTGTCTAGCACCGCTAGAGTTTATCCACTTCTCCTTTTGTTTGGTTTGAATCCATTCTGCGATGGAGGATTCTATATTTGTTTTTGGTTTCCCAAGTTGGGTTCGGGGCGTTTGTAGTCTTGCAGATCTCTGGCCCGTTTGTCTGCTTTCTCGTTACCCAAAATGTCATTCAAGATATCATCAGGTTGTTGTGGTTCCCCAGGTTCTCGAGTGGCCCTGAGGTATAGGGATCCGTGCTGCTGCCATGTCGTATTGCCTCGCACAGGTCAGCAGGAACTCCGTAGTTCATCCTTTAGGCTTATAGTTTTCGGTATATTGTAAAATATTCTCTATCTTTATAACCACTAGGTCTTCTCTACACGTGTCCCGCTTCTTAGCTCTTAGAAGAGCTTTGCAGGTAATTATTATTTATAGGTAATTATATACATAACGGGCACGCGGTTCGTTTTCGCAAGAAAATGCCGATGCGTAAGCATAGCATGAACTATGTGTAACTTGGTAAGTATGGCCCTATCCCTTTCCGGTTCGAACTCCGTGGACCATAATGTAATTAATTGTATAAATGTTTTCTAATTTATAAAAACTATATTATCTTATCTTGAAATATTGTTATTCTTATTCGATTCTACAGGTTGTGATTAAAGTTTATTTTTTATTAGACCCATTGTATTTCGTGGTCCGATTGACCAAATATGTCCTTTCAATTCATAAATCATTACGTAAGGTTTGGTTCAAATAAAAAAGTCAATGTCACGAGAGTGGTTCGAACCCACGACCTTCGGCTAAATACACTGCTGCTCTACCACTTGAGCTATAGTGACTTCGATCCACTCGGACACAACTTCCTTTCTCAACCTATCTTTCGAATTTTCCCTTCCTTTTGCCACTTTTCAAATGTCGTGTAATCAGGATTCGCTGTGACACTGGCTTTTTTATTTCAACCAATACCTTACATAATGATTAATTAATTGAAAGAAGTGATTTGGTCAATCGGGCCACGAAATATAACGGATTTAATAAGTAAAACGAAGCATATCTTCACTAAAGCTCTCCATGGTCCTTTCATTTGTAGCAGAGAATCGAATAGGTTACCCGACATTTGGAAATGGCAAAATGGAGGGGAAATCCGAAAGATTGTAGGTTGAGATGGAGAGTTTGTGTCCTAGAGCATCGAAGTCACGATAGCTCAAGTGGTAGAGCCGCGGCGTATTTAGCCGAAAGTCGTGGGTTCGAATTCCGCTCTTGACACTGGCTTTTTTATTTCAACCAATACCTTACATAAAGCGTAATTTATTTTTAATCTTAACCCATTCTATTCCACAGACAAGGACAACCAAAAACACACTTTTATAAAAACTAGTCTTTCTTTTTTATAAAAGTGTGTTTTGGATGTCTTCGTCTATGTACTAGAGTGGGTGAAGACAAAAAATATGTATTATAAATTCACCTTAAAAGCTATCATTATAATTATAATTTATTTGAATAATATGAAATAACTTGATTGGTAATCAAACGCATAACGAGCTGTCGAGATATCACCTTTATTATTACTCAAAAAAAACAAAACAATTATTAATGTACAAAGTTAACAAATATCAACATCTGTTTAAAACATTGACTTCTATGGTAGAATGAAATTTATTTATCCACCTGTGTGGATGGAGTGGAGTGGATCGAAGTCAAGAGTCATCTGTCCTGCGGAATTAGCAGTGAAAATAACATTAAGGTTTGGTTGAATGTCCAACTTCCCGTCAATTCTCGTTTCTGTGATTTTTGGGTAGGTTTAAACTCAACAGTGGTAAAAAAAATCCAATCTGTGGCTGTGGATATTAAAAACTGAAAATATGTATAAAAAAAAGAAAAGTGTAGGAACAAAACAGCACCCATTTTCATGAAATAATAAAAAATTCAATTTCTTCCCATAAAGTTCACTTAGGAATAATATCCCGACAATAACAAAGTAACTGGCCAATTATTTATTAACTGTAGAAAAGGAAGTAACTAACTTCTCAACCGAAACGAAAAATAAGTAATTTGGTCAATTAAACCACTAAACATTGATTACAAATAATTGATTATATTTGTATTTTTATAAATTGCTAATTAACTACTCGAAATCTTAATATACTTCATGAAAATTTTAAGCCGAAGTAATTGAGATTTTTTGCAAATTGGCCTAATCCCCCGTTTTTAATATATTGGCGGCTGGTATTAATTACATCGAAGATAATTACTTGTCACTGATGATTAACGAGTAGCATTTAAGTTAAATATCCAATGAAATTCGATAGCTTAACGGTTACTTTAATTAAAATTAATAGAACAAGGATAAGTTACAAATATCCCAATTTATTTTTGCGCAGTTTATAATCAAGATATTTAACAAAAAGTTGTATAAAAATTGAAATAATTGGGGTTGAAACGTGTAAAAAAAATCTCTGCTGGAAGTATGTTGTAAGGTTTACGTCGGGCTGGCCAATTGAAATCAAGGGACGTCTTGGAAACTGGAACGACAGCCAATCTACACGAAATTGGAATGGATCCGGTAATGAAATTTTGATCGATCCCAACCACTCCACTCCTCAAAGTAGTTGGCTACTATCTGCACGATTTTTAAACAATTCCAGATGAGAGAAAACAATTCGAACGGACATTAAGTAAATATCAACTGGAAAGTCTCAAGTACGCGCCGAGTAAATTCTAATTAACGTTCTACATCCGTTTATTAATTCAAAAAATATGCAAAAAAATTCACTACCCCGTGAATTCAATTTAGAACGAGAGAGAAGATTTCAGTTAAGATAATGGCATAATGTTATTGCAGCCGCTGAGAAAGGGACGTAACTATTAACTTAATGTGCTGAGCTGGGATTCTAGGGGTTGATTGATCACTCGAAGAAAATGTACGGGAAGTTGGTTGGGATTTGGTCCACTGCCCTCGGCCAGACTTATTTCTCCCCGGAAGAATTGTCCCACATGATTTTCCTCTACAGCAGTTTTTTGTTCTCCAGTTCGCCACGGCGCCAATAAAGGTAAAATATTCATTTTGTAAAATATTTTCATTTATAATATCTAACGTACAATAAATTCCGGAGCTACAGCACCGGTCCTTGCGGTTACTCCATTTCCGTTAGGGCGGATATAGAGTTACAGATTTATTAATTTAATTTATACTCTCTCATGACATTATAAAAAATTATTAAATTATTACCTAAAAAATTGCTGTAGCGGTTTTTAGCTTAAAAGCTACTAAATACAGAGCTATTTTTTTTTAATTTTCTTTTTAGTAGAGTTCGCAACATCAAAGGCCATATCAACCTTCAGGGTTTTTGAAAAAAAGTATTTTGTAAGTATGTAAGCAGGGCTGCTGGATTCGAACCCGGGACCTTCACCTTACAGTGATGAGTACCGTGTCAACGCCTAACCGTTGTGGCCACCTGCGCCCCCTATTTGAGAGCTATTAAAACAATTATAATAGTAGAAACATTTGCAGCATTTACAATTAACTTCTAGATCTATAGCGACTGTGTGAATTTTTTCTAAATTGCCAAAAAGTTTTTTTTTTCATTACGTTTAGTTGACATTTGCACAAGAATATTTTATATACACTGACAGGCAAAAATTTCCGCCCAATTGATTTTATATTTCATTTTCTCGATAAAACGGAATATTGCTTTTAATTTGTCTCATTGTTTTTACCAATAAATATTTGTTTATGCTATGTTTTAAATTGGCAATACAATTAGACGTAAACATACTTAATCCATAATCCAAAACAAGGATAAAGGATTTTACAATGTTTACTTTTTACGGAATTTAAAATAGTTAATCAGTCTCATTTGAATCCGGAAGTAATAAACTGTTTAGTTTTCATCTTTATTTTCTTAATTTCAATTTTTAAACATAAAAATGCCATTTAGTGCTGGGGATGTTGGGCGTGGTTTGGTACTTATTGACGACGGATGTTCCAGCAGGTATGGATCTATTGCCATCGGAGTTCCCTACAAAACACCGCGAGACGTCGTTAGACGTTTTCGAGTAACTCTGTCCTACCATAGAAGGCCCGGTTCTGGAAGCCCCCTAGGGTAACAGAACCACAAGATGACCGTTTTTTGACTTCGAGAATTTGGCGAAACCGACACCTTACTTTGTTCAAGTGATTCATCAGATCCAGGAAGTTCGTGGTGTCCAAATTTCTGAATGCACAGCTCGAAGAAGATGAAATCTATATATGGATTGATGGCTCTTCGCCCTGCAGGACCAGAATTGACCAGAACACGCGGAGTATCACGGCTCACATTTGCTCGAGAACATAGCCATTGGTCTTTGGACGATTGGTTTGCTGTACTTTTTACAGATAAGTGTAGATTTTCTCTACGATCTCCAGATGGACGTGAAAGAGTGTGAAGAAGGTGAAATGAAAACTTACGAAACCTGTAATTTATCCCAGAGGCAACCTTTTTAACGTAGATAGTGTGGGTTCTTGGAGGGTCTATGACGGCCACTCGCTTTGTGGATGAAATTTTGGATCATCATGCGTTGTCTAACCTCGATGAAATCAGTGACAATCCTATTCTAATGCACGATAATGCCGGTCCACAAGTCGTTCGCATAGTACAAACTACACAGCATAACGTCAGTTCTTATCCTGGACAGCCCGTTCTTTCTACTTAAATCCCATCTAAAATTTATGAGATAACTTCACAAGACGAATAAGAGCACGTCCATCACTTCCTGATACTTCACAATCTTGAAAGGACTCTTCGTGAAGAATGTGCTAACCTCCAGCAAAGAGGCATTCGAGTCTGGTAGAAAGTATGCCGAGGCGTCTTCGAGATGTAATTAAGGCGAGAGTAGGAAATACGCGATATTGAAATAATTATTAAAAATTTAAAACAAATTTTATCTGTCCGTCTTTAAAAAAAAATGACTTACTCAATTATTAAACGTTACAAAACGTGAGACTTTGATTAATATAAAAAAATACATACAAATCAAGTTTTATTACAAGTGGACGGAATTTTTTGCTTGTCAGTGTATATGCTAAATTTGTCGTTTCAGTCACTTGTAGGAGATATTGCACATTGACAACTCTCCTTCACGCTGTCACATCGTCATTAGTCACTTACTGAAGTTTTGTGGGCACTTTCGGTTCAATCGCCTTGGAGGATTTTCTGGTAGAGTGTGAGTGTAAGTGATCGTAGATAATTATTGATGCTCAGTGATTGATGATTTTTTATTGCGGGTTTTGATGAGGTCGTGCACAAACCGGATATTTATGTCGTTATGATTCAAAGATAAAAAGGAGAATTTATATATTGACGGGTAATTTTAGTCTGTATTGTTTAGAAACGTTGGAAATTGGAATCCTTAGCTGAGCCCTACTCTTCACAACCGTACATCCTGAGAATCAAGTAGTCTTTTAAAAAAACATTATAACTTCGGTTTGTTTTTGTCTTTTCAGTCTTGTGTGTAAATTTCAGGTCAGTGGTTTATCAAATAGAGCCCAAAATAAGGTAAATAGTAGACAATGAGGTTTCGTTTATACCCAGAGTAAAATTTTTTCTGCAGGGTTTACGTTTTCTCCACTTTGTGAACGCTATATAATCATTCAGTTGTAAATGTTGACTGTTTATGGAGGGGTCCAAATTACATGTAAGAATCGATCAGCAAATGTAACAATGTTGTACAATGTTAAGATGTACAGGAATATCTGTCGTGTACAGTGAAAATAAAAATGAGCCAAGTATCCTTCCTTGAGGAACTGCTCTAATGCGTACATAAAGAAAAAATTCAGTTCCCTGACGGACTCAGTCAAATAGTCCTTATATACACAGGAAAAATGGGTCTAATATGCTTCCCTGAGAAACACCCGTTCTAATGCAAACATATAAGAATTTAGTCGACGGATTCATAAAAACGCAGAAAAATAATGTAATTTTTGAAATAATACGATTCAGATGCAAGCAGACAGAAACTGAAATTTAAATTAATTTTTAAATGATATTTTTTTATTCTCTAGGCAATGATGCGACAAACATAGCTCAATTTTCGAACACAAGGATCGCGTGCCTGCAGGCTCCTTTTAAGGAGCATGACCCCGCCTAGAACACTCCAGAATTTTTCTCGTGGAACCGAATGTCTTTTCTGACATGCAGTTGAAAGGTTTTGAAAAATAAAAATTTATAAAAACTAACTGTTGATCGTTTATGCGGATGTTCCTAACTATGTGTACGCATCGCTGTATCATCAGTAAATATATTGAAATAATGTTAACATGTGTAGGAATATCTGTCGTGTATATTGAAAATAGAAATGAGCCAGGAAGGCTTCCTTGAGGACCCTGGTGGACTAGTAAAAACTCAGGAAAAAACACAAAAGAATGTCAATGGTAGATAATGGGGGTACATTTTTATGCATCGTAAAATTTATGTAAGCTTTTTATTAGGTTTATTGTCATTCTCAACTTTGTTGTGAACGCTGTAAAATCATTCAGTTTTTGTAAATGTTGAGTGATTATGGAGGGGTCCGAATTACGTATACGAATCGTCGTATCATCAGCGAATGTAACCATCTTTACGCTGTTAACATGTGTAGGAATGTCTGTCGTGTATATTGAAAATAGAAATGAACCATAAATGTTTCCTTGAGGAACCGCCCGAATGGGAACATTCAATTCTCTAACGGACTCGGTAATATAGTCCTTACCCTTGTCTTTGGCAATTTGGGACTGGGTCGGTCGTCAAGGAAATTTGAGATCTCCTGTAAAATATAATATGTCCATGTATACACATATTTAAAATTGTTTTGCCCTGATGATGTTTCTAAAATATGTCGAAAGCTTGGCACGAACAAATGAATTTGATTTCTTCTTCAAGACCATACCTTGATCCAGAGTGTTCGTCGGTCGGAAATATTTACCTATCGTTTCCACACACGTTTTCCAACAAGCAACCTTTTTTTAATTCCAGAAAGGCAAAATTGAGTTGTAGAAAAATAAAAAACTTCTTTGGACGCGAGAATGTTTTCAATTTTTATTTTAACAACCATATTTGAAAATTCTACCAATATTATTAAATTATGTGAAATATTTATGTTTTTACAGTTCATCTCATCATCTCTTCAATACTTTTTACCTCTTATTGTCTGTTTGTCCATCTTTCTTTCTCACTTTTGCTACGGCAGAAACAATTTTGGATAAAGGTCGCTAAAATATTTTTTCTTCACTGTCTTGCCAAAAATACCAAAGCAGAAGAGTTCTAATGATTTTTACGGAAATCCATTAAAGGCTTTTTTCGTTAATCCTTTAGAATAACCCAGTTTAAGTTGAACGCTCCAAGCAAAAGCACTTTGTCAGTCGGACCGTTGTTATTATCTCGACCTCTCCCTCTAAAACACTCATCGGATCACTTTGCCATCGATTCGTTTTTCTGTGTCTGGTTTTTTTCAAGTTACAGTTTCCATAGTTGTTGTTTGTTAATAGTACTATTATAAAACGAAAACTTTTTTTTTAAGATTAGAGGAGGGTTGATTTAGAATTATGACAATCATTTCTCTGTCCATCTAAGATGGTAATTAAGAGGGCAGTAGCAGGTAAACAGGCCTATAATTTTTCTCAAATCCTGCTTGGTGAAAGAGAGGAGTTCTTTCGCCATCTTTATTGAGCGATTATTAAAGCCATTTTTCCTAGTTGTAGTTCTGGCCCCATGGGTTGGCCCTTTTTTCACTAGTTGGTAAGCCTGTTCATTTCCTTCTATGCCTGTCCGGGAACCAACTTTAAGGTTATCTAGCTTTGTTTTCCCAGAGCAATGTAGGCAGTCCCAGACGACTTTAGAGTTGAAAATGCATTTTGTTCTTTATAGCTGCCTGAATGTCTAAGAGTATGTAAATCACCTTTCATATTTTTCTTTATTAACTCAACACAAAGGTTATTTTGGGGGTTAGTTCTAGAGGCTATGTAAAGTGTATTTTGGCTCTTTTATCCCTGGACCTGGTCACTGTTCCATCTGATCCAGATGATTTTATTCATCTGTGTACCGTATTAGGGCCCATTCTTGAAACTGGGGCAACTTTATTCTAAAGTTCTCTATTATGTATGTCCACTTGGAAGCGTCTGTCAAAGTCTAGTTTTACCTCATTTTGTCAGATACCATTATAACTAAACCACTTATCTTAATTCTTTCCAGTTTTGTGGTAGCTCCTTCTTAACCGGCTTTATTTATTTGCATCTTAAGAATCTGTGACAGGCTCAAAAGCCACATTTTGTAATGAATATGTAAGGGTGGAAGGTCATTGCTATTTCTATCCCAGGGGGCAGGAACGTATTACCCTGTTACATTGACACATTAGTCTTGGAATTTGTAGTTTGGATTGCGCCTCCTTGTTCGGTGTTTTTGGCCATACTACTAAACCTCCGCATGTTACCAAGTATCTAACTATAGTGGTATATAACCAGTACGTCATTCTACGGTGTATTCTCCAGTTTTCTGCCTAATCTCTCCCCCATGCTTACTCGAGCCATGGCTTTATGCAGAATGTTGCTTATGTGTTTTCTCCATTTGAGCCGTTGGGCAAAGGTTATACCAGGATACTTCCATTCAATGGAAAAAGTTAAAACTTTTGCCTTTGAAATATATGCTTTTATAAGAGCTTCATTTTTTTTGTAAAGGGTATTAGTTATTACAATTAATTAAGGTTTTTAGTTCAGATAAAAAAGTCAATGGCACGACCGGGATTCGAACCCACGATCTTCGGCTTGATACGCCGCTGCTCTACCACTTGAGCTATTGTGACCTCGATCCACTCGGACACTAACTTCCCATCTCAACCCCACCTTTTGAATTTTCCCTCCATTTTGCTATTTTTCAAATGTCGTGTAATCGGATTGGATTCTCGACGACAAATGAAATGGCCACGGAGAGCTTTAGTGAAGTATACTTAATTTTTATCATTAAATTCATTAATTTCGTGGTCCGAGAATCCAACCCGATTAGACGACATTTGAAAAATGGCAAAAAGGAGGGAAAATTCAAAAGGTGCGGTTGAGATGGGAAGTTGGTGTCCGAGTGGATCGAGGTCGCGATAGTTCAAGTGGTAGAGCAGCGGTGTATAAGCCGAAGATCGTGGGTTCGAATGCCGCTCGTGCCATTGACTTTTTTTATCTCAACTAAAAACCTTAATTAATTGTAGAATATTAATTGGTCAAGCGGAACACGAAATTAATGAATTTAAGGTATGAGTTATGTTTTTTTAGGGGTTATGCTTAGGCTATTTTTCTCATACAATATTTAAGGCATTTTGCATCTACTTTGACAGAATGTCATCGTATTTCCTTTTTGTGATTGTTACCAGGTCATTTGTATAATCTACGGTATGATATCCTAAGGTGTTAAGTGTTGCCTTGGGGGCATCCTTGGGGAGGTGTTATTCATAAGTCTGAAAAACCAAGTTCACCGTTTATTTTCCGATTTTTTAGTATTGCTATTATCCAGTTGGCAGTCAAGAGATCTATACATTTTCTTTGAACTGCGATTTAAAAAAAAAAAAATAATAATATCGAAATTGTACCAATATTTTCAAGTTGAGATAAAATAGATTTTCAATAAACCTGCCTATCAAAGTGTCAATTATATTTATTATTAAATATCATAGATATAAATTCAACTGTTAAAGCCCAAAAATATTATTAAGGCTTTCTGCAAAGAAGCCAGGTCTAATATCTCAAAAGAAAGAATTGATCCATGAAATTTAAAAACTTAAAGTAAAGAAAATCTATTGTAAAAACATCTATTCGAGAATTTGTCAATATATATACATTATTGAAAGTAACACTGGAAGTCAATGACAATACATTTACGTTTTTAAACATACGGTAAAATCAAACTGAAAAAAATTAATCAATCAAAATGATGTATAAAGCAACTTTTTTTTTACCAATCAGAGATTTGTATATTGTATTGTATAACTAGAAGAAATACATTTGGCAATAGCCGGCAGGCTGAACTGATAAGCATTTTGAATGGCAACCTTTGAAAAGTGAAGGCTTTCTCAAATCTGATCTGAAGTTGAAAGACAGGTCGGATTAACGTCTAAAACTTCGCAGTCTACGGTATCTCGTAAAGGTTTCCTATCCCTTAGTCCAACTTATTCCAACTTACCAAACGGTTTAACTATTCAAGTTCGCTTAAGTCGGCCCTGATGGAGCGGTGAGACTTCCCCAGTTGGACACTCATTTACCCTGGTAATTGAAAAGGATCTCATCCGTTCCTTTGGAGTTCGTCCACCAATTCAGACCGCGGAGACGCAAGTTATTTCATTTTGGTCGAGGGATTTTGTGGTCAGAGTTGGTTGAAGAGTTTATTGGAGTTTTGGCCATTTGGTAGTGTTTATTGATGCGAGTAAATTAATCAAGTGAGTTAGAGACTAATTTGTTTATATAGAAAAAAAAATTTAATACGTCTCGATTTACTAATGTTCTTTTATAATGTGGAAGCTTGATGACTACAAATGTCAATATCCTTATAATATTTATAATTCATTAGAGTTCGTTGTCCGATTGACCGAATAACGTTTTTCAATTAATTAATCTTTATATAAGGCATTGGTTGAGATAAAAAGTCAGTGTCACGAGCTGGATTCGATCCCACGACCTTCGGCTAAATACGCCGCTGCTCTACCACTTGAGCTATCGTGACTTCGATCCACTCGACACTAACTTCTTGCCTCAACCCCACCATTCGAATTTTCTCTCCTTTTTGCAATTTTTCAAATGTCGTGTAATCTATTCGATTCTATTGAACGATCTATTGAAAAAGGAAGGAAAATTCAAAAGGTAGGTTGATCCCGCTCGTGAAACTGAGTTTTTTATCTCAACCTATGCCTTATATAAACATTAATTAAATGAAAAATATTTATAATAGTTATGATTATGGCAAGATGGTAGAAAGGTTTTTTCGTAATTTATTTGAAATACTTACTTTATAAAAGTTTCTTACATTCTTCTAAAAACCTTTTGTTATAATAAATCGTCATTTAATGTTTTGTCACTGAAAGTAGTGTACACCACGAATATCTCGCAAATAATCTATTTGACCGTGATGTTTTTCATTCCAGGAGGAGTTGGTGTCTTTCACTGGAAATACTTTGATCTCGCTTAACCGGACCAAGCCCCGCCACATGACGATAAGCGCCAGCAGATCAACAAATAATTGATAGGATGTAATATTGCATCCGATTGACCAAATAACTTCTTTCAATTAATGAGTATTTATTGGCTGAAATGAAAAAGTCAGTGTCACGAGGGGGATTCGAACCCACGACCTTCGGCTAAATACGCCGCTGCTCTAACCACTTGAGTTATCGTGGCTTCGATCCTCTCGGACACCAACCCCATCTCAACCCTCCTTTTTGCCATTTTTCAAATGCCGTGTAATCAGGATTCGATTTTCGGCGACAAATGAGACATTTTACCTTAAGTTGGATATCTGGTTGGAAGGAGAAAATTTTATGTACATTTATTGGTTAGTATAGATTGATGATCGCCGGAGAGTGGTAGTGTGTAAGCGGCGGAGACACCGCTTCGAACAATCTCTCTACATTCGTTTACTTTTCTCTAAGCGATAAGAGAATAGTCGGCATAAGTCCTACTTATTTTTGTGTGGGGAGGAAAGTAAGGTTCAAGAATTTAATAAACCAGAGAGTATATTCTCAAACATTTATTTGAACACAATTCCGCTCGCCACGATCTTCAGTATCTTCAGCGCCTTTCCGATATCTCGACCGTTGATTGGATCCGATGAGTGCTGGTCCTAGCTGGCTCTAGCTGGCTGAGTTCACTGCTTGATTCCCGGACGGAGTGTGGCTGCTTGAACTAGACTCACTGATCTGATCCATTGGACTTGACTGACTTTTGAATTTCAAAACTTCCCTTTTTATACCAGTTTGCCCACCGGAGTGAAATATTGTTTAGAAAATATCAGTGGAAAGGAAAATCAAAAGTCGGGGGAGTTTTCACGCCGTGGCTGGAGGCCCGCACCTGGTCGACGCGACCCCGATTTACGATGTCCCACGTCGCTTCATGTTTTTGCCCTTGTGACAATACTTCAGTACTAAATAACTAGCCTTTGGTTATTTATGTGATCAGTTGTCCAACTATTGCAACTTCATTTGTCCAGGGACGTGGAAAACATCGTGTGGCTCCCATCTGGGTCCCTTCAACATTCGTATTTATTAGACCATCTGTGCATTTATTGAGTGAGAAACGTCATGTCTTTCCCGTCCGGGTGATCGTCCCTTCCGATTTACTGCCTTTTTGTGTAGTCGTTTTAAACTAATTTTTGTTGTGCTTATTTTAACAAATACTACTTATTCTAAGACAGGGATCGGCTTTCAGTGGCTTCGGGCATAAGTCTATTCTCAAGAACAATCAATTATTATGTAGGAAATAGTTTCCGGAGATTTACAATTGATAAGAAAGGGCGGTTCTGGTACAACGTCTACTACATTCCACCAGACACTACACCACGTCCTTCCAACTTCAACTACCACCTTTATGGGGGTCTGACGTCTAACTCACCAAAATGATCCACCACACTCTACCGCATTACCCTTCCTCCTCCAACATCATGGGGTCTGACGGCGAACTTATCTCCACCATATGACACTTCTACCACACGCAGCCTCCATCACACCTCCTACTTCTACCCACCACTTTTATGTGGTCTGACATCTATAACTCACCTCCAGCATACTCCACCGCATTCCCTTTCCTTGTCCACCATCATGGGGTCTGATGGCGAACTTATCTCCACCACATGTCACTTCTACCACACGCAGCCTCCATCACACCTCCTACTTTTACCCACCACTTTTATGTGGTCTGACGTCTATAACTCACCTCCAGCATACTCCACCGCATTCCCTTTCCTCCTCAACCGTCATGGGGTCTGACGGCGAACTTATCTCCACCACATGACACTTCTACCACACGAAGCCTCCATCACACCCCCACTTCTACCCATGACCATTATGTGGTCTGACGTCTAACTCAGCTCCACCACACTTCACCGCGTCACCCTTCCCCCTCCACCATCATGGGGTCTGACGGTGAACTCACTGTCACGACGTGACACCTCCACCACTCGCAGCCTCCTTCATACACTACCTTTACCACACACAGTCAAACACCACCACCACCACACAAACCATCTCTTCCATACACCACCTCCATATACCACCTCTACTTGAACGACTACAGGAGGATTTCTATAGTTTTACATCTTTTCTTAATGCAAGAATGTTATTTCCTGTTCAGCCACCGCATTTTCGAACGCAGGCGGATCAGAAGAGCTGCCTAAAGTGACAGTAGAGGTCACGAGGGGATCGCTTCTCGAGGAGTACCAGTTGCGGCGGCATCTTTCGCCGTTTTCTCTGAATTTTCATTTCAGAATAATCTAATGTGTCCAGGAATCTATTCGAATAATAATTTGATATCTCGGTATTATTTTAATTTTCTAATAATATCATGGATATGTGGTTTTACGGAGAAGAAATTCTTTAGGGTGGTGAGTACTGAAAGTGAGTGACACGGTAATGTTCTTTTCCTGCTTGAGGTCGCTGATGTTGCGTAGATTCAAGTCTTGGTAATGACCAAAAATAACATCTTAGCCGAACTAAAAACTATGTAGATTTTTTGAAATTTGAATTTTTAAATGCACACATAAAAAATAATAGTAAAATAAACGATTAAATTTTTCACAACAGGAAAAATTGTGATAATAAAATAAGCGTGTTGTTTTGGTTAGTGAAATAGTGATAAAAGATTATTGTTCAAGATATCACATGCTTTTACAAAGACCGTTTCTTTCTTTTTCCAAACGTTCCTAAACATAAGTGAGCGGTTCGAGCTCCAGGGTTGTGTGCGTCGGACACTAAATGGAGAAAACCTTAGGAAGAGAGTNATATATATACTACTGTAATGTACGAAAAGGTACATTCTTAAGAAATGCCAGAAAATCAGTTGACTACAACTTTCCAACACGTAATAGGAGATGAGCTTTTGCAGAAAAACAATACTTCTCGGCCATTTGTTTAACCCCTCCAGCCTCCACTGACTACCCTTTCTTATGTAAGTAATTCATTTAAGTAAGAAACCTGTTAACTCTCAGCTACTCTCTAATAGAATTTTATTTTATATAATCTCCAATTTGTAATAAACATTATTATAAGTTTACTAGATTTATATTAAATCCCTCCACTTCCTTTTCTTCAGCTCTTCTAATCGTTTTATTAATCGCAACCACATTGCCATATTATCATTTATTTCACTTTTTCTTAGACTAATAAATTTACGTTCTTTAAATTCAAAAATTAATTTATTTTTAAAAAGATGAAAAAATATAGGAAAATCATGTTCTTAGAAAAAATTTCTGCATAAACACATTCTCCTCATCCTTCATTCTTATAACCTTATCCCTGACCACCACCAGTTTTGTTTCAGACGTTCTCATTGTACTGCTCAGTAGTACCATCGCGTTGTAGACATCATCGCTACAGCTTTTGAACGAAAGGAGTACTGGTACGGTGTATTCCTAGATAGAAACAAGCTTTCGATCGGATATGCACTTCGGTCTGTTCTGTGAGCTTAAGAAAGTCCTCCCTTTTACCTATTAACTGATCATAAAATATTATCTATCAGATAAATACTGACACGCCATTAGTGGTTATTATATCAGCCTTTTGGCACAGATACAAGGGTACCACAAGGAAGTATCTTAGAACCCATCCTTTACACGGTATATACAGGGTGACTTGCTACTCGTGCCACAAACTTCACCAGTAGATTCTTGACCCTAAAATGAACAAAAAAGTTCATATTGACCATGGTCCGATTCTCAACCATTTCAGAGTAATTTCGCTTTTTATCGATTTTGAAAGATATCACGTCCTGGCGTCGGAAAATCGTGATATCTTTTAATCTAAACATTTCTCTTAAAATCTATAAGCACCGTTGAAATCCCCGTTAATTTTTAGAGAGAATCAAAATCATAATTCCATTGAAATTTTTTAATTTAATTTAATGCCCATTTAGTATGTAATGCTTAAGAAGTTTACAAACAGCTAGAAGGTCAAGGAAGAAAGACCCAAACGTTTTGCCACCTTCATCTTCTTATTGAAAAATTAACGGGGATTTCAACGGTGCTTATAGATTTTAAGAGAAATGTTTAGATTAAAAGATATCACGATTTTCCGACGCCAGGACGTGATATCTTTCAAAATCGATAAAAAGCGAAATTACTCTGAAATGGTTGAGAATCGGACCATGGTCAATATGAACTTTTTTGTTCATTTTAGGGTCAAGAATCTACTGGTGAAGTTTGTAGCACGAGTAGCAAGTCACTCTCAAACATTAGCAATCCTTGAACCACCATTTTTTCTCTTTTTGTCATCAACATCTTGGTCTCACAACCACTAAATAAGAAAATGACGAGTGCGTTGGAAGCGTTATTAAATCAGGTAGTTTTCCTCAAATTTGCTGCCTTCTGAGACTAAAATTAGAAACTCTGGATTACTTTATACACTTTCCGATTTACACAATTTTCCACTCTTTTTGTAGTTCTGGCTGAAATAAAACACAAAAAATTAGCCCAAACATTTTGCCACCGTCATCTTCTTATTGAAAAATTAACGGGAATTTCAACGGTGCTATTAGATTTTCAGAGAAATGTTTAGATTAAAAGATATCACGATTTTCCGACGCCAGGACGTGATATCTTTCAAAATCGATAAAAAGCGAAATTACTCTGAAATGGTTGAGAATCGGACCATGGACAATATGAACTTTTTTGTTCATTTTAGGGTGAAGAATCTACTGGAGAAGTTTGTAGCACGAGTAGCAATTCACCCTGTATATCCCAAAAACGATCCTTCTCATTCTACTCTTCAGTAATGCCATCGCGTTGTAGACATCATCGCTACTGCCTTTGAACAAAAAGAGTGCTGCTACGGTGTATTCCTAGAAACGAAACAAGTTTCGATCGGGTAGGCACTCCGATCTCTTCTGAGAGCTTAAGAAAGTCCTCCCTTTTACCCATTAACTTTTCATAAAATACTACCTATCAGATAAATACTGACACGTCAACAGTGGTACTATATCAGCCTTTTGGCACAGATACAAGGGTACGACAAGGAAATATCTTAGAACCAATCTTCTACACGGTATATATCGCATTTATACTCTTACAGAAACGATCCTTACTACTTATGCGGAAGATACGGCCATCCTTTGATCCCTGTGATTTCAACCAGAAACCTGCAAAGCCATTTCTCTTCCCTTGATCAGTGGTGCAGACGGTGCAAGATGACAATAAGCTTGCAAAAACAAATGAACATGAAATACAATGTTTGGTGGATGTTGAGATTAAATTTTGTGGCCCGGTTTAATTGAGCTATCACTAAGAGAGTCGTGTACGCATTTCTGAAAAATAATGTATCACCCATTTTTACTCGGGCAAGTAATACGTGGTACAATTTTTTTATCCAGTAATATAACTATACGGAGTTTTCTTTAACCTATAGTCCTTCGCAATATATTACCATTAGCACTTGACCGTGTTAAAATGACTATTGTTTGATTTCAAAGTTTAAGATAGCTTGATATTTATGCATGGATCCCAGACCAGTTCACACACAATTGTAGTGAGAATAAAAACAGCTATGGTAAATAATCAAAAGGTCAAGGAGCTATTTAGTTTTTGTACTAGCATTGTTATCTCAATTGAGCATGTATAATAGGCACCAATGGTATTATGGCTGTAGTATTTGCCTTATCGTTTAAGGATAATCCATAAGAGGCGTTGGTGGCCGCAACGGTTCAGGCGCTCATCACAGTAAGCTGTCCTGAATTAAAACCCCCTCATACTTACAAATTAACTGCTTTTTCAAAAACAGCGGCATTACAAGTGTTCATATAGCCTTGCAGTTTGAAATACCCTTGTTAAAAATAAATTAATAAAAATGATGTTAATATTTTTTTAATTTTTAGTTTTACACTTAAAGTATTAAATGAGATAAAGTATACAAAACTGGTACGAACACGGCGCGACATATATATAGTTCGTTTTAACTCATTGGTGTTAGCTTACTTTTCCTGTTAAGTCTTATGAACCACACATACGAAAAAAATGTCCGTTTTCTTTTAATACAATTTCAAGGCGAAAAGACATCAAAGAATAGTCAGTTCTAACTTTTTTTTTTCCTGGCCTTACCTTAGGTATTAGCCACCAACCAGATAGTTTGTTGCTTATTTGAGCTGTACTTATTATACATATATACATACGCGTGAGTTCTAACTTTATAGCAATTTAATTGTTTTGAACAAATTGCTTAAGAACTCGGGTCAAATTTTCAAAAAACATCTCATGCCTGAATCGTGGAACTACAAACATGTCACTTTTACCATTCGGAGTTACCATTTACTACAATAGTATCTTTCTCCCACCAAGTAATGTAGTCCACTATCTTGGGCTAAACATTGACACAAGACATGGAACCCTCATACCTCAATCCTTGATTCGACGCATTATGGAATCTCTCTATTCATACAAACTTAAATATTTCTTTCTTTGAAGACGAATTCTCTCCCGTTACCGCCAATTTTACAAAACTACCCAACCTCGATAAATCAGCATATCCAAAACTTCGCATCCGAAGAATTCCTGGAATCCTTCTCGACTGAAGAGACCATGGCTACGAAATCACCTACGAAGTGATAGGGAAAGACATATTGACCCAAAAATTTATTAAACAGACAATATTTTAACATGATTGGAATACTACATTGAGTATTGTCTCAACTTTTATTTTTAATTTTGCATATATTTCCTTTCTCTTTGCCATTTGCAACTTATTTGAAGGTAGATATAATGTTCTGCAAATTTAATTTTTAAAAAATTTAATAATACTTCTAGGGATACTTTTCAGTTACATATGTACTGAATTCGTATATTTGTTAATGTTATCACTTGTATCGAACGAACCGTAAATAATGGGAATTTAAGTATATTTCGTTATTGCTTTTGGTTTCAGTTTTCTTAATTTTGTTAACCACGTACGTATTTTTAAAACCCTAAGATTTGAGGTCTATGCTTATTTTTCTGGATTTAAACCTCATAACTATAATTTATTTCAACCAAGTCTTTATATAAAAAGGTTAATTAATTGAAAGAAGTAATTGGGTTAATCAGACCACTAAATATAATGGTCTATAATTTATTTAGTAGTTCATTCATTTCAGGAATTTATTATTAGTAAATAATTTCATTTGTCGCCGAGAATCGAATCCTGATTACACGACGTTTAAAAAATGGAAAAAAGGAGGGAAAATTTGAAAGGTAAGTTGAGATGGGAAGTTAGTGTCCAGTGGATCGAAGTCTCGATAGCTCAAGTGGTAGAGCAGCGGCGAATTTAGCCAAAGGTCGTGGGTTCGATTCCCGCTCGTGACATTAACTTTTTTATTTCAACCAATACCTTGCGTCAAGATTAATTATTTGAAAGAAGTTATTTGGTCAATCGGACCAAGAAATTATGATTGGCTGAAGTTTATGTTTGAATCATGGAGCAGTAAGAGAGTATTAAGAGAGTATTTTTCTATTAAAGATTTCAAAACTGTAATGTCAGATTTCTATCGATAACTTAGATTATTTTAAAAATGGTCTGTTTTTTGTCGGCCATAAAGTTTTCTTGTTTGTTGTTTCCTCTAAATTAAATTTCTCATAAGAAAATATTTAAATTACAAACGTCTTCGGGATATATCGAGAATTGTTTTCTTCCTTTTGGATAAGAGTTTACCGGAATAATAATAATAATAAAAGAAAAATACATACTTTAATATGTCTGTTTGCTCGGCTATTACAAATAAGGAGAACATTAAACCGTTTGGATATACTGGAAATTTGGTTTACTGAAAAATACTATTAAGAAACGGAATAAACAGATCCTCCAACCCGATCGGTAAATTGTTTCGTCATTTCTGAATATTCATATCTCATGTACAGCAGATGTAGACAATAGAATATGAAAATAAGTGAAAGCAAGTGCGTCCATGTCACATTTTCACTCCGAAGAAAATCTTCCCTCACGATCGACTAAAACAATGTTCCTACTCTAAAATCTGAATTGGTTCGACACCTTGTGTTCCAATTTGACTCGCAATTAACAATTAATCAGCGTACACGACTGAAACAACAAGACCAAAATAGATTCTATTGTCTATTGTATTAACTTAGGGGATGACAATCCAATATATCTGAAAAACAAACTTACAATCAACAAAACAACAGTAAAACAAATCTGTTTATAGTCAGTGGAATTATGAAGTAACAAGAATTATCCCGAAATTTAACAAGTCAGTCAAACTTCCTCGTTCCTATCATCCAATTTGTCTCCTTTTCGTTCTAGAGAAAATCCTTAACAAAACACCTCCTTAAAGATTAATCCCTATTCTTCAGGTTGCAAAGTTGTCTATCAGAAATTATCCATCAGTTTTGATTTCGCTCACTTCAATGCGCAACAGGTGCACCGTGTGGGGGCATCATTGCCACTTCACTTCAGCGAATGAGAGTTTTTCCAGAAGTAGCGCAGGCTTAGAACTTGTAATGGCACCCGAGTTTACTGTGGAAACCTCCCAGTTTTCACCTTATCTATCCATCCTACATTTTCACTCATATTGCGTTAAAATTAGGAGTCCCCCAAGGCAGCATACTTGGCCTGATCCTCTCTCCAATATACACCATTGACATTCCTACTTCCCCAAACATGGTCGTGTCTACGTTTGCCAACGAAAGGCTTTCAGCTTTTGTCACTCTAAACTCTTTGTAGGCACCTATTTGCAAAGACATGTGACCCTATTAGAAGGTCGGTACAGCAATTGGGAACCAAAGTGAACGAAAGCAAAACTGCTCATCATTTTCACATTAAGAAAGTCCTGCTATAACTGCGACTGGACATCGATAAAAGACTGACGTAGAATCCACATACTTGCCTGAAACGACAAGACATGTGTAGACCAACATCAAACATAAACCTTAACAACAAATGGACCATTTATAAAATTCCAGTCTCTCCAATCCTTAATAAACTGTTGAGGTCGAAATATAAGACAACATCCTTAATAATAATATTTTAAAAGAAAGTTCGGGTTTCGACTTTTTACAGCGTGTTTGGCTAATGATGTTTCAAACTTTGGCAGTAGCTTCTACATTCCAAATGGAACCAAAAAGTCCTAATTAACTATGGTCCAAATCTCAACAGTTTCGTTGTTATTTCACTTTTCATTATTTTTTAAGATTTCACGACCTTGCTTCAAATAAACAATGATAACTCCAAAACTAAAAGGTTTCCGACAAATCCGTTTATACCATTGAATACTATGTTAAATTTTTAGTAAGATGTAAACAATACTAAAGTTGTTAACGTTGGTGAAATAAGCGTTTTAGTTGCCAGACCTTTGAAAAATTTTTTTTTTCAAAGTTGAAAAACTTACTATGGTGATTATATACTACTATTTCCAAAGGTAGAGACCAGAAAATTTTAGAAAACGTACTCTATTTAATATCCTTTTTAGTGGTGCAATTGCTTTTTTAATTGCTTTTTTCAAAGATGAAGAAAGTGATGAAGGAAAAGAACAAAACCGTGAAGAACTGGTAAAGTGAAAAATTAAAATAAATACTTAAGAAAATTTTTAATTAAATTATTAAACTTTTTAAAATTTGGGTTTGAAACCGAAATAGTGCAAGTGTTTACTTATTTACCAATACGACTGAAACTTTGATTAAAGAATTATTGTATTATTATTCTCCGGAAAATAGTTTTAAGATTCAAAACGTTTGTTGTTATCTATGTGATATCTTTTTAACACTATGGCTACTTTTTCTAATGAAGACCTGATATACTTCTTATGTACAGGTTTTGCGGGTTTAATGCAACGGCAGCGTGTCAAAATATATTGCTGAGGGTGAAGAGCATTTGGAATCAAAATTTAAAAGTTTTTCTTAAGTTTTTTATTTATTATTATTAATAATCTTTCCACCTTAAGAATCCTTCATCCACGGTTTTTTTCTTTTCCTTCATCGAAAAAAGTAATTAGAAAAGCAAATGCGCAATTAAAAAAGGATATTAAATGGAATACGTTCTCTGAAATTTTTTGAAATATTAGTTTAGAATCACCATAGTAAGTTTTTTAACTTTGAAAAAAATTTTTTTTTTTTAACGTTCTCGCTACTAAACCGCTTATTTCACTAACCTTTACAAGTTTAGTCTTGATCATATTTTATTGGATACTTAACGGAAAATTTCAATGGTATGAACCGATTTGTCCAAAAGCTATCAATTTTGGAGTTATCATTGTTTATTTGAAGCAAGGCTGTGAAATCTTAAAAAATCAGAAAACGTTAAATAGCTCCGAAACTCTTAAGATTCGGACCATAGTTAATTAAGACTTTTTGATTCCATTTTAAGTGTAGAATGTACTGGCAAAATTTGTAACCGAACACCACAGGTGTAAATGATAATAATTTAAAAGAAAACTGTACGTACGGTATCTGTGGGAACCGGGAACTTCTGACCCTCCCAATATCCAAAGTTTCCAACTCTTTTAATCTAAGACCCACTATTTAATCCAAAAATGCTCAATAAACTCCATAAACTTATAAGGTGTCTTAAGTGTAAATGTTCACGATTTTTTGCTCCCCTCGATGCAAATCGACCATGTAAATATTTGTCAATTTTATGTATCCTCTAAATAAATGTTGTAATTATTAGTTTTAGATAGTAATCAAATATGTCGAAATTAAAATATACGAAGGGTCGAGATTTTCGCTTTCTTGTATCGAGTTATCGACCAGAGTCAAGTTAGTGTAGATGGAATTGTAAATTGACAATCATAGCAAGATTTCTTCAGAAAAACGATTTCTGGGGGTCAATCCTTCAAACTGGATGCCTTAGTTTTTAGTAGGAGGTACTTGGATTTTATTAAGGGGGACCAAGTTTTAAGGGCGTCCAACTCATATTTGCTAGAATAGTTATTCTGGATTCGAACCATAAGAAACATAACCTATAGTATTTTATATGAAATTAGTTTTGTAAAGAAATTACAACGAGGTTTCACCACTCGGCAGTCCAATGGTGGTCGTTAAGCCCTCTTGAATAACTTAAATTACTTTACTTTGCTTTACTTTAGTTAAAATTTGGCCATCCTCGATTTTTCTAGCTATATATTGTCACACACGATATTCAGTATTTGTAATATAGGTGGTATATAAACCCGTTTGTTACGGAGAAAAAATTTGAGTTGATGTGATTTCAATTTGATTTTTATAAGGAATATATATTATTTGAATTTGCCTATTGGTTAACAAGCCACGGTTCGACTGTCTTGCCAAGAACGACAAAGGGCCCGCCGGTCATCAATCTTTCATCAAAGTGATAACAACCCTATCAACAGATAGAGAATTCTATGGTAGTTATGAATTCATGAATTATGAAAATTACCTAATCAGAGTGCAAACATCGGCCCTTGGCGAATACATTACCACATTTCTCACCGCTTACTCCACCTTCATTTACCTTGGTAATTGCCTGAACCTGTTTAGTGACAAACAAATAAATTGCCCCTCCGCTTTCCCTCTTCCTTGATAAATTAATAATTATATTCCATATTTGTGAAAGGGGGCTTTGTATATTTAAATTGCCTTTTAAAGAGACGTCGAGCGAGTTTCCTGTTTCCAGGCGGACAAATTCTACTTTATAAATTAATTTTACGCAATAGTGATCTTAACCTAATAAACACTTTCTACTTTTTTTAAACCATTGTTACATAGTGGACATCCTACAATCACAATACCAAGCCTATTTGCCAAATACCGTATAATAATAATTTGTTTTTCGAAATAATTAAAATAAAGCTAAACCTACCTCTGACAAAGTTTTCCAAGACAAAAGAGACGTAAAATTCGTTCGTTGAATATTATGAGATAATCATCAGTTCATCAAGACTTTATTCATTGTGCTCCGTGGGCTATCTCTAAGTTAATAATTCAAAAGTCTTCATTTGACATACAAAAATATGTAATTAAAGTTCTAACTTTTAATCTCGAAAAGAAAATTAAAACATTTCTTATATATATTAATTATCGTAATCTTAATTTACGAACCTAAATCAAATTTCTCCGATATGCCTTCGGGAAAATCTAATTTAAGAATACGTTGTTGGTTAATAAAAACGCTTATAAAATCTCTGGACATGGAGAGAATGCTCATGACAATTCTAGGAGCAACACCTGCATCCTAGCATTGTCATCACCTTATTTATTTAATAGTACATATTTGTATATAGTAATCAAAGTTTCACGTTTTTTAACGTTTAATAATTGAATCTTTATCTAAAAAAGTGAAAAAATTAAATTCTTTAAGAAAATGAAAAAAAGACGTATAGATAAAATTTTTTTAATTTTCTTTTAGATTTTTAATAAATATTTCATTATCGCGTATTTCCTCCTCACTACACTGGAATGTCTCTTTGCTGGAGGTTAGCCCATTCTTCACGAAGAGATCAATGGAGATCAAGATCGTGAAGTGCATTAGGAAGTAGTGGACGTGCTCTTCGTGTTTTGAGGTTATCGCATAAATAAATGCTTGATGGGATTCAAATCTGGAGAACGGAGAGCGACATGTGGACGGGCATTATCGTGCATGAGAATAGAATTGTCGCTGATTTCATCGAGCATAGGGAACAAATGATATCCCAAAATTTCATCCACATAGCGAGCGGCCATCAAAGAATATCCACGAACAAGAACCAATTCTGTCCTACTCTCCATTGAAATTCCCGCCCACATCATCACTGAGCTACGTTGAAAAAGTTGACTCTGGGATAAATTACAAGCATCATTTCGCCTTCTCCCCACTCTTTCACGAGACCTTCATCTGGAGATCGTCTAGGAAATTTACACTCATATGTAAAATGTACAGCAGACCAATCGTCGAAATACCAATGGCTGTGTTCTCGAGCAAATGCGAGCCGTGCAACTCCGTGTGTGGTGGTCAATTCTGGTCCCACGGGGCGAAAAGCCGCCAGTCCATACAGATTTAATCTTCTTCGAGCTGTGCGTTCAGAAATTTGGACACCACGAACTTCCTGGAGCTGATGAATCGCTTAAACAACATTAAGGTATTGCTGGTTTCGCACAATTCTCAAAGTCAAAAACGGTCATCCTGTGGTTCTGTTACCCTAGGGCGTCCATAACTGGGCCTTTTATGGTAGGACCCATTTGCTGGAAAACGTCTAACAGCGTCTCGCAGAGTTTCGTAGAGAACTCCGTTGGCAATAATCGCATACCTGCTGGAACATCCATCATCAGTAAGTGACACAACACGCGCAACATCCTCAGCACTAAGTGGCATTTTTAAGTTTAAAAATTGAAATTAAGAAAACAAAGATGTAAAAGAAACAGTTTATTGCTTCAGAATTCAAATGAGACAAACATTTTAAATTTCGTAAAAAGTAAACATTGAAAAATCCTTTATTCTTATTTTGTGTTAAGGATTAAATGTATTTACCTCTAATTGATAGCTCTCTTTCTCTCCCCATTTCTTTTACATTTTTGTTTGCTCGCGCCTTTCCTCTCTATCACTCTATCTCTACCTCTCTCTTTTACCTCATCCTTTTTCATTCTTCCTCTCACCATTTCCTGTTTCTCTCACTTTCGCTTTTTGGTGTTTTTTGCGTTCTTCTTGAAAAATACGTAAAAAAAGTGCCTACGAGCCTTTTACATCGAAAAAAACAATTTTTTTTTCGTTTTTCATGAAAAATACGTAAAAAACGTGCCTACGAGCCTTTTACATCGAAAAACACAATAAATTTTTTTTCTTTTTTTTTGGTTTTTCATGAAAAATACGTAAAAAACGTGCCTACGAGCTTTTACATGAAAAAGACAATACAAATTTTAACGATTTTTTTTGCGTTTTTCATGAAAAATACGTTAAAAAACGTGCCTACGAGCCTTTTACATCAAGACAATAATCTAATAGATAACAATCTTTTACAAAAAGACAATAAAATTTTTTTCCGCTTTCCATCAAATCATCAATAGGTGCCACATCACGCGCAACATCCCCAGCACTAAGTGGCTTTTTTAAGTTTAAAAATTGAAATTAAGAAAACAAATATGAAAAAGAAACAGTTTATTGCTTCAGAATTCAAATGAGACAAACAAAAACATTTAACAAATAAACATTTTAAATTCCGTAAAAAGTAAACATTAAAAAATCCGTTATTCTTATTTTGTGTTAAGGATTATGTGTCTTTACCTCTAATTGATATTCCCAATTTAACACATAGCCTAAAAATATTATATATATAATGTACATACAATATTTTATATACAAATATATATATACGTTACGTATACGTATTTTTTTATATAATGGGAAAAAGGACAATGTGTAATTTAGGAGAGTATACGTATGCGGTCAATTCCAAGGGGGTGGTTATCTCATTTATATTTTTTTACCCTTATGTTGACACAGCGCAAATTCTCCTCCGGGGGTGGTTTTACCGCGAGTCGTCCCGGCTTGGCATCTCTCCCTTTTCACATGAATCTAGTCAGTTAAGAATGCAAATTCGTTTTATTACCAGGGCTGAACGACCTGCCAATCTTAGCAGTCGCCTGTCTTACCCTATTACCTTTATTTGAACATAGAAGGTAGAAAATTGAATTTCGAATGAATAAAATCCAATTGAGTATTTCGTTGTCGTAAATGTTCTACGAAGCCGGTGTTGCATAATTAGTCCAAACTTTATAATAGAGTTTCGTTGACTTCAGAAACATTTTCTAACTCAGTAATTTTTAGGAAGCAGTAGGGCTTTAAATAGTTTTTTCCTGGTTTTGCTGACGGATCGTACAAAAATTTTAACGCTGTGTAAATACATTTTTTTATTTTTTTTTATTTACTTAGGATCAAATCCGCACATGTACATACTTATAAACAGCCGTTGAGCCTATTAGCTTTTCTCACGGTAATTTCAGCCTGCAGACTCCATAATCAACCCCTCAGGATTTTGGTAGTCCGGGGGTAGACTTCTGTCTTATACGTCCACTGCGGGTGGCCTCGGGGGGGGGGGGTGCTGGCAAAAGTTAGGTCAATTCAGCACCCAACACATGCAGTTCCAAACCAATTCGTACTCACCTTCATTCTTCAATATATTCCTCCTATTATATAGCATTCATTCAATTAAAGTGATGGAGTATTCGATATCCCTCCTTCACCCACTATAAATATTATTTGACTAACCTAACTGATCTTGCGTACTTGATATTCGGCCATCAAACTTCTCACATCACACGTTCACGCTAATAAATACATTCACACTCAATACAAACTAGTTATACACAACTAACAATACTGTATAGAATAAAACAACCCCTTTTCCTCCAAGAATCGGAACAGGGGACCCAAATACTCGCTGCACAATTTTCAAATCGGTTGGCGTTCCTGCGCGCTCTCTGTATGGAGCCAAAGAATTGCTCCCTTCAATTAGGTGGGACTCATCGAGCAACCTTTCTCGGTATGTCGGATATATATGCGGGCTTTGACACAAAAGTGTCGGTGGGTCAACCTCGCCTGTTCTTAATCGGGTTAGGATGACCAATCTTCTACAGTCCGATCCTCGGAAGGCCGCCCATCGACAGTCGCCGGACTACTCGACAGCTTCTATGTCGATCCGCCCCTTCGACGCTGACCCTTTTAATCATGTTTTTTATTGCATTCTTAATTTTATAGGGCCGGATCGCGGTTTTTAATTAGTTAAATCGTAAATACCATTTATTTCATTAAGATAATTTAAATTGTTACTTCTTTGTGAAATTTATAATCCAAAGTTTATTTATTATTGTAGTTATTATTTATTAATAATGCTCCATACCGATTTACCAAGGTTGTCATGAAATTCAAGCAGGAGTGGTCCAAAGTGAGAGCTCCTTTGGCATCAAACGGCCAAAGGGAATTCCGTGCCTTCGTAATTCCCAAATTGCCGTTTTGCCCACAAATGACTGGCCCCTCGCGTCCAATTAGGAGTTATCTTCCGAGGGTAATTCGTAGTTGGTAAGACGACAATGGCCGATTGTTCGAAAACTTGCGAAACACGATGGGGTTTTCCTCCCTCGGTCTATTATTATATCTGTCAACTGGGGGGGGGGGTGATTAGTTGTGACAAGACGTGTGTGACACGGCCATTGTCACCCGGGCGCGATACCGTGTCGTCGATAACAACGAAGTCCCGCCCTCGCCCGGCCGCCCTTCCTTTACAACCGTTTGTTATCTTCCGGAAGCTGGTATAGTCTGTGTTCCTCGGTGTCAAAGTTTAGGCCATCTTTGACACCTTACACGACGTCTTATCTGAAATTTCAGCAAGTCTCCGTCAAAATATATCAAACAAACATCGATATGTTATCTCGGTTACGGGAAAGTTAACCGGGTGACACAAACTCCGTCTCGTTTTCGAAAGTTTCACACAACCTCCATATAAACCGAATCGACTTATTTACAATTCGGTTAAATTGCATTAAGTTGAAATCGTTATATCTTTATATACATTTGAAACATTTTACTTTAATGAAGTATTACGTCACCTCCTTTGCGACAGGCGTAGTATGCTACCTCTTTTTCAATTTCTCGTATCCCACGATTTGTCGAATGTCCAGATGAGAATTTAAAGGTATGTTAATCCTATATTCGATACAAAGGCCATGGCTTCCAAGTAGGCTAGGTTACCACCAGCTAAGCAGACAAAGTTATATCGGTTTAATCTGCCTATCAATGCTATTTTGACTCTGCCTGAATGGACTCCCGGACTAAAAATAAGTTATTAGTTTATTGCCTTATTTGATACGTATTTATGTTGCTTCTCTAATGGTTTAAAAAATCATATCGGCATACGGAAAGTATTCATAACAAATAATATGTATTTATGTATAAAAATAAATTGTTCTGCTTTATGCACAATATCTATCACTCATCCATACTCTAAATCTACTTCTTTTATAATTCCATTCTCTCTCACTCTCTCTCTCTCTCCATCTATCTATTTATCTATCTATCTATCTCTATCTCATTAGCTTTCTATTTCATTTTTTCCTCACATTTTAGAATCACTCACACTCTCTCTCTCTCACTCTCTCTCTCTCCCTCTCTCTCTCACTCACTCACTCATTCACTCGTTATTGTTTCCTTTTCCTCACTCTCTTTGTTTTTCTTTTTGCCTAGCTCTCTTTCTCCATTTCTTTTACATTTTTGTTTGCTTACGCTTTTGTGCTCTATAACTCCATCTCTCTCTCTTTTTCTCATCCTCTTCCATTCTTCCTCTCTCTCCATTTCCTGTTCCTCTCACTTACGCTTTTTGCGTTTTTCTTTAAAAATACGTAAAAAAGTGCCTACGAGCCTTTTACATCGAAAAAGACAATACAAATTTTATCGATTTTTTTTGCGTTTTTCATGAAAAAAACGTAAAAAAACGTGCCTACGAGCCTTTTACATCGAAAAAGGCAATACAAATTTTATCGATTTTATTGATTTTTTTTTTGCGTTTTTCATGAAAAATACGTAAAAAACGTACCTACGAGCCTTTTATATCAAAAAAGGCAATAAATTTTTTTTCGATTTTTTTTCCGTTCTTCATGAAAAATACGTAAAAAACATGCCTACGAGCCTTTACATCGAAAAAGACAATACAAATTCTATCGATTGTTTTTTGCGTTTTTCATGAAAAATACGTAAAAAAACGTGCCTACTGTGGTTTTTGCGTTTTTCTTTTTATCTTAATCTATCTATCTATCTACCTATATATCTGTCTACATTTGCTCTTTCTTTATCATTTTTCTCTCCTTCCCATCCATATCTTGTCTGTCCACACGCTTTCTTTCTCTCTTATGCTTTCTCTATTCTTCACTGTTTGTTTTACTACTATTTCTCAATGTGTCAACCTCTCTCCGTTTCATAGTTTATGAAATTTGAAAAACACGTATAACTGAGGTTCGGTTAATTAGGAAGACATAGCATTAGTCAGTCAATCAAGCAAATTTTACGGCTCAATATTTGCTTTAATCCAAATCATCAAAACCTGGTTTGAGCGTAACGTTTGCACCGTAACCAATAAATTTAATGTTATTACTCTCCCTCCCTCACCCTCTCTCTCACGCTCTTTCTTTCTCTTTCTCATACACAAACACATTTAATTTAAAAGTATCTGATATATTTTTACTAATACAAAGCCACAAGTTTACACATACACACCCATATAACACACACAGATATTTTGTATATTACATTATCTGTTGTATACTTTAAAGTTATTAATGAGGGGGCATCGGTGGCCCCAACGGTTTTAGGCGCTGACACGGCGCTCATCACTGTAAGGTAAAGGTCCCGGCTTCGAATCCATCGGCCCTGCAAATGGGCGTCGAACTCGACATACAAATGGGCTTTTTTTCAAAAACACCGGCACCCCGAGGGTTGATATACCTTCTGCTGTTGCAAACCCTCGTAAATAATAAATAAAAAAGTTATTAATCAAATAGTTAATTAATAATGATACTTATTGTGAAATTGTCCTGTAAAAATATACCAAAATATTAATATCACTTTCACCAAATTTGTTTAAGGAATTATCCAAATTTACGATGTGTGTGTTGTAAACTAGGTCTGTTTCGTCACCTGTATGTCATTTAAAGACTCCAAACCCTCTTAAACTCTCTAAACGTGTGTGCTTTTCTGTGTATGCGTGTGTACGTAGGTATAACGTTAAAGGGAGGCATCAACGGCGTTCCATTAACCCTTTTGATCCCTTTAAAAAGTCTCTAACCTTTCAGCAAAAAAAAATCCATCCTTTACGTTATTGAACACTTCTGAGGAGATTGCCGGCCTGGCTCTTCTGTTCTCATCTTGAGCGTAAACAATGTCACAGCACAACTTCTATTAAATCACGGACGGAAAGAGAAAATCATGACCCGGATGCCATTCACCGGATTATCAACATCCCGGCTCAAGGGGCAACAATTTCAAAAATTTAATCAATCACTTTGTAAAAGTTAATAAGAAAATAAGTAAAATTATGGATTTCGTCGATATAACTTTTATTCATAAATCACACTATTAATTAAATATTGGAGGTTGAAATGATTTCAATTTCGCTGATTCTCGAGGCCTCCCGTAATTTGTTGTAAATTATACAAAAACTGGAATTGACGTCGAGGTGCTAAAGTGTTATAAACACCTAATTCATTCTAATCGTTCACTCTATCACACATTCTCCCTCTTTTGATATTTATATTTTCCTTAATTTATTCATTATATGTTTTTTATTATTTTTCCCATTTATATTTCTAACTTTGCGTTGCGTATTCACAATAATTGTATCCTTCCTTATTTCTCTAAAAATCATAAACACATCATAATAAAATCATTGTTATAATTATATGGCCCAAACAATATTCCCTCATGGCTGTACAATTCTAAATTAAATAACTTAACTATTATCGTTAAGCAATATCTTAAATTCATTGTCGCCCTTACTTATTTCTCTGTTTATATCGGATTTTGTTTGCTTCTTTGAAAATTGGAATGTGATGAGTGTTAGATTGGGTGGAATTGTTAACCTTGTATGCCTTGTCTTTGCTGATGACGTAGTTCTTCTGGCTGACTGCTACAGGGAGTCTCAGAAGTTGGTTAACGTATTATCTGATTACTGTTCTACAGATAAACTGTCCGTAAATGTTAGTAAGACTAAAGTACTGGTATTCCGAACGTCCGCAACTGTAAGAAGTGAAGAACATTATATTTTGAGTCGCAGCTTTTGCATTATGTAAATTCATTAATTTACTTGGGCATACCTTTCAGCTGAGGGTAAATATAATTGGGCAAGAAATGATGCATTCAATAAAAATATCCGGACTCTTGGAAAATGAAATAAATGCTTATAAAACCGAAACTAACTCTCTAGCGACAAAAAAAAAAAAAAAAACTACGATATTTCACTCAGTTGTCGTTGCATCTGCTTTCAGTGCTGGCTGAACTCTGGGAGGTTGATAGAAACATCTTCCAACTCTCCTGATTATATAAATATCGAGTTTGGTCTTGATCTTCTTGAACCCGAATTTGGGCAAAAAATGGCAAAAAAGAGGTTAAAATTCGAAAAGTTGTAGGTTGAGATTCTATAAATTCATTTTTTTATCTAAAATTTTCTAGCATTGTATAAATTCATTTTTTTATCTAAAATTTTCTATCATTGTATAAATTCATATTTTTTTCACATCCTACATGTATTTGTAAAATTTAAACAATGTTTATATATCCCAGGTCCTGAAGATGATCCCAATAAAGATCGAAACGTTGGCACGATGAAGAAAATATTTTTCTTCTTAACTTAATGTCTTTCTTCAATAAACACCACACATACAAATTTAATATTGCCACATTTCACATTAAATGTGATTAATTTTATTATTTGTACATTTTTAAAACAAATTTCAACAAAATAAATTTCATTGAAACGACAAAAACCTAAATATTTTATAAATTATTACTAGACCATATTGAAATAGTAACAATTTTTGAATCTCTTTATACACTGCTATGGAGGAAAAAAGAAAACAGGGGATTCTGTGAATTAATCCCATTTAAAAAAAATTTAATTTTAAATAAAGAAGCTTTCTACAGTTTTATTTATAATAATAATATTCAATTAATTAAGGTTTTATGTTGAGATAAAAAAGTCAGTGTGTCACGAGCGGGATTCGAACCCACGACCTTCGGCTTGATACGCCGCTACTCTACCACTTGAGCTATCGTGACTTCGATCCCCTCGGACACTAACTTCCCATCTCAAACTCACATTTTGAATTTTCACCCCTTTTTGCCATTTTTCAAACGTCGTGTAATCGGATTGGATTCTCGGCGACAAATGAAATGGCCACGGAGAGCTTTAGTGAAGCATATTTCAATTTAATTCATTAAATTCACTATTTTTTGTAGTCCGCTTGACCAATTAATAACATTCAATTAATTAAGATTTTAAGTGAAAAATAGCAAAAAGGAGGGAAAATTCAAAAGGTGGGGTTGAGATGGGAAGTTAGTGTCCGAGGGGATCGAAATCACGATAGCTCAAGTGATAGAGTAGCGGCGTATCAAGCCGAAGGTCGTGGGTTCGAATCCCGTTCGTGGCACTGACTTTTTTATCTCAACTTAAAACCTAAATTAATTGAATGTTATTAATTGGTCAAGCAGACCACGAAAAATAGTGAATATAATAATAATAATGTTTAATACCAGAAGTGGTTTTTTTAAAATTGTATGAATGCAAACTTAGTTTTTGGTGCAAGTGGGAATGAATAAAGATTTTTGTAACTAAACAGCGAAAAAAATCAAAATGAGAAAAAAATTTGTTGATTAGGCCAGATGGGAAAAGTGACGAGGTTTATTAAAATCCTTAACGTAACCCTCGCTAAAAGTGTGTCATAATCCGAGCTATCGATCTCGTCGGAGGCCCGGATGATGCGAATATAAAAGCCGAACGAAACTTCTACTTTTGGATGACAGGTGGGATTTGGTGTAGCTTTGTTATAACAATATTTCTTTGAAATAGCATGTTAGCCGACTTTTTCCCCTTCTTTGGTAATATCGTTGGTTTTGTTCTTCTGAGGCACATAAACAGGGCCGTTTTCCCCACGCACGAAGTAAATAACAACGGACTTATTTTCTCACGAGAACGAATAAGAAGCCCATTTGTTTAATATTCGATAATTTGAATTAAGTTGATTACTTTAAAAAGCTCCAGGATTTGATAATACTACAGGAGAAATCGTAAAAAAATTACCTACAATAGAAATTGAAAACCAGATTATTTAATGCGGTCATCTACATCCATGCCGCTCTTTACAGTGAATTCAGAACTCTCCTACAAACTGTTAATCAAAAGAATAAAATCTCTCATATAAAAAAGAGCCTCTTACCAAACTGTCATTTGAGATACACTCAAAAATAGGTCAAGTGCACAGACATAGTGACATTTTTATATTAATTAAATAATTTTTATGTAAGGTGTTGGTTAAAATGAAAATTCAGTGTCACGAGCGGGATTCGAACCCACGACCTTCGGCTAAATACGCCGCTGCTCTACAACTTGAGCTATCGTGACTTCGATCCACTCGGACACTGGGTTCGAATCCCGCTCGTGACACTGACTTTTTTATCTCAACCAATACCTTACATAAAAATTGATTAATTGAAAGAGGTTATTTGGTTAATCGAACCACGAAATCTCATGGATTTTATATTAAATTAGAAACTTTAGAAGAGAAACATATATGTTCTGGTCGTATCTCTTGGTTTTGATTAAGGATTAGTAGACTTAGGATCAAGGCCTGTACGTACAACTTTTGAGAAAAAATGCTTACTTCTAGGAGTGATTATTCCAAAGAAATCAAGAGAACGAATAACGCGAAATTTTAGAATTAAAAGTGTTTCCCAGGGAAGCGTTCTAAGCAGTACCGACAGAAAACTATAGCTATGTTCGCGTATGATACTAAAACACTGTAAGTGGAATATAATATTTCTACATTGTCAAACTGCCAAATATGACCATCCTGTATGAAAGATGAATACAAGTTTTTAAAATGAAAATAAATTATTAGAAAAATCACAGACATTTAAATATAGCGACCTATATTGGTTTTTAGCGAAGAAATAAATAGTCAAATCCTGAAACTGATCTAGGTCTATAGCATACTATTGAAAGCTGTGCCACAAAAACTTCTAAACAAAGTAGTAGAGTTTATGGTTGATGGCGCTTTTTATGACGGAAAAAAGATATTCATCGAAATAAGAGAATACTGACATCTTTACTGAGGGCATCGATTTCCGAAAGATAAATCTAATCCCCGAATATATAAAGGTACGAATATGTGAACCATAAATTTAGCAAGTTTAGCCTATGAAATAATCAATATAAAATTAATGGCTGGACACGTTTTTTTAGTTTTGAGACATAAATCGAATGATAGCTTTATAAGAAAGCTTTCAATTATAATCAGATTCAAGTTTTCTTGCTCACTCACTATCTCTCTCTCTCTCTCTCTCACGCTCTCTCTCACTCACGCTCTCTCTCACTCTCTCTCTCTCTCACGCTCTCTCTCTCACTCTCTCTCTCTCACGCTCTCTCTCTCTCACTCTCTCTCTCTGTTTCTATCTCTCGTTATTGTTTCCTTTTCCTCACTCTCTTTGTTTTTCTTTTTGCCTAGCTCTCTTGCTCTCCCCCATTTCTTTTACATGTTTGTTTGCTTACGCTTTTCCTCTCTATCACTCTATGTCTATCTCTTTTTTTTCTCATCCTCTTTCATCATTCTTCCTCTCTCTCCATTTCCTGTTTCTCTCTCTTTCGCTTTTGGGTTGTTTTTTGCGTTTTTCTTGAAAAATACGTTAAAAACGTGCCTACGAGCCTTTTACATCGATAAAAACAATAAATTTTTTAAAAGATTTTTTCCGTTTTTCTTGAAAAATACGTAAAAAACTTGCCAAGGAGCCTTTTACATCGAAAAAGACAATAATGGTTTTTTTTCGATTTTTTGGTGGTTTTTTTCGTTTTTCATGAAGAATACGGAAAAACATGTGAGAGGTTATGGTTAATGCCACTTTTTTTGACGGAAAAAAGATATTCATCGAAACATGAAATACTGACATCTTTACTGAGGGCACCGGTTTCTGAAAGATAAATCTAATCCCCGAATATATGAAGGTACGAATGTGTGAACCATAAATTTAGCAAGTTTAGCCTATGAAATAATCAATATAAAATTAATGGCTTGACACGTTTTTTTAGTTTTAAGAAATAAATCGAATGATAGCTTTATAAGAAAGTTTTCAATTATAATCAGATTCAAGTTTTCTTGCTCACTCACTCTCTCTCTCTCGCTCTCTCTCTCTCTCTCTCTCTCTTTCTCTCTTTCTATCTCTCGTTATTGTTTCCTTTTCCTCACTCTCTTTGTTTTTCTTTTTGACTAGCTCTCTTTCTCTCCCCATTTCTTTTACATTTTTGTTTGCTCGCGCCTTTCCTCTCTATCACTCTATGTCTATCTCTCTCTTTTTTCTCATCCTCTTTCATCATTCTTCATTTCTTCCCATTTCATGTTTCTCTCTCTTTCGCTTTTGGGATGTTTTTTTGCGTTTTTCTTGAAAAATACGTTAAAAACTTGCCTTCGAGCCTTTTACATCGAAAAAGACAATAATGTTTTTTTTCGATTTTTTTTTGCGTTTTTCATGAAGAATACGGATAAACGTGTGAGAGTTTATGGTTTTTTTGACGGAAAAAAAATATTCATCGAAACATGAGAATACTGACATCTTTACTGAGGGCACCGGTTTCCGAAAGATAAATCTAATCCCCGATATAAAGGTACGAATATGTGAAACATAAATTTAGCAACTTTAGCCTATGAAATAATCAATATAAAAGCTGGACGCGTTTTTTTAGTTTTAAGAAATAAATCGAATGATAGCTTTATAAGAAAGCTCTCAATTATAACCAGTTTATGATTCAAGTTTTAATTTTAAAAATTTTACTTTTTTATGATTTTAAATACTTTAAGTTTATTTTAAATCAAGAATGTTGTTTATTTTTTAAATTATACGCTCTAAAATTTAATTTTAAATTCGAGTTCATTTGAGAAAAATAGCGAGCTCTGAAGAGGAACCTGACCCGAAATGCATAAGAAACTGAAGTTTATTGCATAAAATTAAAATGGTTCGTTTAGTTCAAAAAATAACGTTATACATAAACATTTAAAAAAATTTACCATCAAATTAAGCTCAAATTAATATAAAATATAAAATTTGAGTTTACAGTTTATAAATTCGTCGTTACCGATCTCTTTGTTTTGCTTATCCTCGCTGGTGGGGAATAGCTTAAGATATACGACCAAAATGATCGGTAACGACCAAATTACCAACGCAGAAAAATATTACATGTATTAATTCATTAAATTACTTTAAAATCCGCCTTGGACTATTGGAAAAGGCCATATATTTCGTAAACTGTTTTTTTCCTAATTTTTTTCTCTGTACCAATGTTGATTAATGAGGGTGATTTTTTGTGTAAAGATATAATGGGGTAAATGACTTGCTAAGTTCAATGCTTAGTGGAAGGTATTGTTTCGGCAAAGAAAAGAACCTTTTTTCCCGCACAGAGTCTCGGGAAATAACTCACTGACCGGCTCTCTTTGTACAAAACTTTTTCTTTGTGAAGCTTATTCTGCAAAAGATTTTTTAAATAAAAAAACATGGTCTTGATATTGCCAGAATCACAATTTATTTTTATAATTGGAACGTTGACTTAACTGCTTGAAATATTTAGTAAATTATTAAAGAAAAACCTCTTAGAGTTTCGCGCTTTGTCCATACACACACAGACACATGAAAGAACAATATATTCTTGGCTATCCTACAATTTCAATAGAAGCCTGCTTTTTACAAAATAATTGGATATCCAAGTATAACGAGGGCTTGTAAACTTATCCTAAGCAACCGAATCCGGGCTTGTAAAAGTACAAAAAAAAAACTTATTTTGTTTTTATATAAAAAATTCACTTCTTTGTTTGAACATTTCCATTGATGTATTGAATATTAATTATTATTGATATTGGTTGGAATAATATAGTTTTTGCAACCAAACCCGAAGAATATTAATGTTCGTAATGAAATAAAAACTGGATTAATGTTTATCCAGACATAATAATACTTTAATTATCGATATTGAACCTGGAAAGACAAATCCATTAATAATATAATTCAATAAAATTAGATCCAAGCTGCAGGCTTATCTGGTAGAAAAAAGTATAAAAAAGAACAACAAATATATCTGTAAACTTCCGGAGATATTACCACAGAAAGTTTGCTTGCTACGTGCAATAACTTTGATAAAGTTCGTTTGTCTCATCCCCTTACTTTTTGCTAAAAATCAAAAAAGTTTTCACCTCCTGGAGAATATTCTCTTCTTACAAAAATCAGCTGGAACGTATCTTGGATTTACACCGGAATTTATGGAAATACTTTTGTTTTCCAATTTTAATTACATCTTCAAAAAAACTTGAAAAAAAATCGTACCAACTGTATAAAAAATAAATTCCATTAAAATTCAATATAAAGTTAAGACAAACGTTGAACTGATCGACATTGATTATTTAACTGGGTCCGCCTATTCTAGCTGGTTTGAGTCTCATTCATATTTGTATTTAGCGTCACGTCACTTCAGTGAAGAAATGTGTGGTGATTAGTGACCTTAATCGATATATATTTAGAAATCGTGAGATGCGGTCTGGTGAGATGTAGGTTTCAGAAAAACATTTTGTTTATCGTGCCAACGTTTCGCTCTATATTGAGATCATCTTCAGGGCTCAAAGTGTTTGTCTTCTGTGTAATTGTGCCATTCTTGCGTGTCGTGCCGAGAGTGCCACACGCAAGAATGGCACAATTACACAGAAGACAAAAACTTTGAGCCCAGAAGATGATCTCAATAAAGATCGAAACGTTGGCACGATAAAGAGAATGTTTTTCTGAAACCTACATCACACCAGACCGTATCTCACGATTTCTAAATAAAAATCAGTGAAGAAAGACTTTTCTACAGAAAGACAATTTCTACAATTGTCAAATAGAAACATTCATTATATTTCCAAAATTTAATAATATTTGGGTAATCTTTACTTCTTACAAAAAGGAATAATAATAGTATTTTTATTTTCTTTATTTATTTCGGCATTTTTTTGAAAGATTACTCTGAATTAAATCCCCATGGTTTTTTCAAAAGGATAAAGAGAATCTTTCTGAGATAATAGATAATTACATTACTAGATATATAGGAACATAAAGGGAAACTTAGTGAAAGAGATACCTGTTACCAATGAGCAAAATGATCATACACATTCATGCTGGAGCTTTCTCATTGTTCTGTTTGTCTACAAATACGTAACAAGGAACTACCAATAGCCTTTGTTTACTGTTCTAAGTATAAATAGTGCTTTGTGATCAAACTTCTCTTTATCGTGATTCGGCACGGATTGATTTGCTCTAAAGCAAACGTAGCTCACATAGCATAAGCTCATTCACGGCAAAATCAGGGTAAATTAATTCTATATTATATTTAAAACGAATTATTGGTTACAAAAGGAAAATAAAGTTCCACAAAAAGAACGTTTATTTATGTATAGGTGCTTCGCAATATTTTACGAACGCATGAATAAACAGGCGTCGGATTGTTTCTATTACAAATTAATTTATTCAGTACCACTTGAGATTGTGAAATATTTTGTTTGATAATTAATTTGTGACGAGACATTTGGAGATTTAAAGTGCTGTTTAATTTGTAAAATGGGAAGAGACCAAGGAAGTAAAGACTTTTTTGAAACAATCAAAACATTATTTGACAAAAAAGGACGTATTGTGATCGTTTAGGTTATATGTGTTAAAAAAATAACACATCACCGAGGCCAATACTTAAATAGTACGGTAAAAAAAGGTTGGATGAAAAATAAATAACACATATATGAATATTTTAAATAATTGTAAAAATGAAATTTTTATGTAAGGTATTGGTTGAGATAAAAAAAGTCAGTGTCATTAGCGGGATTCGATCCCATGACCTTCGGCTAAATACGCCGCTGCTCTAACCAATAGAACTATCGCACTTCAATCCACTTGGACACCAAGTTCCTATCTCAACCTCACCTTTTGAATTTTCCCTCCTGTTTTCCATTTTCAAATGTCGTGTAATCAGGATTGGATTCTCGGCGACAACCGAAATGGCCACGGAGAGCTTTAGTGAAGATATACTTCGTTTTACTTATTAAATCCATTATATTTCGAGGTCCGATTGAGCAAATAATTTCTTTCAATTAATTAATTATTATGTAAGGTATTGGTTGAAATAAATAAAGTCAGTGTCACGAGCGGGATTCGAACACACGATGTTCGGCTAAACATCCCGCTGCTCTACCACTTGAGCTATAAGGACATCGACCCACTCTGACACCAACCTTTTATTTCAACCAATACCTTACATAAAAATTAATTGAAAGAAGTTATTTGTTTAATCGGACCACGAAATATAATGGATTTTCTATTAATAACTAATCAGATTATGTTATATTTTTTTGATACTTGAACTCATACTGAACCGGCACTAGGTCACTTATTGGGGCCGTCTTAATTCTCATGTTTGTAGAACTACTCAAACACTTTTGGACATTACGTCGCTATCAGTGAGGAACTGCCAACATGTCCGAGTATTGCTTATATGTGGTTGAGTCTGTTGTTCGACAGTAGGAAAGTCGATGGTTGTTATAGATCGAACCGTGATCAATAAAGACGACTTTTTATTGGTTTTTAAACGAAAGCTTCAACATAAGTGTACTGAAAGTAAAATTTCCCATTTAATATAGTTTCAAATGTAGGGATCCAATCTTCGTAGATGTCATTAGACAGGACAAAATGTATACTAAATGCTGGGTAAACCGAGCTTTCGGCAACTTGTAGTGTCATACTCAGATGCCACTCAGACACCCTTTTTTTTTTCTTTTGCAACATGCCAAAACCATTGTAAAAGCGTTTTGGGTTTAAGGTTATGGAGCACATGGCTAACCTACTACATTTTTGACGGTGCAAACAGACAACTCGCTAAAAATCCACATGACTAGAGCTCTAACTATTTTTTGTTCTGACTAGCAATTTCTTACAGGTACATTTGTAATCACATAGCATACCTTCAAAACTAAAATTACAGCTCTTTACAGAAGCTATGTACAAAGGATTAGAATAAATGAGAGAGAGAGAGAGAGAGAGAGAGAGAGAGAGAGAGAGAAAGAGAGAGAGAAAAAGAGAGAGAGAAAGAGAGAGAGAGAAAGAGAGAAAGGGGGGAGAGAGAGAGGGAGAGAGAGAGAGAGAGAGAGAGAGAGAGAGAAAAAAAAAAGAGAGAGAGAGAGAGAGAGATAAAGAGAATGAGAGAGAGTGAGAGAGAGAGAGAAAGCGACGTTGTTAATAGTTGAACCTCTAGTCATAACATCAAAAAAGACAATAAATTTTTGTTTTCGTTTTCATGAAAAATACGTAAAAAACGTGCCTACAAGCCTTTTGCGTCGAAAAAGACAACACAAATTTTATCGAATTTTTGGGGATTTTTTGCGTTTTTCTTGAAAAACACGTGCCTACGAGCCTTTTACATCGAAAAAGACAATAAAACATTTTCCGCTTTATTGGTGTTTTTTGCGTTTTTCTTTTTATCTTAATCTATCTACCTACCTACAAGTCTGTCTTCATTTTCTTTCTTTCTTTATTCTTTTTCTCCCTTTCCCATCCCTATTTTGTCTGTCCACACACTTTCTTCTTGGGAAAGCCCTGATGATGGCACTATAAGTTGCCGAAAGCTCGGTGAACCCAGCATTTAGTCTACTTTTTCACCTGTCTAATGACCTCTACGATGATTGGAACCCTACATAGATTATCTGCAGGGCGGTCAACAAACACCGCATAGTTTCAAATTTAAGATTAAACCTTTTAATACCACATTGCACTTTATTTATTCCAAATTAACTGTTTTTAACTTCGTTTGTGTTAAACATAAATAATCATAACCCATAAAAAATCGATCAGCTGAAGATATAAACGGTGACACGACCAAATTTAATCACACTAAAAGGCCAAATTGAAAGGTCTTTTAAACTAATTGGCGAAGTAGGATATGCTTATTAGATTTTCCAACCAAGACCTTCAGGGCTGTATTAAACGTACGTAAGGACATCTCTTTACAAATATAAGGGTTTAGTCCAAACCCCGCCCTTTAGTCAAACACTCAGTTTTCTTCCTTCGAAGCCGGCGAGGAAAGCCTCTTTTAAAAAATTAGTTCAAACGTATTAAATACATTTAATGGCATAGAATTTTTTAAATATAATTAATGCGGGTTACTGTCCGGAAAATAATGGTTATATCCATACCAACAAGTAATTATTTTTGATAACAATAATTTTAATTGATTACGTGATTCATTAATTAACGATATCTAATCCCTAGTTGATAAAAACGTTTGAAGCTTATCATTTATAATCTTTATTGTGTAAGTTCTCATTAATTCGCTTTGAGGAAAAACAATTCATTCCATTTTCATTTTTTTTTTATTTTATTTTTATACTCGAGATGGAGTAAAGTTAATAAAAATTGGTGACTTTTGCGACCTCGCTAATAAAACAATTACGACCATCACAGCTGAGGAGGTTAGCAGGTTTGAAAAATGACGGAGTCGATACTGTTTTACCAGAGACACAGGTCAACTTCAACAGCGGATTTATGAAAAAAAATTTAATTTTAATTTTATTATTACTCGTTCATTCCCTAATAAGATTTGTTAGCACACATAATAATTTAATTAACATAGTGATTGAGAGGACAAAATGAATAACAAAAATTTAAAAAATATTATTATTATTCTCATTCATTAGATTTCGTGATCTGATTGACAAAATAACTTTTTCAATTGATTAATCTTTATGTAAGGTATTGGTTGAGGTAAAAAAGCCAGTGTCGCGAGCGGGATTCGAACCCACGACCGTCGGCTAGATACGTCGCTGCTCTACAACTTGACCTATCGTGACTTCGATCCACTCGGACACCAATTTTTTTTTTTTTTGGTGGGAACTTTCGTTTCATTTTCCCTTTCTCAAGGCTATTCAACGGATATAGAAGATATAAATGATAGTTTTTGTATACCTAGCATGTGTAGAATGAATGTATTTATTAGCGTAAATACACGCTGTTAGTTATATTGTGGATGAAAAGAGTGCTAGAGGAACACCGAGTACTGCACCTTCCTAATTTGATTGATTGTATGTAAATAGGAGAGAATGTATTTAAGAATGAATGAATATGAAAGTTTGGAACTGCATGCTGAACTGACATCTTCCAACTCCCGAAGCCCTCGTCGTGGGTGACTGGACGGATAAGATTGAGGTGTGCGACCGGACTTCTAACACCCAGTGTGGGTGATTCTCGAGGCCTACCGGCAATTTATTGTAAATTGCAAAAGTTTAGATTGCCGGTGGACTGCGAGAAGCGATAGCATCAGCCCTGCCCATTTACGTAGGTACATTTGTTGTTTGAGCTCAACAAATCCAAATGCTAACTATACAACATTACATTTTACATTTTTTTTTTGTATATCGGTTTTGGTCATTTAAAATCCCACTGTAAATTGAGCTTGAATCGCTAACATCTGATTGTAATTTACAGGCGTGCATATCCATTAAAATGTGCATATTCTTTTTCGTGAGTCTGCGGCCTTTGAGAGGTTCCTGTTTCGTGATTTTTACTCCATCGAAAATTTTTTTAGTTTTTCGTGGCCAAGTTTAGAGAACTATTTTTATATTAACAGACATAATTATGTTGTCTTGTTCTTTCTCACAAGTTTTATAATTATAACTTAGTTTTGTTCCTTCATTTATATATTTCATTTTATATATTCATATTGGTTTAACTACTATTAGCAGTACTATTACTATACAGCATTATCATTATTATTTTTAGTTTAAATTACGAATTTTAGTATCAATTTAAATTATTAATTCAACTACCATAATTAAGCCAAAAAATAGTAATAATAGATTGTAAATTGTACAACAATGCTACAAAAATAGATTATTTAACATGTTTTCTCGATTTACAATATTTTTTTCACAAACGAAAATCAAATTTACAAATCAAAATTGCAATTTTGATGAATTTATCGTTCTTTAATCGAATGAAAACAAAAACGTTCCCTCCCTCCCTCTCACTCTCTCTCTCTCTCACTCTCTCTCTCTCTCTCTCTCTCTCTCTCTCTCTCTCTCTCTGCTTTCTGCCTTTATTTCTGTGAATTCCTCTCTTTCTTTCTTTTCCTCTCCGATTTTTTTCTTTTATTTAACTTTATCATTCTCCCTCTCCTACTCTCTCAGTCATGCTCCATCTCCATTCATTCCTTTCTCTTTCTCTCTATTTATTAATCTCTCACTCTTTTTTCTTTATCTGTGTCTGTCTGCTGTTTTGTATGTGTCTCTCCAACTCGCTGATCCTTTCTGCCTTTGTTCTGTGAATTTCTCTCTTTCTTATTTTCTTTCTCTTTCTCTCCGACTTTTTTTATTTTGTTTAACTTTATCACTCTCCCTCTTCTACTTTCTCAGTCATGCTCCAATCTCCATTTATTCCTTTTTCTTTCTATTTATTTAAATGTCTAACTCTCTTTTTTTTTGTCTGTGTCTGTCTGCTGTTTCTGTCTCTGTCTCTCCGACTCGCTGATTCTCTCTCTCTCTCTCTCTCTCTCTCTCTCTCTCTCTCTAACTTTCTTTTTCTTCCCTTCTCTCAGGGAGACAGACCCTGTTTCTCTCACTTTCTTTTCATCTCTCTCACACATATTTTCGTGTATTGTAATGCTCTCTAAATCTCTGTCCTTTTCTTTCTTTCCTTTTCGCATTTGCCAGAAAGTAAATGTTTCTAATTTTTACATGCCTAAAGGGATTAGTTCCTTTTTGTCTGTTCTTTCTCTTTTTATGACTCACCCTTCTTCCTCACTCATTCATCCCTCTATCAAACTTTCTCGCTCTGTAGTTTTATGTCCGTTTTTTTGTTTCTTTATCTCATGCTCTCAATCTTACTTTCACGCTGTCCTATTTCTACACATGCAACATTAGACCATTTTACAAAATAATATCATTATTTTTGAATTGTTCAATTCAATTCAAATTTCAACCAGAATATAAATAAATAATCTTTCTAATTTTATAGAGATTACAGATAATACTGATTTATTTGTTTAGACTACTATAAACGGTTATCGAATTGAACGAGTAAAACGTGTATTTGCCCAAATAAAACGAAATTTACCGGGCGATAGCATTAATGTAAACTTAGTGTTTCATTTCTCTGAAATAATTATTGTTTAAATCACAAATATGTACCAGTTTAATTGTAACATTTGTTAGAATGTATAAAATATACAAAATATTTTAAATGTTTACGGTTTTTAAAAATGCAAGGGAAAATTGATAGAAATCGGTGCAAATCTATCCTAGAGATAAAAAAATATCGATATTCAACAAAGAAAAGCTTACAAGACGTCTTACGAAGAAATAGGATGTTATAAGGGGGAAAATTTTATTTTGTCAAACCTCTTACCTTGCCGTCGCACCATTTGAAATGCGAATATGATCAAGCGGGCGGGAAATCGAATGTATCAAGTGTACGAGTGTACGTGGATAAAATGTGCCAGTTTCAGAAAATATCAAAGAAATTTAATAGAAAATTCGACAAGGGCCTATTCGAGATGTAGGCAAAGTGTTCAATTGCATTGAAAAGGGAGAAACGAACGCTAAAGGTTCAACAGGTGTAAGGTATAAATACTGTTTTAGATTCCGCCTCGAGGCGGTTTTATCGCGTACAAAACAACACAAGTAATACCTGTTTAATTGCGTTTTGAAAACATTTCAATCTATAATTTTCAATTAAATTATTCTATACAATTTTTCTAGTTTCATGTTCATTTTTGATCTAGCTAACCAATAAATAACTTTAGGATTTACCAACACTTCCTCGACCCAAAATTCAAAATCTTCTAAACTATATAAAATGATTTTTTTTAAATAAAATAAACTTACTTTCAAATCGTTAAATATAGTGCAGTCCATCCATTTATCCTTACCTAAAAAAAAAGTAAATAAATAATTGTATAAGTATGTACACATTTTCGGTGACATAAGTAAAAAGTCATTTCTGTCGAACATGAGCACTTAACGTAGCTTGCCAGCTTAAATACCCCTTATGAGTCCCTTACTAAGGGCCAAATATTTCATGAAAGGTATTGGTTGAAATGAAAACGTTAGTGTCACGAGCGGGATTCGAACCCACGACCTTCGGCTGGGTACTAACTTTTTCATTTCAACCAATGACACCCCTTTTTTTCTGCGCTTTCTTTCTTTATTTCTTTATTCTTTTACGTACTAATAGATATTTGTTAGATATTTCCAAGTGATGATTCCACCCTGTGAGATTATGTGTGTAATTATGAGGAATTAGCTCAGAATCAGACTGACTCCCAACTTTACGCCAAGCTTTCGTTGCACAGAAAAATACTGTTGATATATAAAATTTAAAAATAAATTAAAAATTAAAATTAAAAAGCATTACAAGATTGAAAACAAATTAATATTTGGGTTGACAAAAAATTAATATTGGGGGTTCCAGCGTAAAGACTAATCAAAAAGACAATTATGAGACAAAATTATGAGAAGAATATGCACACGTCGTCTAAACTATTATTAAATTAGGCTTTCAAAAAGAGATTTTCCATCTTTACGGATCGCGTTATACATATGTTATCCTAATGAACATTACATTGTAGTACAACAAATATGAAAGATACAAGGATCTCTGGAATTATTAGGAATACGTATGCTTTTTCTGAAAAAATTTGTATTTACAAAATCAAACTTATATGTTGTATTTTTGTCGTGGTATCGTTATCCAACTTATTATGTACGTTCAGCCATTACAAGAAGAATACGTTAGTTCTTTAGTCATTTTTCCTTACAACAGAAAAAGAAAAAGAGGGTAACAGTAAATAGATATTTAACGAACTAATCAATTGCGAAAAAAAGTAATTTGTATCAATGTTTGGGCAACAAGTTTTTTCGTGGCTGTGTCCAGCACACTCTAGCTTTCCTGTGCCTAAGGAGATTAATATCTCTTCCTCCCTCTTACTCTCTCTCTCTCTCTCTCTCTCTCTATATATATATCTCTCTCTCTCTATCTCTCTCTCTCTCTCTCTCTCTCTTTTCTTTTTCATAGACACACTCATCAAATTTATTCGGCATTTTATCACAGACAATATTGGACCTATCAACGCATGGAATCATCAAAATTGTTTCGTCCTCGGTTATGGTGAGTGAGAAAAACTAAAAATGAAACTTGTTAAAATATTTTTATTTTG
>NW_019392765.1:1731472-1789211 GCF_000648675.2 Cimex lectularius | reverse complement strand
ATATTTGTTTTTTCACCCGCGGCGTACTTTTTAGAGATATTCGTTCGTTTAGGCATCCATTCTCTCTTGGCTCATTTTTTCATTTCGGTTCTTCTATGCCTACTTCAATCTTTTTGTCTCTTTCCCTCTCCCTCCGTCTCACTCTCTGTCCCCCCTCCCTCTTCGCGGTTTAATGTTTTTCATCCCTGGTCCAGTTTTTCATATAGTTACCCCATTATTCGTACTTGCCTTTTCTACCTGTTCTCTTAGTCCAAAAAAGAGATAACTAAAACAACAAAAGTGAAATAAGGAGTGATATAAAATTAGAACAAAGAGAGAGAGAGAGAGAGAGAGAGAGTGAGAGGGCAAGAGAGAATCACGCTCTCTTTCTCTCTCTTTCTAAATTTATCTTACTTCTTATCTCAGTTTTGTTCTCTTCGTTACCGCTTTTTTTGACTAAAGAATTAGGTAGTTCATATTTTAGCGAACTGTAATTATAACCAAATCAACATCAGTGATTACCATTGAACGGTGAAGAATCAAAAACGAATAAATAAACGCGTGTGTCAGTTCAATACCGTAAAGTTTTAGAAAGATTCTGCCCGGATTTAAACATCAAGAGATGAATTTAATCCTTCCACGTTAAAATAGGACTTAAGTTAATTTGAAAATTAAGCAAGCGGGTTAAATAATGACGGTCGTTTTTTAAATGAGGAGATTTTTAGCATGAACATCCTTTAAATTTTTAACTTTAATGAAACGCCCTTTAGTCAATTTAACAAAACGTGTTTGAAGAAACTCGGCAACTCGTGATTGCTGTAATTAACAACTTGATAACAGAATAGAATCAACTGTTTAAAAAAAAGTGCTACTTTCTCTTAAGACTTAAAAAAATTGTTTTTGCCGGTTTACTACTTAAAATATACTCAACGGTTTAAAAAAAATATTTTCATTGCAAACTCTATGGTGATTGTATTATGGAATTGGATTGTATTATGGAAGTCCACCGATCTTTATCTGCCGAATTGGCATTTGCCTTATTTCAAAAGTGTTTAAATGATTAATAGCACACCGAGGGCTTGGAGCAGGTCGAAAACAACATTAATCTACGATTCGTGCGCGTCTTGTATGCGTCAATTTTATGCAACATTAATCATTTCTCACTTGGCTGATTGATACACTGTCCCACTTAAATATTTTCAGTATTAGAAATATCGATCTATTTTTCACTCACGAACACTCTGGATCTAGTTATGATCTTTAAGAAAAAAGTAATTTCAGGCAGTTAGGCAATAAAACTGGATTTACTTTCTACTTCAAGACCATATCTTGACCCAGAGTGTTCGCCATTGGGATATGCTCGTGGATGAATTTATCTCGGGATATTTTAAATCGCGGGCTGCTGAAATTATAGCTGTTCGGTTAGGATGATAGGAATACAGGCAATTAAAAAAAAGCAATATCTAGATCTTCTACAATACACTTATACAATTTTCATTGTTTTCCGTATGAACAAAATAAAGACACGACAATACCATTCCGGGTGTGTTGTGCAGTTTTATTAGGGGTTGTTCCGAAAGCGGTAACCGAGAAGTCATTGAGCCAACCCTAAAGTTCATGACATTTTTATATTTTTTTATTGAATCTAGAGAAAGACAAAGCTCATTTTCTATATGTGTTTCCGGTTTTCTTGCTTTTAAACAATTCTGTCGTTTTAACAATGCCGTTATAAACGTAAAAATATAATGGAAAAACTTTTATAAATCAAAGATCTATTATTGAAACCTGCAATATTTTAAAAAAATATACTGCAAGAAAAATTATATATAAAAGTTTGAAAGATCACGGCTAATCAAATTGTCTTGAATCTGAAATCTAATAAAACGGTTTCGTTAAAATCATGTAAATGCAAATTGCATTCGTGGTGTATTGCACAACAGCTTTTGATCCAGTACAGCATGGTTTCTTCTGCTTCCGTGCATAAACTATGTGGCTTGCACAGGTCAACCACGGTAAAACTAATTTTATAACATTGCTATTAAACACTCGCACAATATAATGAATATAACGATTAGAGTGTTTTGAAGCATAGAACCAGACATAGACAACAAGACCAGCAAAAAGAAAAGTATTATTTATTCACTTGTTTTCGTAGTCCGCTTGAACAATTAATATATTTCAATTAATTAAGTTTTTTAGTTGAGATAAAAAAGTCAGTGTCAAGAGAGGGATTCGAACGCACGACCTTCGGCTAGATACGCCGCTACTCGACCACTTGAGCTATCGTGACTTCGATCCACACGGACACTGAATGGTTTTTCTAAACTAAAAACCTTAATTAATTTAAAGGTATTAATTGGTCAAGCAGTCCACGAAACTAGTGAATTTAATAAGTTTAATAGAAGTATACCTTCTCTAAAGCTCTCCGTCGCCATTTCATTTGTCGCCGAGAATCAAAAAGATTACACGACATTTGAAAAATGGCAAAAAGGAGGGAATATTCAAAAGGTGGGGTTGAAATGGGAAGTTAGTGTCCGAGTGGATCGAAGTCACGATAGCTCAAGTGGTAGAGTAGCGGCGTATCAAGCCGAAGGTCGTGAGTTCGAATCCCGCTCGTGACACTGACTTTTTTATCTCAACTAAAAAGCTTAAATAATTGAAACTTATTTTTTATTATTCATTAAAATCACAGTCATTTTTTAAAATTTATTATTCATTGAAAAGATTTATCATTTAGAAATTAAAGAAGAAAATAAAGCTTTCTTTAAAATATCATCCAGAACATTCTACATAGATAATAAAGATTTTTAGATACTTTAGTGTAGTACTTTTAATAAGTAGAAAAATGTGAAATTCAGAATTTCTCTTCTTTATTGGTGCTAGTCAAAATTACAATTTATTTGCTAAAGAGCTTGCAAAAGGTTTATTAAGCTAATTAATTTAAATGTACATTAAGCTAACAGAATCAGAAAAATAGAGAGTTCCACTTAGAAAACTCAATCTTTTGAAGTGGTGCTCGTTTAGCGAAATTTAAGAAGCGATTTTATTCTGTTATTTTTTTAAATCATCTCAAATAACGTTTCGCTTATTACAAAATTAATTGGAGGATTCAAATATAATTCAATTTAATGGAAAACTTGCTACCCAATTTTGATCGATTACGCTTGAAATCTTATCCCACGGCCTGTACGTTCGCTGCGTTAGAAGGTGCGGCATCAGTACTCACAGAAAAAGGCGGTACAACATGTCAGACTTGATCATATATTGTATGATAATTATATTGCTGACCTGTCAACACTTTCACTCCAGTGATACTGAGTTTGTGGACTATCCCGCAATATTATGTACGAGCCGGAATTCGATAGATGCCTCTGCCAACATCCAAGGTAACCTTGGTTTATCCAAGATTTATGCATTGATTGATTGACCCAAATGGCTTTTACTTTAAAAAGACTTGCACTAAAATATACACCAAAAACAAGGATTTACTGACATTCGAAGAAGCCAAATATTTAGTACTATACCGAGAATGATATTGAAAACCAGAAACTCGTGCAAAAAGAAATCTACAGAAGACTTTGACAACTAAGAAGTTAAAATCAAAATCGGGAATGTAAAAAAGCAAACTAACGCAAATAAATAATAAAGCGGGGAACAGATTTACTTGATGCAACGCTATGCGACGCTACCCGTTGTTACTCGACGCCTTGTCACTTTTTGGCAAGGTGTGCACATCTATGCGACGTCAAGCGCACGCCACGTACAGTCACACAACGTGGATCACAAATCAGTATCACAATCATAACGCTTCTTTTGTTCTTAATGCATATTTTGAGTAAAATCTTGTAATAAATTGTTGGTTAAATTTTATGAGCACAACCATGCTATACATTGTTAATTAAAGTTAATTGTTTTAAATAAAATTATTCCGGTGTCGATACATTTTCTGCCTAACCATCATAATTAACTCATTCTTATTAAAATTCACGAATTTTTGATCTCGTTTAATTTGATTTACATTAAAATAAGAATGTTGTAATTAATATAACGACACAATTACATAGAGGTAGTTCGAAATAAACTAAAATGAGTGTCCGCTTCTGACACTACTCGACGAAAAGTGTAATTTTATAAGCAAAACCATGTAATAAATTGTTAGTTAAATTTTATGAAAAAAACAACCATGAAATACATTGGTAATTAAATTTTATGAGCAACTACATGTAATAAATTGTTAGTGAATTCATTCTACCAATAAATGGTATTCCGGTGTTTTGGTCAATTTTCTGCCAAATCATTGAAATCAATTTTTTAAAAATAAAAACTAATGAATTTTTGATCTAGGTTAATTTGGTTTATATTAAAATAAGTATGTTGTAATTATTATAACGACAATAATACATATAGATTAAAATAAAAATATGTGTATCCGGTTCTTTTGTTTTTGACTGTCTCGATGCTACCCGACGAAAATCTGGACAGCATAGTGGTAGGGTATCGTTGCTTGGCATCGGGCAGATGTGTACGGGTGCAATACAATCTTATGAAAAAGTGGACTTTGGATTTGCGTCGGGTAGCATCAGGTAAGTGTGTTCCCCGCTTAATCCGACCATTTCGAAATCCGTCCAGAAGTGTGGGGACCAAGAACGCCAGAAAATTTCTTCAAGTACCATTTTCCGTCTCTAATCTCACCATCGACAATAACCTTAAAACTCCCTCTGCTTGAGACGATCCTTTCCTATTTCCTGGAGTTCCACTCTATCCTTTCGTCGCGTCCTAACCATTCCGTTCAAGCCCTCTCCAATATTTCACGTCCCCTGAATCCTCCACTTTGCTGTAAACCACTTGGCCTAGAAGCCTACTTTGCCCAGGATCCATCAGCAATGAGAGTACCATCCTTGGCGGGTTTCTTAAAACATGTGTCCTCAGCTGCAGTGTTGTCATTAGTGGTTATGATTTGACCTAATTAAAAAGAGTAGAATAACATTTTTATCTGTATGAATGTGGAACCGAGTAAAAAAAATTTAAAACGATTTTACATAAGAAAAAAATATTAAGAACAATGTAGATCGCTTGATTCTTGGATCTACCCTTCTTTCAGATGCTGTACTTCTAAAGATTTTTTATAACCAATTAAAAAGAAATAAATAATTTAAAAAATGTGATTGATTTTAATATACATAATTTATTAACTTTTATTACTAATCAGTGATGAATACATACCAAAAAAGTTTTAAAGAATCATAAACACATTCTTCTATAAATTAGGAGAAATTAGAGGCTTTCAGAATAATCTATCATTTTATGAGAAAAAATATTAAGTATTGCATTTGCAAACAAAAATGCCTTTTCTGCCTAATCGATTTGGTAATGCTAAGAAGATAGTAATATTCTTACAATGCAAAGCAAAATTAACTAAGACGATGATATTAGACTGTCTTAATCAAAAATAAAAAAATAATTCAGCCTTCAAAACTTAGAGGGAACTAAACTTTATGAAAAGTGTGACTGATTACTGTCCAATATTTTTTTCGGTTTTTTTTTAAACAGCGCAATCATGGATAATAGAAATACAGACAATGTTCACATGAACATAGATAAATTTTTATTATTATTTTCATCAGTACATAACCACTTTCACACCAATATTTCTTTTAGTAAAAAGTACGGGTCTTTTGAAGCGGTAAAGAAAGCCCAGTTAAATAAACATAATTTTCTTAAATTGTTAGGAGAGAAAGAAGTGACAAACTGCACATAGATTAAGGGTTAGAACTTGCTTCAAAGGACGAGAGCCTCTTAGCGTGATAGAGCCTTGAGACAGTGACAAATAACAGCCACGCAGCACAAAACATACTACACAGCTCAAATAACAAACTTGCCTGTTCGCTCCGAATCAATCTTTTCCCATACCTTATTCTCGATGTTGCATTTTTTCGAGTTATCATTCAAATCTGATGTAATATATATTTTTTGAAGATATGATGTTTTTCAATTAATTAAGGTTTTTAGTTGAGATAAAAAAGTCAGTGTCACGAGCGTGATTCGAACCCACGACCTTCGGCTTGATACGCCGCTACTCTATCTCTTGAACTATCGTTTCGATCCACTCGGTCACTAACTTCCCAACTCAACCCCACGTTTTGAATTTTCCCTCCTTTTTTTATCTCAACTAAAAACCTTCATTAATTGAATGATATTAATTGGTCTAGCGACCAAAACTAGTGAAGATATGGTGTTTGTTGATCGACCTGCAGATAATCTATGTAAGGTTCCAATCTTCGTAGAGGTCATTAGACAGGTGAAAAAAGTAGACTAAATGCTGGCTTCACCAAACTTTCAGCAAATTATAGTGCCATCATCAGAGCTTTCCCAAGAATGAAGAAAACAATTAACATGGAAAAACTATTGTAAAAGCGTTTTGGGTTTAAGGTTATGGAGTACATGGCCACCGGAGCCTTCTGAAAACAGACTTCTCGCTAATAATCCATATGACTATAGGTTCAACTATTTTTTAACGTCGCTCTCTCACTCTCTCTTTCTCTCTCTCTCTCATTAATTTTAATCCTTTGTACATAGCCCAAATTCTAGTTTTAAATATATTCTCTATGATTACAAATGTACCTGTAAGAAATTGCTAGTCAGAAAAAAAATAGTTGGACCTCTAGTCATATGGATTTTGATTTTGAGCGAGATGTCAGTTTTCACCGTCAATATTGTAATATGCTAGCCATGTGCTTCATAACCTTAAACCCAAAACGCTTTTACAATAGTTTTTCCATGTTGTTTGTTGTTTTCTTGTTTTCTTTGTTTTTGTTGTTTGTTTTCTTCACTCTTGGGAAAACCCTGATGATGGCACTATAAGTTACCGAAAACTGTGATCTCAGCATTTTGTCTACTTTTTTCACCTGTCTACTGACCTCTACGAAGATTGAAACACTACATATATATTTTAGTATTTATTTAGATTTTTTTCGTTATTTACTCTTAAAAGGTGTCTTCACAAGTTGAGGCATTTTCTTTTCAACTTGGGTTATTTCTGGATCTGAAAAGATATCAAATAGTCAATTTTGTGAATGAAACATCGGTTTAAACTGATTAACTGACCGTTAGAATTGATATCTGGAATGAAGGGCCAGGGGATAATCATTTCGTGTCGAGATGAAATATGATGGAAAGGGAGTTTCATTAATTCGACCGACGCCTTCCAATTAATCAGCCAGTGGCATCAATCACGATCAAGTTCATTTTCCTGAGTCACAGGAATTCAGGCTTCGGAGAAGTGGTCCGCCCAGGTGAAAAATACATCCCGTCGGCATTTGATTACTTTGGGTTTAGGGGGCGATTAGTACGTGATTAAGAGAGGAGGAAGGCGAACGCCCTGGAACACAATCAATAGGGACCACCCTCTCATTGGAAAACAATCAGAAGAGGGTGGACCTCTTTTCAGAAACACATCTATCTCCTTTCTACCAACACCTAGCCTTATCTGGAAAAGGAGCGCCGCTGATATTAAAACTTATTCCGTCATGTATTTTTATGCTTTTCATCGGCCGGCTTTCGCCTGCTATTTACGGCTGGGTGATGATGAAATGCGATATCGCAGTTGGCAACTCCCACTGCTCTGAACCCATAACAAATTTGTTTTCTCGGGTTATTTTTGCAGATGGAAAACTAGTAAATTTGACAACGAGTAATACGTTGTAAGTTACTTGGTAGAACGTTCACGATGACAAAATCTTTGGAAATCCGTTTGATTTATCAATGGTTCATTAGAAAAAAAACTCAAATTCTTAGTTATAACGAAAATCAAATTAAAACGCAAAGCTAAACTAACAATAAGTTTTAATATGTAATATTTAGTGACCGTTATGTAATGATTAGTTAGAGATCGTGATATGCGGTCTGGTGTGATGTAGGTTTAAAAAAAACACATTTTACTTATTGTGCCAACGTTTCAATCTTTATTGAGATCATCTTCAGGGCTCAAAGTGTTTGTTTTCTGTGAAGATGTGTCACCATTGTCAGGCGCTTTCAACACGACACACAATAATTACACGTCTTATAGAAAACAAACACTTTGAGCGCTGAAGATGATCCCAATAAAAACCGAAACGTTAGCACGATAAAGAAATTTTTTTCTAAAACCTACGTCACAGCAGACCGCACCTCACGATCTCCAAATAATCAATAACTGACGGTCACTAAATACCACACACGTTTAGATCATTATTGAGATCATCTTCAGGGCCTGGGATTTATAGACATTGATTAAATTATACAAATAGATATATATANGAAGAAATCTGTGAGGAATATCAGTTGTAAGTACAAAGCTTGTGTTGTGTTCGTTCATTTTTCTGTAATGTGTTTGTGAGGAGAGAGAGAGAGAGAGAGAGAGAGAGAGAGAGAGAGAGAGAGAGAGAGATTAATGCTTATTAGTTAGTCGCAGTGATTTGGTAAAGTGTGATCTATCTTACCGTCAACGACAAGGAGAAAGAAAACAAAGGGAGAGAAAAAAGATAGATAGATAGATAAATATAGATAGAGAGATAGATAATAGTTAGATAAATACATAGATAATAGATTAGATAAATAGATATATAGATAGATAGAGATAGATAGATAAATAGAGATAGAGAGATAGATAGATAATAGTTAGATAAATAGATAGATATTAGATTAGATAAATAGATATATATATATATATATATATATATATATATATATATGAATCATACAGTGATGTACACAATTTTAGGTTCAATCAAAGTATTTGTACTCACTCAAATGTGTATTTTCTGTGTGGACGTTGATGTGTGTCGTGTTGAGAGTGTTGTGAGATATTGAAGTTTTATGCTTACAGTTATATGTTTGATTTTGAAGAATTGGGGAAGGAATTAGGGATAGAAATTCATTTTTCTATTAGGAGTCGGCTATATTGATGTGAAAGGGACCGACAACGGAAAAAAAGGGTATTAGTTTGTCGCTTAGTCTTGGTTATCCTATAAGGACTATTATAGACGGGATTATTAGTGAAAAGAGATATAAATTGTTGCAGATTTAGTCGTAGAGTTTGATTTGTGGAGTGTATTGATTGTTTTATATGTTGTATTATATGTTTTATGTGTTATACGTATGATATTGATAATGAAATTGATTTATGAAATTAGCGTAGTCTGTTCTGTAATTGATGTTGTGTTTATTTCTGTTGATGTAAACCAGTACTAAAAAGTTGTTTGGTTTAATATTTTTTTATTGATGAAATCTTAATTGTTACTGTTCCAAATTGTGGGTAGTCAGTCCTGTGCGATTTTGTTTGGGCATTTTGCGATCACAGATATGTTGTTTTACCCTCTTATCCAGATATTTGGATGTAATTCCGATATAAGTTGCCGTACAATTTAGACATTCGATTTTGTAATTTTTATTTATTTTCTTTGTTTATTGGTTTATTATAGAATTATTTGTTACTGGTGTAAGATATTTAATTTTAGAAAAAGGGTGTGAGTAGTTTTTGAAGTCTGTTTTCAAGTTTCAGATGAGAGAAATGTGTTTAATTTGTGTGATAAGTTGTGAACGAATGTAAAGCGGGGAACACACCCGACGCAACGCTATGCGTCGCTACCCGACGCAAACCCAAAGTCTAATTTTCGATAAGATTGTATTACCCCCTTCCACATCTGCCCGATGCTACGCTACGCTACCCTACTCTACGCTCTGCGATCCCCGCTGTCCAGATTTTCGTCGGGTAGAATCGAGTACAGTCGAAGACACAAGAACCGGACGCACACATTTTCATTCAAACTACATTTATTATTGCCGTTATATTAATTACAACAAACTTATTTTAATATAAACCAAATTAACCGAAATCAAAAATTCTTTAGTTTTTATTTTTAAAAAAATTAATTTTGATGGTTTGGTAGAAAATTGATCAAAACAGAATACCATTTTTTGGTGTAATGAATTCAACTAACAATTTTTTTCATGGTTTTGCTCATAAAATTATACCATTTTAATCGTTAGAACAGGAAATTTATATTTTTGGTAGTTTATTTCAAACTAAGTATATGCAATTTTGTCGTTATATTAATTACAACATTCTTATTTTAATATAAACCAAATTAAACGAGATCAAATATTCATTAGTTTTTATAAAAATTATTTAATTATGATGGTTAGTAAGAAAATGTGTCAAAACATCGGAATAATTTTATTTAAAGCAATTAAGTTTAACAAACAATTTATTACGTGGTTGTGCTCATAATATTTAACTAACAATTTTTTACAAGATTTTGCTTAAAATAGTGCATTAAGAACAAAAGAGGCGTTGTGATTGTGATGCTGATTTGTGATACACGCTGTGTGACTAAGTGGCGTGCGCTTGACGTCGCATAGATGTGCACACCCTACCGAAACGTGACAAGGCGTCGGGTAGCATCGGGCAGCGTCGCATAGCGTTTCATCGGGTAAGTTCTCCACTTTAGTTATAGTGGATGGTGTTAGTGTTGAGCTGTAGTTGTTGATTATGTGTTTAATGTAGTGATTGTTATGTAGGATATGTTCGTATATCTTTATGTTCTTGTGGTGAAAAGATTCATGGCTCAGGATAATAATTCCGTGAATTAGCCCTTTGGCCATCTTATTTCATGAAGAGGATGGTGTGATATAAAGTTCAAGTAGCGATCTGTGTTTCTTAATTTTTGGTGCCAACCTGTGATTAATGCGCTATTTGGTTGTTTAGCGAGTGTATCTCAAAATGGTATTTTTTGTTGTTTTCAATTCCATGTGTAAATTTTTACAAAGCTGTTAAATGTATTTATTTGTAATACGTTTTAAATTAAACATTTAATTTGCATCCAAAAGTTGCCGAACGGCTTTGTATATGTTATACGTCAGCTAAAATTTATTGTTTAATATATTCTTCCTTTCTTTATGGCATTTCAATGATTCGATGCTATTATTTACCCAGTTTAATTTTGTCTCCTGCCTCTTCTCTTTTGAAAGGGCTGGGTTGTTGATGGCTTTTTCCAAAATGATGAAAGATAAGCTACAAAAGAAAAATTATAAAACTAAAGATAATTTCTCTAAATAAGACTTTGTTTGAGATTAATAAATGAAAATTATTTTCCAGAACAGTATAAAACCTGAAATAGTGGACACGTGGGACGTCCTGTCTCCTGATTGAACCCAAGATCCGGCCAACTTATGCTAAAAATGTAATAAAAGAACATGATTAAAAGAAGGTGGCAGCGCCGTTGGGCCGAATCGGCAGAGAAATTCTCACGTACCATGAGCACATTTGACAAGTGGTCCTCGGAGTTTCTGACTCGTATAAGAATGGGAATTCTCATCCGATTAAGCATAGGCCATGCGAGGTTGACCACGCACACTTACGTTTGTGCCAAAGCCCGCTTATGCGAGGCAAGATATTTATAAATCTCTCTAAAAAAAGGCGATGGAACTGCTCTCACTTAACAGGTTTTGAAAAAAAATATAGGCCTGTAAACCGACGCACTTAGCTACAACCAAATAAGGATAGTTTATAGAAGAAAATGTCAATTAAAAATGTTCTTGCATTTTAAATTTTATGATTTCAAAATGTTTCACAATTCTTATTAGGAAATTTGATTTTACGCATTAATCCGTAGTTTAGGGAAACGATCTATGTTTTATGTGTCAATTAGCACTAGTCGTTTATATTAATCGCCGGCCCGTGAAATTTTATTATAAATATTTTTTTTCTCGTATTAATGTTTCTTTGGCACGGTCGTTTTGAAACGCGACCAGTAAATCTTTTGGTACATTATCGCAGCCTTCCGTGTTTCTGGAGGGTGGTAGGACAAATTACCCCCGGAATTAAAATGCTTAAACTTTCACGCTCTGACGGACAATTAAAATAATTGCTCTTAAAAACTCCAGGGAAAAAAATCTATTGCAAAATGAATAAAACTCGTTTTAAACTTGTTCGACTCGGCCCTCGGAAGGAAAATGTTTTAATTTAATTGAATGTTTTGATTGTTTAACATAATTGAGAGTTTTGTTTTCACAATCGCGATTCAAAGCAGAACATTGCATATTTTAATAAATTCCGTTTTTAATCGAATATTTTTGCAATCCTAGTTAATTACATATCGGGGGCGAAATTGTTATTTTGAGTGTTTCACGGATTGGGCTGTCAAGTGGCAAATGGGAAGGACGTCACACCCTTTTTATTAATTCGCTTGTGTAGAAGGGTAAATATTGACGGCAAATTTTTAAGCGCTTATTCGTCACGTATGAAATGACTGTTATAAATAAATGAGGAAGTTCCGCTTTTGAAAGCGTGTTTCAATTCATGAATAATTTATTTTGACCTGTTAACGGTTCAATTATTATATATTTTAATAAAAATACATGTAAAGCTTTAAAATAATGGTTTATTGCAAAAAAAATTATTCGCCTATGATCCGTAATTTATAATGAAATATCCCAAGTATTCGAGATGTTTTTATTTCTTCCTCAAATAAAAGCTCGTGCTTTACTTTCATTTCAAATATAAATTTTTTTAGTTTACTCTATTCAACAAATTTTACTGTTCACAAATTTCGTGGTCACTTGACCAATTAATATATTACAATTAATTAAGGTTTTTTAGTTGAGATAAAAAAGTCAATGGCACGAGCAGGATTCGAACCCACGATCTTCGGCTAGATACGCCGCTGCTCTACCACTTGAGCTATCGTGACCTCGATCCACTCGGGTTAGAGTAACTCCCCATCTCAACCCCACCTTTTGAATATTCCCTCCTTTTTGCCATTTTTCAAATGTCGTGTAATCGGGCTGAATTCTCGGCAACAAATGAAATGGCCACGAAAAAATGGCAAAAAGGAAGGAATATTCAAAAGGTGGGGTTGAGATGGGAAGTTAGAGTCAAAGTTTTTGTTTTTTATTTTTTGATTGAAAGAGTGAATAAACAAATTAATAATAAAACGGGGTAAAAAAATAAAAACAGTATTGTAATTTTTGGTAAAACCACACTTTTTAAGGAGAATGGAGGATGCAATTTTTACTATACAGGGTGTTCAGCTACTCGTGTTACAACCTTTGCCTGTAGATTCTGCATTCAAAATGGAACCAAAAATTCCTTATTAACTATGATCCGAATCTCAACAGTTTCGGAGTTATTCCAATTCTTCTTTTTTTTAAGATTTCACGCCTTTGCTTCAAATAAACAATGATAACTCCAGAACGAAACGGTTTCGGACAAATCCGTTTATACCATTGAAAACTACGTTAAATTTCCAATAACATGTGATTAATATAGTTAAACTTGTAAATGTTGATGAATTAAGCGTTTTAGTAGCCAAAACTGCGAAAAATATTTTTTTTTTCAAAGTTGTTAAACTTGCTAGTGATTCTAAACTAATATTTCCAACCCTAGAGATCAGGAAATGTTGGAAAACGTACTCTATTTAATTTTCAAAGGTGGGACAGTTCCATGGCTACCCAGATCTCCTGACCTGACCCACATTGATTTGGGATTCATGAAGACTAAGTTCACCGAAGTGCCAAATGTTGTAACATTAAAGCATAAAATCTCGTCCGCTGCTGAAAAACATAAACTTAAACTTTCCAGTTACTGCGGCTAATATGAGAAAACGGGCTCGTTTATGCTTATGTTTATGTTAAATTTCCAATAAGATGGGATCAATACTAAACTTGTAAACGTTCCTGAAATTAGCGTTTTAGTAGCGAGATTTTTGAAAAAAAATTTTTTGAAAAATTTTAAACGACTATTTCCAAATCTAGAGACCAGCCAATTTCATAAAACGTACTGCATTTTATATACTTTTTAAACGTGTAATTGCTTTTTTAATTACTTTTTTCAAAAATGAAGAAATTGTTGGAGGAAAGGAAAAAACGTGGCTGACGGACTGGTAAGATAAAAAAAAATAAAATAAAAACATAAAAAACAAGAATATTTTGAATTAATTTATTCAACGTTTTTTAATTTGGGATCAAAACCGAAATAGTGCAAGTGTTTACTGTTTTACTCTCACGACTGAAACTTTTATTAATGAATTATTTTATTATTATTCTCCGGAATAAAAGAGTTTTAAGATTCAAAACATTTTTAGTCATCTGTGTGATATCTTGTTAACCCTATGGCTCTTTTTTCTAATGAAGTATGCCCTGATATACATCTTATGTACAGGTTTTGCGGGCTTAATGCGATGGTAGCGCGTCAAAAATACTTTGCCGAGGCTGGAAAGCATTTCGAATCAAAATGAACTAATGTTTAATAATTCCATTCAAAATGTCTTTAAGTTTTTTATTTTTTATTATTATTAATCTTTCCACCTTACCAAGCCTTCAACTACGGTTTTTTTCAGTTCCTTGATCAATTTCTTCATCTTTGACAGTAGGTATTAAAAAAAAAAAAAATGCCCACTAAAACGGATATTCAATTAAGTGAATTCGAATGTCTGAAATTTGCTAGTCTCTAAGTTTGGAAATAGTAGTTTAGAATCACCATAGTAAGTTTTTAGAGTTTGAAATTTTTTTTTCAAAGTTCTCGCTACTAGAACACTTATTTCACGAAGGTTTACTAGTTCAGTGTCGATCGCATCTTATTGGAAATTTGATGTCGTTTTCAATGGTATAAGCGGATTTGTCCAAAACCTTTTAGTTTTGGAGTTATCATTGTTTATTACCGCGGTAGCCGAGTGGTTAGCATGAGAGACTCTCACGCCGCGGTCGTAGGTTCGATTCCCACCGTCGCCTCTGGCCCTTTTTTCACGAACCCCCCCCCCCTAAATTGAACACACATATAAGAATTCGTCACCATGGCTAATATGCATAGATCATAACGCCAAAAAAAAATCATTGTTTATTTGAAGCAAGGGTGTGAAATCTTAAAAATATGAGAAAAAGTGAAATAACTCCTAAACTGTTGAGATTCGGACCATAGTTCATTAGGAATTTTTGGTTCCTTTTTGAATGTAGAATCTACTGACAAGGTTTGTAACATGAGTAGCGGAACACCCTGTATACATTTTTTTTAGTGTGAGAAGAAATTAAATCAAATAGGTTTTGATAGAAATGAATTTCCATTATATTTTCGGCAATTGCCTGAAGATAAAGGTCGAATAAGTGGAAAAGTCATTCAAGTCACGTAAATTTACTACTTTATTAAACTGAATGCGATTATGATATAACATAAAATATGAAGAGCGAGTTAAATAGTCGAGATAAGCCGAAACCGAACCGAAGTTTCTTCTTACGCAACGTAATTCAACGCGTCCTCGCCGAGCCGGGGGATTTAAAGGTTATAAATGTCGCCGGGTTCGTCGGCTCCCCATTTATTTTTCAAATTCCGCCCTTGCCCTTTCCGGTAAAGGGTGGGGGATTTAAATTTATTGAAGAAACTGAAGTGGACCCAGGGTTTAGGCATGGTTTATGGCCGTGTGGGAGTTTACCGGATATTTAGTTGATGAGATACTTTCACCCTTGATACTTCTTATGTTAGAGTTCGCCCTCAACGTGATGGTTGATTGCCTCCGCAATTTTCACCCCTCATACTGGAAACTTTCACTTTTAAACCAGAACATCGTCAAAAAAGAAATTTGTTGCTCTAACATTACAAACATTGTCTTTAACTTAAAAACAACTTTGTGTGTCTATTGTTTGACTTAATACGAGCCCGCGAAGAAATACATAATTGAAAAAATAATTAAATTGAAATTTGCTGCTCATAGAACGGTACATACAAGTCCAGTATTGCTGTTAACCGTTACGTTTAAAACAATTTTTGAAGTGATTTTTTTTTTAAATCTGAAAAAAATGCATAGTTAAATGAAATGCGTATAAAAATGGGATAATTTTATGTATTATATCGTCAGGTAAAGTATCTCTTTAGGAACGCAAAAAATAACTTCACGGTTTATTTTCATGATTAAGGAAAAGTTTTTACTTGGTATTTTAATGAAAGCTTTAAAGAAAATGCTATGTAAAATTCGTGTATGAAAACAACTATTGCGTTCTTATACAAGAACGAAAAAAAGCTATTTTAAACAAACCTTCGTTTTAATATTTTTTCCCCGAGTTTTAATTATCCTCCAATTTTAGAAGATGGATATGAAAAAGGCGAACAATTGAAACATTTTTCCTTTTGAAAAATAATTATATAGAGATTTTTTTATTGGCATTAAATGAAAATATCAAATATTGTTTTTATCGGGTTGTCCGGAAAATAATGCAGGATTTTAAGTTTTCATTAAAAAAAATCTATATAAAATATTCTGTTTACGTTTACAGGATTACTCATTTGTATGAATNTGGGAAATTATTTTGATTAAAGAACATTGCTTTAAAGTAACTAGTTTCTTTTTTTTTGTTTAATACCAAAATCCTGCATTATTTTCCGGACAACCCAATACATAAATCGATAAAACAAACCGTCCGAAGTATGAACGACTTTTTCATGTTCTTATATCCCAGTTATTTCACCCAATTTAAAATATTTGATTATGAAATTCATATCCGACATCAATTGTTGTATTGATTGAATGTTGTGTATATGATTTCCTGTAGCGAATGTCCAATCAAATACATAAGTGAAACAAAATAAATAATAAAAAGAGCATTTATTGTTATATTGTGATAATAGATCCAGACATGGTACTAATAACAAGTGGGGATCAATTTAGCTTTCATAATGTAGAAATATTTGACAAATAGTGTCGATTACTCAGAAGAAAAATAAAAGGAGTTCTGCTGCATACTAAAACGAAAAATAATACTTGCAACAGTCAGGCATATACTATTGAATAAAGTTAAATTTTTGAAGGGCTTATTAATTTTGAAACGAGGTGGTTTTAGATAACGAGAATGGAGCCTCCGGGATAAAGTTCAATACTGTTACAATCCTTGCTAATTTGGGACTGGCCTATGTTGTTTTTGACCCGGCTAAATTTCTCTTGATATGATGATTCTATCAAAAAAGCGAAAAATACGCGCTTAATGTTGACCGCCCCTGAGTAAACCACAAAACGTTTATTCGTGGAACTCACAATCCGAGGAGATACGGATCAGTAGTTACAGTTCCATCACCAAGAAACCGGCAGCGTAATTCCGACGAGGAGCACAATATTTTACCGTATTTTTTCTATGTAAGCTCTTGGTTGAGATACAAATGTCACGAGCGGGATTCGAACCCACGACGTTCAGCTAAATACGCTGCTACTCTACTTTGAGCTATCGTGACTTCGATCCTCCCAGACATCACCTCTCCATCTCAACCTACAACCGTTTGAATTTACCCTATTTTAACCATTTTCAAATGTCGTGTAATCAGGATTAGATTTTCAGCGACTTATGAAGTGGCCACCGGGAGCTGTTTAGTGAAGTGATAATTCTTTACTTATTAAATATTAATCGATTTATGTTTAGTGGTCTAATCGACAGAATTACTTATTTCAATTAATGGTTATTTTTATGTAAGGTCTTGGTTGAGATTATTTGTAATTGCCGAGCAACAGACATATTATAAAGTATGTATTTTTCTTTTATTATTATTATTCCGGTAAACTCTTATCCAAAAGGAGGACAACAATTCTCGACATATCCCGAAGACGTTTTTAATTTAAATATTTTCTTATGAGAAATTTAATTTAGAGGAAACAACAAACAAGGAAACTTTATGGCCGACAAAAAACAGACCATTTTTAAAATAGAATATTGATAGAAATTTGACATTACAGTCAAGTTTTGAAATCTTTAATAGAAAATACTCTCTTAATACTCTCTTACTGCTCCATTATTCAAACAAAAACTACAGCCAATCATAATTTCTTGGTCCGATTGACCAAATAACTTCTTTCAAATAATTAATCTTTACGCAAGGTATTGGTTGAAATAAAAAAGTTAGTGTCACGAGCGGGATTCGAACCCACGACCTTCGGCTAATTACGACGCTGCTCTACACTTGAGCTATCGTGACTTCTCACCTCAGCTTTCTATCTCAACCCCACTTTGAACCATTCGGACACCAACTCCATCTCAACCTACAACCGTTCGAATTTTCCTTCCTTTTTGCCATTTTTCAAATGTCGTGTAACCTATTTGATGGAGTGGGTCGAAGTCACGACAGCTCAAGTGGTAGAGCAGCGGCTTATTTAGCCAAAGATCTTGGGTTCGAATCCGCTCGTGACACTGGTTTTTTCGATTCTCGGCAATTCTCGACAAATGAAATGGCCAGTGAGAGCTTTAGTGAAGTATACTTCATTTTCCTCATTACATTTGTTAGGTTTCGTGGTTCGCTTGACCAAATAAATACTTTTCAATTAATTAAGGTTTTGGTTAAACGTCAAACGTCGTGTATTCAAGATTGGATTCTCAGCGACTTATGAAGTGTACTTCATTTACTTATTAAATATCAATCCATTTACGAGAGTTGGTGGGGCGTATTATGCCAAAGGTTCGAATTCCGCTCGTGACATAGAAATTTTTTTATCTCAACCAAGACCTTACATAGAAAGAATAATTGAAAGAAGTAACTTGGTCAATTGACCTGTAAAACATAAATGGATTTTACCGTATGTTTGCGAAAATACGAATTCCCCTCTCCGCAATGTGGGAAGGGTTTTAGGTTTTTCAAAAAATATAATTAGAGCTGTACTCCGGACTTAGAATTTTAAACCGTATCGCTTTCATCTTGTCCAGAGACGTCGGGACACTGATTATGACAGGCGTCTAACGTTCTTTGCACATAAGTCGATTGGGGAGGCCGAAGAAAACGTTCTTCCATACATCCTATGGACCGATGAATCCAAGTTCACCTCTAATGGCATACTAAACCGTTGGAATTTTCAAACATGAGCAAAGGAAAATCGTACTCGTGTCATCCTCAGATGATGCACAGTATCAACGTTTGGTATTTATTTCTCGGGAATAAATTAATTGGGCCTTTTTTCTACGTAAATAAATAAAGTGGTGCTAAGTTCCCCAATATTTTGAGGGAGGTTTTCACAACAGTAATAGATGATGTTCCTCTGCAACAACGACAAAGAATGATTCTCCAGCTAGATGGATGCCCCGCACACAATTCTTTGTAGGTGAGACGTTATTTGAATCGTCACTTCCGAGAAAGATGGATAAGGACCTCATGGCCCGATCTGTTGGCCTCCTCGGTCACCCGATTGACTATTTTCTGTGGAACCAATTAAAAACACGTCTCTACGCCAATCATAACCTAGCAACCCCAGTTGAAGAACTGCGGTAAAAGGTAGAAAATGCTCGTCAATCCGTCTTCCCAGACTCTATCGTTCTGAGCGCCGATCAAGAGTGGTTAAAAATAGCAAATCTTTGTATCTTTACTCAAGGAAGGAAGTTAGAACATAAATGTGAAAAACCAAATGCTTGCTTTTTTCATAATTTTTACCAAAACTTTGTCAGTTTTTCACCAATTTAAAATCTGATTGCACTATTATTTTCAGCGTGGAAAATCCTTTGAAATGAGTCGACAAGTTGTATACATACAGTCATATTTTAAATTTTGAAATTAAGTTGGGTCTGAGGTACCCTGTATAATTTTTCTATAAATCATGTATCAATCAAGTACAAATCATTGCAACTTTATGTTAGACAGCCAGTTCCAACATGAAATATGATTAATAAATGGCAAACCAAATGGCTGGTTTTTTTTTTTACTTTTTGCCATACCTTTGTCTTTACATGATCAATTGAAAATTTGATTGCACCATTGTTTCGGAGTAAAAACGTCCTTTAAAATGGTGTGTCAGGATGTATGAAGGCGTATTTTAAATTTTGATGTTGAACTGGGCCTGAGGTACCATCTATACTTTTTCTCCAAAAAAAGGTAAAATTTTGAAACGAGACTAAAAAATATTAAACACGTATTTTTTATAGCGTCATTGGTTCAAAAGAAATTCAGCCGGACTTTCTAAAAAGGACCCTGTACACTGTTCCGTGAAGTTCAAGTTCAAAAATAAATTAAATATTCTTTAAAGGCTAAATTATTTACCCCTCCCCATTTCGGGATCACCCAAATTGAACACGATAAAAAAATATAAATCGCCTGCAATCTATCTAACATACAATGAAAACTTCTGTGATTTGTAAAAAAAAATAAAATAAAATAAAAAATTAAAAAAACGAGGATGAAGGAAGCTGAAAAGGCAAAACCAACATATTATTTGATTTACAAAATAATTTAACATTGTGCAAATTATAGGCGTTTTTTCATTTTCAAAGAACGTCAGGAAATGAAGTGCAACATGTTTACACCAATGCGTACACCCTCGACCAACACAGAACCCCGAAGAAGCAGACTTGATTTACAAAAAATATGTTTTTTAACAATAAGATATTGTAATTGTTTAAATCAAATTGAGACAAAAACAAATGTTTTAAAATAATTTATCGTATTTACAATGTATCGTCTGAATTTTAATCTCAAGCCAACATAAAATTCGTAAAATTAACATACAATTTAGTAACATTACAAAAGAAATGTCTCACTAGCAATGTTATTAAAACCTTTATAAATTATATCATCTTATCTGGATAATATTGTTCTTATTCTATTTTGTAGGTTGTTATTAAAATTTATTTTTTCTTTTAACCCACTTCATTCCAGAGACGGAGTCAGGCAAGAACACACTTTCAAAAAATTAGTCTTTATTTATTAACAGTATGGATTTCGGAGTGCTGCCCGCTCCTCATCATCAGATTTTTAAAATGCCAACTTTCATGGAATTTCCCCGTGTATGTCTGTTCAGAAAAGCTGGAAATTTTTAAGTCATATCACCTGTAAAAGGGGAACGAGCAGCACCCCGAAATTTATATTTTCTAATAAATAAAGGATTTTTTTATTAAACTGTCTTTTGGTTGTCTCCGTCTGTGGAACAGAGTGAGTTAAAATAAAAAATAAATAAAATCTTCTGTCCATTTATCGTGTGTGTGACGAGTTCCTCGTCAAAATAAAATATTGGCGGTTTTAATTAAACGAGATGAATGAGAATATTGATTTTTGATGACTAAGCAAAAATGTAACGGTAAATTTAATTTCGTTGTTTTATTAATTTAACGCAATACACCGTGAATTTTGAAAATATTTTTACTACGTTATCATTTTTGTTTGGTATACGCTTTATTTAATACAATATCGAAATATGAAAATTGAAAAGGAATGAACAAAATTGGTTTAAAGGGCATAAATAAAATTTAATTGAAGAATAATTCACAAAGGTTTATAAAAATTTGTAGTCCCAGTTCTTATGCGGAAAGTGCGCGCTGGAAAGAAGCCGTTTATTTCAGCATCAGTGAGTTACTGAAAAGGGTGTGCGGTAGTTTACTGTCTAAGGTCATACTTTACTGCCTATCATCCTAGATTGGATATAAAACTAGTGTTTATGGCCGGTGGAAAGGGTCCATGGAAATTGGCCGGACCCAGGTGGACGCCGGTTTCATAAACGGGTTTTGTACGGCCAATTCCAAGTGAGTGTCTTTTGTGTAAAACCATGAGGATTTCCCGTGATAATCAGCATAATGTTGATATTGCATGCACGTTTTATCTGCATGGCAATGGCTGCGTGGAAATTCAGTTCAACCGGCTCTTGTACTAGCAGAATCCAGCCAACTGTTTTAATTCTCTTTCTTCAAGCAATAAACTGGATACCAGAGAGGAAACACACATTTTTTGAAACAGTACAATTTACAAATTCTACCGACATATGATGTGAACCGATTAATCAAAATGTTTCGTAAAACTCCATTCATTTTAAACTTTCGATCGTTTAAAATTTCTTCAACTTATAGTAAAAAATGTTTTTCTACAAAAACTATTTGTGCAAAATGTATTGTCATGTAGGAACCATTAAAGAAATTACGAGATTTTTTTAATCTGAAAATGACTTTTATTAAATAATTAACTATGGCAAGTAAATATTACAAATAATCGATTAGGTTTCGTGGTCCGATTGACCATTTAAATTATTTTCAATTAATTGATCTTTAAGTAAGGTATTGGTCGAGAAAAAAAGTCAGTGCCACAGTGGGATTCGAACCCACAACCTTCGGCTAAATAGGGCGCTGCTCTACCACTTGAAATATCGAGACTGCAATCCGCTCTGACACCAACCTCCCATCTCATCCTCACCTTTTTGAATTTTTCCCTCTTTTTTGCCATTTGTCAAATGTCGTTTAATCTATTTGATTCTCGGCGACAAATGAAATGACCACGGAGAGCTTTAGTGAAGTATACTTCATTTTCCTTATTAAATTGACCAATTAAATTTTTTCAATTAATTAATCTTTAAGTAAGGTTTTGTTTGAAATGAAAAAGTCAGGTTGACGGGCGGGATTCGAACCCACGACCTTCGGCTAAATACACCGCTGCTCTACCACTTGAGCTATCGTGACTTCGATCCATTCGGACACCAACTCACCATCTCAACCTACCACCTTTCGAACCTTTTCCCTACTCTTGCCATTTTTCAGCCATTTCATTTCAACCAAAATGTCACATGAAAAGATTAATTAATAGAAAAAAGTTAGTTGGTCAATCGGACCACTAAATATAATGGATTTAATAAGTAAAACGAAGTATAACTTCACTAACAGCTCCTCATTTTTCTCCGAGAATCGAATCCTGATTACACGACATCTGAAAAATGGCAAAAAGAAGGGCAAATTCGAAAGGTTGCAGGTTGAGACGGTGAGATGGTGTCCGAGTGGATCGAAGTCACGATAGCTCAAGTTGTAGAGCAGCATCGTATTTAGCCGAAGGTCGTGGGTTCGAATCCCGCTCGTCGCACTAACTTTTTCATTTCAAACAAAACCTTATTTAAAGTTTAATTAATTGAAAGAAAAAATTTGGACATTGGACCACTAAATATCATGGAAGTAATGATATATAATTTTACATAGTTCAGAAAATAGCCAGGCTTCAACTCTCATGGGAACATATGAATTGGATTTAGGAAAATTTGCGACGCTTTCTCTTTACAGATGAGTTGAGAGTGGATGCAAATCTTCAGATAGCCGTATATTTATATGGAAATGCTCGGGATAAAATTACGCCTCAGCTGGCATTCTACGGTAAGTCGTTGAGGTTTTGGGGTGTCATTTCTTTGGACACGGAATTGGTTTTGTGAGGACGATCTGTAACTTCACTTTGGTATTTACAAGACATAACCGAAGAAAATGAAGTGCTATTTGCCCCTCACATCTTGCTAATCGAGGACAATGCCAGACCCTGTAGAGCACATATTGTGGATGACTGCATGAATGAAGTTGCAACTGAGTGCTTGGTGTGGCAAGATTTGAACCCAATTGAACCATTTGTGACCAACATAAGTGACGAATACGACGGCGAAACCCAGATCCTGACTACCTAGAAGCTGATTTCAATTAATGGGAAAGAATTCCTCAGGATTTTATCACAACTCTTTTCCAAGAAACTCACACGTTTATTTGATGTGATTCTTGCCAGAGGTGCATATAACTGGTATTAAAAGGGATACTTTTTATTTTATTTATTTATTTTTACTTTTATGTTCATTACCCAATAATTGCTTTTTTCTCCAGAATTAGCTAATTTTCTTTACAAATTCTTGTAAAACATCTTTTTTGGGAATTTAAAATAAACCTAAATGTATTAAAGTTAAAGGGTGGTGTTTTAATTATTTAATATCCATCAAGTAATTGCATTAAAAATTAGAACGTCAGATTGATATTAATCAGCCAGACAAGAGAAAGTTTTTACCTCAATCGATATAAGCTCTGTTTGCAATTCAAGTACAGTAATCTGAATTCTGCTGTTTGAGCAATGATTGGAGTCACGGAGGAAGGAGCCGAACAATCAAGTCCTTGATGCCTGGCTTCTTTGGGAGCTCATAACAACGGCGACAATCATAGCCAATACCCGCCCTCAGACCTGTTCAACCCACTCGTACCCTTTTATGATAGTTCGTCCTCTTTCTTTTATACTTATTTTTCGATAACGATTCCATCCTTTTTACAGCGCCTTTCAACTTTAAAATTGACGAGCAGATTTCAATATTGACGCTTTGCAGGAAAACAGTTCACAGCGTGAGTGGGTTTTACAGAACAGGAAAGAGTCAGGAGTCGTAAATAAGACATAAAGAAGATCTAAATAAACAGAAAGTGAGATTTAAAGTAAGAGAGAGAAGGCAGACAAACAAGCCGAGAACACAAGACCTTTGCAATGCAATTTAATTTAGTTATTAACTAGGTTTAACATTAGTGGTTTGTTAATATTATTACGATGATTGTAAATGCAACTTTTCTACAATTTCTTGTATTTTTCTTCTTTTACTCCTGCCATGGCTATTTGAATCGCAATCTTATGACTATGTATCAGTATGAGGTACATTCGAAAATCAACTGTACGTCTGTATTACTCTTGTTCCAATTTTTTCATGCTAGCGCCATGCATTCATACTTTGTTAATCCTGGTATGTAGGGGTGCGGTGTGGTACACCCCACTGAGTGTTCAAAGTTGATTTTTGATCTGTTATTTCAGTCAGTGGGCTGTTGAACTTTCTCTATATCCGCGGATATAAAGTACATTGTTGTACATTCTTCTCTCTTTTTTTCACTCTAAATTGACAACTAGCTTACGCACTTTTATGATTGGGGTGCACCTCATCCCGCCAGTTAGTTATCAGTAACAATTTTCATAGTTCCTTTTTTGTCTGAAGTCGTTTGGTAGCGATTTTTCGATTTTTTCTCTGGTCCCTTGTCGTTACGTCCCGCGAGAAGTTATATAGTGATCCTGAGGATATTAAAAAAAGATGTTATGGAATTGAAAGAGGTAGATTTTTTTCGTTGAGAAGCAGTTAGGTTGTAAACTGATGATGTAAAGGTGGACAATGAAGGACCTACAGAAAATGAAGCAGATGATGGAGAACCAGAAATAATGAAATTGTTCGTAATCAAGTTGCTCTAATGTGCCGTCCAACCCCTCGTGATAGTATTGATTCCCAAAAAAATGCTGAGTGAAAGTGCTGCCTACTCTGCCGTAAGACTAGGCGTTAGCCACACATTTTTTTTGCTAGAACAAGCAGGAGTGATCTCTGGTATTTTCTAATCAATGGTTCATTGAGATAAAACGTCTTTGTTTCCTGTTGATTTCCTTTTTTATTTGGGATTCACCATATTGAACCATATCTTCAGCTTGGGATGCTCTACCTCAAGAGGTGTAACATTTTCAAAATTGTTCTCCGATGGCACAGTGGATCAAAAGTTCTTTGTGGGTTTTCTGATTGCTCAAAGTATGGCAAAACAAAATCTTTGTGTTCGAAGTGTCACGAGCAATGAGTCGGGATCGTCGAGGAACAAAATGCTATAAATGTTAAAATGAGGTGTCATTTATAATTTCGTAAGAAGTTTGTTTATCATTTCACAGTTTAAAATTGATAATTGAAAAAGGAAACTCCAGAAAAAAAAAATTTGTGTAATGAATATGCGATTTTCTAAGGCAGACAGATTCTTTTGAGTTTTTCATTTGATAAATTGCGTTCTTCTGTTACTTCAAATGATGAGCGTTTTGATCAATTTGAACGGTTCATTTTATATTTTCCGCAATCTAGAATGCCAATTAAAGCAAAAATATAAAATAAGAAAAACGTCTATGAAAATTATATTTACGTTAATGTGTGAGATGCGATCTGGTGGTCGTAGGTTATAGAAAAACATTCTCTTTATCGTGCCAACGTTTCGGTCTTTATTGAGATCATCTTCAGGCTAAAACTGTTTGTTTTCTGTGTAGATGTGTCATTCTTTTGTGTCGTGTTGAGAGTGCCAAAACAAACGCTTTGAGCTCTGAAGATGATCTCAATAAAGGTCGAAACATAGCACGATAAATAAAAATGTTTTTCTAAAACCTACGTCACACCAGACCGCATCTCACGATCTCCAAATAATCATTGGCTAACGGTCACCAAATAACACATAGACACGTTAATGTTAAACTCAGAACATTGGAATAGCAAACCCTACCTGCCACTTATATTATAATACTTCAATACATTGTAGGGTTAACTGACTTGAATGACAGCAGAACGTTTTAGAAGGCAATGTTAACTATTACACTTCTAGACGTTTAGCCAACAATCTTCTGTGCGATTTTTTAACTCGTTATTTCACAGTAGGTTAGATAAGGGACAATTATGGTTATGATTAGGTTAATAAGAGACATATTCCGACCCGCCACAAGACGATGATGACTGGTCAATAATAGGAAAAAAGTAACTTTTTATTTCACAGACCAACAGTTATGCAAGACCTGCCGGTATTGTTGGTTTAGTATAAACTTGGGTCTCAATGGTTTATACAGTGGTCGAAAAACTCGTCATCCAAAATAGCCAAATATAATCAAAAATACAAAATTGAAGTTTATTCAAAGAGCCATTTTTTAAACTTAAGCTTTGCTTTAGTAGACATTTTTAAGGAAATATTTAGAATTAAAAGTACACCCTCGAGCTTGCCTTTGCTGAATATGTCTTAGTTTAACTAACGGTACATTAAATTAAACTTGTTATCATTCTTATATAAAGATAATATTTATTTAAAAATATAACAAGTTAATCAATATAAAAGGTTTCCTTAAAAAAACCACAAATACTCCACTAATGTGAACAATGCCCTTGGATATCCCTGGAAAGTACGGGTAAGTTAGATTTGTATGTTGTTTTTAATTTTAGGCACGATTCCAAGTTCTCATCGATAAGCCGATTTGTAAAATTACTCTTGATAAAGTTCATGCTTGAAGATGATTGTTTGCATAAATATGTAAAACCAAATAAGGAAAGAACGGCAAATGCAGTTGATCATCATTATCCAGGTGTTAAAAATCAAACTATCTTCCCTCGCCAGATCTTTCAAAGCAGACCGTTTGTGCTGTAAACTTAAATCGCATTTATTTTTCTCCAATAGGTGCAAATTGGTTTAAAGACGCTCGAATTTTGAGCTCGAAAATTCTATATTTTTTAAATCCAGCGACTGCATTTCCAAGTTGCCAATATCAATGTCAAAGGGCAAAAAATTAATTTCTGTTACCGTGGCATTCAGAGGTTTTTTGACAAAGGGTTTTTTTAACAAAAAAAAAACATCGCTTTGTTGTTTCTAAAGTCTTTGAACCTGCTGAGCAAATTTATTCAGAAAATGTCTGCGCACATAAGTATCCTGATGAATAATACAATGGTAAGTAAGTATCTCCTGATTAATTTTTTCTTTAAAACTAGCGCCAACCCCATTTCTTGCACCTGTCATACTTTTCGCTCTGTGTCTGCACTAAACATTTAGTGAAAGAGCCTCAGCCAAGAAGTCAAAGAGCCGCGGTTTAATAAATGCATTCTAATTTCATCCAACGGTCTATTATTTACTTAATGTTTGTTACACGATGTTAAGATGTTACGCAACTTTTATTGCTTTTATACAGGGTGATTCACAACTGTTACTACAAAGTTCGCCTTGGTCATGTACATAAAGCCATCATTAAAATGTAAATCGATCTATATTATACTGGTTCAAACTTAAAGAGACAGACACTTTTATCGGAAGATTTTATGATAGAAGTATTGGCCAGAATTTGTAGAAGCAGTGAGGTACGACCGAGTGATGTTAAAGCTAAAAACGTATCGATACGTTACATATTGCATCTACTAACTTCACCCCCATTCTAAGCATTGAATCGACTACTACTAAAAACCAGTTTTAAAAATGTACACGAAATAAATTGTACTCAGGAAAAAAATTTGAATTAACAGACAAACCCACTTCTCTTTTTTCACCGCCGCCACATTTTTTCCTATTTCCCTTAAAATTTCTGAATTTTGGTTCAGTTTTATTTAAAAAAAAGGATATACCGATACAAAGAAGATTAAAAATGAAGACAAGAAGAATATTGAAGATTAAATTTTTCAAGCTTTATCGTTAAATTTTAATGAGGCTGTAAATTTAGTTTTTTTTCTAATTGAATTTAGCAGTTTATGAAAGATTTAGTTTTTGATTTTTTCTGCCATAAAATAAATTTCATAGTCCTTGTAAGTATAGAGTAATAAAACTCGAAAAAACTAAATGAAACAGAACTTGTTCACACTGAGTTCCAAAAAACAAACACATTTTTAACGACCGGGCGAATCTAAGACACAAGGTTAGATTAGGTAGTATTTAATTAGGGTTAGAAAATGGGTCTGGTTAATAAGTTTCTCAACGTATTTTAAAGAAACAACATTCATCGAAGAATGAAAAAGAAAATAGATTTCCAAAACTTAAAAAAAATAAAAACTCTACTAGATGTTTCACTGGTTAAGATACAACCAGTTCATCATAAATCGACTACTGGACTTTTTGAACAGGGAACAGTCAGGTAAGAGAGAGTACCATGTTTGCACTTGATGTGTACGACATAGACAGTATTCGTTTATTGTATCAGTTCATTTTCAGGGCGAAGGGAAAAAGATTGAGTGTTTTTTTCCGTGTCTTGCCATAACATGAGTCACTTTTTTGTTAAGGTGATGCCTTTTGTAAGACGATGGTTATTGGTCGGGAAAAGTCTTCAGTTATGAAACTGTGTGCTTTGCTTTTCTCCATTTTCGTTTCCATTATGTTCCGACATTTTGTTGTTAGGAGGAAGTAACTTGATGCTGTATCCATTTAGATAATATTTTACCCCGTATATCATGCTCAGCTTTAGACTAATTCTTCTAATCTTTTCAACGGACTGGCTAATTTTATAGTTTTGAATTACAACTGTGTGGTGTTTAGTGACCAATGATTATTTAGATTAATGATAATGATTATTTGGAGATCGTGAGACGCGCTCTGGTGTGACGTAGGTTTTAGAGAAACATTTTCTTTATCGTGCCAATAAATTATTATTGATATCATCTTCAGGGCCTGGGATTTTCAAACACTGTTTAAATTTAACAAATACATGTACTATGCGAAAAAAGTGAATTTATACAATGCTAGAATTTTAGACTCAATCAAATTTGAATGAATTTTGAATTAGACTTGACTGCACTTTAAATTGTTGCGTTCTCCTTTCTGCCATTTTACAGCTTTGTAGGTAGCCAACATTTTAGCCTGATGGTTTTGAACTTCAATTGACGAAGCGAAATTTCTTTTTGCAGACAGAAAAGGAGGAAATTCTAGTGGCTCTGAAAGCGTTTTCCCGTGGGTATCAGTGATGATAGAGTTTGCAAATTGTAGATCTTTGTTATCAGAAAATATAATGATATTTTTAAGGTGGACCCACAGATTGGGTTTATATGTTACATTTCTTATAAGTCAATAATGCCTTTTAACTTTAACTATATTAGCTTTATTTCAGCAATAAGGTAAGTTGCCTAGTTTCGAAACTTAATAAGTCGCAATGCCATTTTCCGATGAACTGTTGGCAGCCTTTTGATATTATATTCGAAGTCCAACGCTTCGCTGCAGCTGTGTTCGAACGACATGGCGATTACACATGAGTAAATAATACTTACTTACATAAGCTAAACTGCTTTGTCACATAATTTCTTAGTTTGGTTTAAAAAAATGATGTGGAAAAAGTGAATTTATACAATGCAAAAAATATTTTTTATATTTAAGCAAAGTATTTCTATTCACTCAAAATGTTTGCTTTCTGCGTAATTGTGCCATTCTTGCGTGTCGTGTTGAAAGTGCATTTATATTAACAGTAATAAGGCTATTATGTTTTGACTAAATAGGTTAAAATTACATAGGTTCTGATAAAGGAATGATAGAAACAAAGGATTAGTGGGTGAAGATTAACGATGTTTATTGGCCATAAAAGACTTAAAAGGGAGCGCACGGTTTTCCGGGTAATCTCGTCACTAACCCCCCCCCTTTTAAGGGATTGCCCTTTCCGTGGGAAGGGGAAAATCCCGGATCGTTAATCCAGTTTTATGTTTGGCTTGATTCAATTGCTTTGCCATGAAAGGTCCGCTACGATGGAAAAATGAAAGCGGATATTGTGTAAATAAAACAAGGTAAGAGTGGATCGAAGAGAAAGAATAAGGAGGCGAAAGAGAGAGGGCGAGAGTGAGGGATGAGGGAGAACAAAGGATCACTCCATTGTGGTGGAAATGCGTACCGATTTTCTAGCGGATTCATTCATGTCCTGTGAGGTAAATTGCTCGGAAATAAAAGATACTCGACTAGATGCCGCGTTAATTCAACTTTTCTCTTGACGCTTACTTATCATCCCAACTACCTTATAAATGAATTGAAAATGTTAACGAAACTATTTAATATGAATTGGCCTATTTTTTATTTTTTATTATTATTAGAAATCAACAAACCGAAAATAAATACGATAAATAATTCACTTGACAAGTAGGCTGCTTGACAAAGGGTTCTGAATTGTCTATGGTCGCAATTTCAAACACCGACAATTTTCACTTTTAGAGAAACATCGCCATGATATTTTTCAAGATGATATTTTTTCTAACATTCACTAGGTAGCAAAATGTACTGGACCCTTCCTCGGGTGATTATTCCCGCGAAATCCTCAGTGGTCGATTTGTCGGGGTAAAAGTTCAGGGTGACATTCAGTCAAAAGAGTACTCTTTCCCGAGATAAACTTTCATCATATATTAATGGCTTAGGAAACTGTTTAGTTTTAATAAATTATTGTCGGTCCTTTTGAAACTATATTTTTTTATTTACAATTTTAACTTTTATTCCCACGCTTTTATTTTCTACTCTAAAAATCGTCTCAATATTAATAATTATATATAGCTATTTTTGGCTTCAATCAACAATATTTGTTTATTTTCTATAATTTTTATATTACATTACATAATTATCTGGTATTACTATTATTGTTATTAATCCATATCTGTTTAGCGGATCCTAATTGATTGTATTAATTATTTCAACCAAGAACTTATATAAAAAGAATAATTAAGTGAAATTGTTCTTACTGCCACTAATATGAATTAATAATAATTATTAATCTTTATGTAAGGTATTGATTGAGATAAAAAAGCCAGTGTCACGAGCGGGATTCGAACCCACGACCTTCGGCTAAACATGCAGCTGCTCTACCACTTGAGCTATCGTGACTTCGATCCATCCGGACACCAACTTCCCACCTCAAACTAACCTTTTGAATTTTCCTCTTTTTGTCATTTTTAATTTCAACCAATACCTTACATAAAGATTAATTAATTGAAAGAAGTTATTTGGTCAATCAGACCACGGAATCTAACGAATTTAACGATAATAATAATAAATTTTTATTTGCAAGAATGTAAAATACATACAAATTTATAACAAAAATTAATATTTTGCTACATCCCTGCCTGATGTCAAAAAGAAAAGCTATTAAATACAAAGGGTTTTTGGAGATCATCAGAGAAATAAACAGAATATCTCTTTACAAAACGGAAAACAAATAAACAAACACAGTACAGACTAAACTTGGAGCATGAAAAAACTAACCAAATTAAATCTTGGCTTTAATATATCTTAATTACAATTTAAAAATTTTTAAATAATAAATTTTTGCCTTTTTTGCAGTTTTTGAAATTTTGAATAATAATCCTCAAAAAAAAAAGTGCCACACTTAATGAAAAGTTATAATATTGCATAGTTTTTACATTGTAAAACATGTGTGTTAGCCAATGGATTGTGTCTTGTGTTTTATTCACTGATGTAACTAGTTGCAAGATTATTTATATATATACAAACATGAACATTTATGAAAGATTTGGTAGAGATTCATTACTTTAAATTCACTGTATAATTTTTTCTTTTTATATCTATACGGTTTACGTAATTTTTTTTTAAGAAGTGAGTTTATAGTTACATCCAGAGAATTACTGTACCATTTATTAGTACTTCTCCAGGAAACAATATCATAGGTTATTATGGATTGAGCAAGAAAAAAATATATTGCCTTTAAGATTTCAATTTTCCTACAGTTGCGTAAAATTCTAAATTTATGAAACTGCTTTCTCAGATGGGTAACCAAAGAATCAATATATAAATTAAATCTCAAATTTAAGTCCAATGTCACACCATATTGTAAGCAAGATATCCTCCTCCCCCTGTAAAAGGGATAACCAAGCAAGGACACATCATCATCATCATCACAAGTATGAGAAGCAAATTTTAAATTATTACTATTTAATTTCTTTTTCAATGAAAAGTGTAATACATTACATTTCTTTGTGTTTAAAAGTAGAAAGCTTGAGTTCAACCAAGAATTAATCATTTTCATATCATTATTTACAGTTTTAGTTAAATTAATTAAATTATTACATGAGAAAATGATAGAAGTATCATCTGCATAACTAAATATTTTTCCAGAGAATTAAGTTTTCAAAAATCATTAATATATAAAAGAAATAAAATTGGGCCTAAGACTGTACCTTGTGGCACTTCCGTTTCAACGCGTAAAGAAGAACTATAAACTTTTCTAACCTTTGTGACTTGAGTTCTGTCCGATAAATGTGATTCATGGAGTTTAAGAATTAGTTACATTTTCTTTTACAAGTCCCGCTTGTATTTATTGTAGTATATATACAGGGTGTATCAGCTTCTACAGTCTACCCATTTAATTTGGAAACGATTAATTTTAGCAAAAAATGGTCTTATACAAACCCCAGGTTAATTTTGGCTGGGAATCGCTTGGTGGTAACAGATTTAACATAATTTTCTCATCTAGCTGGGAAATGACACTAACTTTGTTATTTTAAATGAGAACCCCATATTTTTATTCCATATTTTTTCGTAGAATCCGATTATAGAGCTTATTTGATGCCACTTTTACCGAGAGGAAAACTTTGATACAATCGATCCTGAGTTACGCCCAACGGAAGACGCCTTTCGTGGCCCACCCAGTTTCTTTCGAAAACGATTAGCATTAACAAATTAATTTAGGATAGGAATCATCTCAAAATAGGGTAGAGACCGTGGGGTTGCTTTCACGCTTAGGTTGTATTAATTTAAAAAAAGAATTATTATTTTAAAAAAAATTTTTTTATCATCATCCAGTCCGTTTTATTTTTAAAATGACTCTCAGCTGTTATTATGTGTTGTGGCAGATTTGACCGTTTATTAAAATCTATGTTTATAATAAATGCTCAAATAAGCTCCCTGCGCAAAAAGTCACAGTTTAAAACCGTTGCATTTTAAATCTAAGGCGGGGAGGGCCATCTTGTTGTTATAAACATTCGTCGGGCATAACACAGGAAAGTTCGATCCTATCAAAAATTTCCTTTCAGCAAAAGTGGCATAAAATAAGCGCTAGACACGAAATTCTCAATAAAAATTTTGGACTGTTATTTGAAATAACAAAGTTGATGTCAATTCCCATGTAGATGAGAACATTATATTAAATCTGTTAAGGCCACGCGATTCTTAGCCAAAATTTACTTGCGGTTTGTATGAGACCATTGTTTGCTAAGGTTATTCGAAAAGGTCTTGGTTGAGACAAAAAATTAGGGATGGTTAGGGAGAGAGTGAGATAACAGTAAGTTAAAAAAAATCAGTGTCACGAGCGGGATTCGAACCCACGACCTTCGGCTAAATACGCCGCTGCTCTACCACTTGAGCTAACATGACTTAGATCCTCTTCGACACCAACTTTCCATCTGAACCTACAATCGTTAGAATTATCCCTCTTTTTGCCATTTTCAAATGTAGTGTAATCGGATTGGATTTTTACCGATTTATGAGTGGCCACGGGGAGCTGTTTCGTGAAGTGATACGTCTTTAACTTTTGAACTCCATTTACGTTTTCGTGGTCTTTGACCAAGTTACTCCTTTCAAAAAATTAAGTATTTTTTCTATGTAGCTCAAAAGGTAGAGTGCATCGTATTTAGCCGAATGTCGTGGGTTCGAATCCCGCTCGTGCCCCGGGGTTTTTAACTCAACCAATACCTTACATAAAGATTAATAAATTATTATTATTAATTCATATTAGTGGCAATAAGAACAATTTTTTAACCTTTCGTCATTAGCCATATACAAATAAAAAGAATTATTCTTTTTATGTAAGGTCTTGGTTGAAATAATAAATACGGTAAATTAGGACCCGCTAAACAGATATGGATTAATAACAATAATAGTTACATCACATAATTATTTAATATTATATAGAAAATGATAGAAAATAAACAAATATTGTTAATTCAAGCTAAAAAAGTTCTTGGTTGGGATAAAAAAATCAGTGTCCCGAGCGGGATTCGAACACAAGAACATCGGCTCAAACGCCGCCGCTTTTACCAAATGAGCTGACTTCGATCCGCCCGTACACCAACTCTTCATTTCAATCTTGAACCTTTCGTTTCGAATTTCTCCTTCTTTTTTTGTGCCGTATTTTCAAGGTCTAGTATTCAGGATGAGGAGTTGGTATTTGTTTCAGTACGATGATCCATTCATCTCTATTGTTAAATTTTATTTCGACGCGAGGTGTAAAGAAAGAATGTAATTAAAGCAACGTGTTTTGATAGGGTTTGAAAAAAAAGGTCGTTTTTACGTGACAAATGCTCGACATGACGTCCTGAATATGGTTCGCATGAAATAATACAACTGGGACCAACGCTTGTGAAACAACAGTACTTCTGAGACCCATAATATTCGGTTTAAAGTACGACCGGATCTACAACGTGTATCCGTCGAATCTGCCATTTGAAAATAAAAATCGATGTAAAGTGTTCGAAAAAAATATACTCCGTTTATTGAATCGAAAAAATAAAAAGTAGTAAGAATTTTTATTATGAAGCGAACCGTGTAATTTCCAAGTGGTTGAGGTATTGGGATTTATTTCACGTGGAGGTTCGGACCCTTTGTGCACTGTAGATGGAACGGTCTCGACCCTGGAAACATTTTTTATACTACTATAGCTTTTGTACTTTTTTTGGCTTCGAACTTTTTCCAATTTTCCGTCTTACCTCTCCCTCACTCTTTCTCTCACTACCTATCAGCGTGGACGTCCCCACCTTATTATCCGAAGCTTGGCCATATCCTTATCCGCATTCCCCAGCCATGTTCGATCTTCTCTTGTGGTTTTTGGCCAGTTTTATTCTAGTCGCCACGTTTATATCCATATTCCAAAACTTTCAAACAATTTTTCGTATATTTGTGAATTTTTCGTTTTGAGAAACCTTTATGGTATTAATGGTCTAACAGAAGACGCTAATCAAACCTAAGATACCCATGTCAATGAATGCAAATGAAAATTAGTAAACTATCAGCTCTACATTTAGTAACTTAAATTACTTCCCAGTAACTTGTGCTCAAAAATTTACTCTTTGTAACTCTTTAGACAGATTCAGTACGTTTTCCCGATCAAATAAGATAAGATTTATACATTTCCCACTATTTACAATGTTTTAAATTCTACAATATTGAACAAATTTATATTTTTGTTATATTTTCATATTAATCTATTTGTTTTTAATTGGTTCTAATTAACCACAGAAAATATTTTTTTAATATATATATATTTTTTTTTTTTGAGGGGGGGAACGCAACCACCATTTTTAGGTGGTCCTAATTAACCAAAGCTTTAGACTATTTCAGTTGATTTATAATTTTTATATAAAGCTTGGTTGAAATGAAAAATTAGTGTCATTGACTAGACTCGAACACACTACTCCGAGACACTAAACTCTCACTCTCAAACGACACGCAAGAATGACACAATTACACAGAAAACAAACACTTTGAGCCCTGAAGATGATCTCAATAAAGATCGAAACGTTGGCACGATAAAGAAAATGTTTTTCTGAAAACTACATCACACCAGACCGCATCTCACGATTTTTGAATAATCCATACACAACTTTTTCACATTTCCTGTTCTTCAAACATTATAAATTGATTTTATTTTTAATTTACTAAATATTTATTTTTAGTTTGGGCCATGCAAGGTATGATATGCTAGTTCCCTGCGTAGAGTTGTGTGACTGAAGTGTACATATGTTTTAATTAATTTTTGTGATATTGTTCCTAAAGTTGTAATGAATTATTATACTCAACTTGCAATATATTTATGCTCTTGAGCTAATACAGGATTTTGAATATATTATTTAATTGATTATGTTAATTTTAGAATTGTAGGTGTGTTTAGAAATAATTAAGAAATTGAATAAATAAAATTACATTTATAGTTGATTGTTTGTAGTTGATTTCCCTTATCATTTTATTAATTTTTTCTCTATAGATCCTTAAATTTACGGATTGCAGAATGTAATGCAGATTGGAGAAAATGTTATTTAACGATATAGTTCTTCTGTAATTTAGCAAATTTTGTCACATATATTTTTTTATAAATTTTTAATTATTCGGAGATCGTGAGATGCGATCTGGTGTGTCGTAGGTTATAGAAAAACATTTTCTTTATCGTACCAACGTTTCGGTCTTTATTGAGATCATCTTCAGGCTAAAATTGTTTGTTTCTGTGTAGATGTGTCATTCTTTTGTGTTGTTGAGAGTGCAAAACAAACGCTTTGAGCCCTGAAGATGATCTCAATAAAGGTCGAAACGTTAGCACGATAAAGAAAAATGTTTTTTCTAAAACCTACGTCATACCAGACCGCATCTTACGATCTCCAAATAATCATTGGCTAACTGTCACTAAACACTATTCAAATAATAATTTTGATGTATATCAGAAATTTGTCTTATATAACATTTTCAGATATAATTTTTGTAGGATAAAAACTCGCTGAACAATATATCCCTCCTTCAAAGCAGTAATTCTAAATTGCAGTACTGATTGGCAAAGGTTCATGTATATTAATATTTTAATTCTAATTGACAATTATTTTATTTAGGTTATCATGTTCTTAATCAATTTCCTTAGTTTATCACATAAATATTCTATATTTTTATTGGTTGTCTGTGATTAAATTATTTTACTTGATCTACTTGTGGAATTAGTTGAGTGTTTCTCACACTGATGTAGTGTTTGTGTAAAGTTATATGTTGTCGACTCTTGGCAAAAGCATGTAGGCAAGAATGAGCATTTATTGGTGATTAACTTAATAGATTAGATCTAGTTTGATTTTTGAGAGAAGTTTGATATTTTAGCAAGATTCTGCTCAACTATATTTAACATATCCGGCAAGAAGTCAGCAATTAAAATCAAAGCAACGTCATCTATAAATAAACATAATTTGCTGGTCATCCATATAATAACCAAATCTTTGATGTACAGTAATAATAAAACTGGAGTTCCTTGACTAATACTTAAATGCTTGGTAAATCCATTATATTTCGTGGTCCGAGTGACAAAATAACTTCTTTCAATTTATTAATCTTTAAGTAAGGTCACGAGCGGGATTCGAACCCACGACCTTTGGCTAAAACCCACCTTTCGAATTTTTTCCTAAAACCTTTTTGCCATTTTTCAAATATCGTGTAAACAGCATTATCGGCGGGTGAGATGGGAAGTTGGTGTCCTAGTGGATCGAAGTCACGATAGCACAAGTTGGTAGATTAGCGGCGTATTTAGCCGAAGGTCTGGGTTCGAATCCCGCTCGTGACACTAACTTATTCATTTCAACCAATACCTTATATAAAGATTAATTGCTTAAATACTTTGTTCTAACTTAATACTTATGTGCTTTTCTTAAATACGTTTAATACCTAAATACTAATAAATTTGCTATCTCTATTTTAGAAATTTGTCTGTATATCATTTTTTTGTATACTAGGAAGTTTATATAAGATAACATATTTGTCGAATTGATCTTTAGAAAAACCATCGATATAAATAATGGTGTTGGCTGTTTATTCGGTGTTGGAATTGTCGATATTTTGTCCTGACGGGAACAAAACATCAAGGTCCATTTGTCTGGAATGATTTTTCACCCGCTGACGTTAAATAATTTAGATTGATGCATTGTTGTTTGACGCTAACGTTGCCTAATCATCCTGATTTAGCAAAACGATTTACAAAAGGGGCCACCGTATATACTCCCACGGCGTGATTAAGACTGACGAAGGAAGGTGGCCCAGGAGTCAAGTAGTCCCGCTAATTGATATTTGGTGTGTATCCGTGACTTGGCGTTTTGTACGACGTTTCCACGAAGTAAATCTCACTAAATCTCTCTCTCGGCTGTGAATAATTAATCCGGGCTGAGATGGAGGTTCGCTATGAAATCCCTGGAAATTGGAGTGATACAAGATTCAGGTCGCTGAGACATGTTAAATCGTTTCCATTCAAAGGGCGATTTTGTTTTGACGAAGTCTGGAGCCTCTCACGTGCAATCGATCATCAACAATCGCGAAATCTTCAATTTCGTTTCTAAGCCCGCACAAAACAGTTTTTATTATTTTACGAACGTGTGAAGGACTTAGCGTCCGTTAAAATAGCAAATGTGCGGGGTGGGCTGCGTCCTAAGAGAAGGTAGTGGTCGACGGGGATGTACGATGGACCGAGACAATCGATTTATTGCACTTTGGATCCATCATTCATCAGTTTTCTTGTTGGTAGTCAACTTCAAACTGTCTATAATGAAAGGGTGTTCTCTAAAAAAGGCATCAGAAAGCTGCGTAAGAATAGCCTATGCTCTAGACGTCCCGGTTCATATTTTCTACCCCTGGAAAGGCATCAAATAGAAAGGAGACTGTTTGCTAATCAGTTCTTCTCTTATTGGCAGTTTCTCCCAGATGAATGCCGGTTTGGTTGTGGCAATCAGAAGACCTAGACCGCGTGTTCGAGAAGACTTGGAGGATGCTTTGCATCATGTGTCATGAGTCACAGCATTTTCAAAGACAGCCAGTTATGACATGGATTGGAATCAACGTCCATGTCCGTAACGGACTGATTATCACACAGAATGGATCATTGAATGTACTACGGTATATAGAAAGTTCTTTTGTTAGCTGTGACCTCATTGTCTCCATTTATTGAAGACAACTTCGTTTTAATGCATGATAATTCGCATTGGACAAGCTCGTAGTCATCTATTATTTGGTCCCCATCACCAGGAAATATCTTTAGGTTCATTACCCTTTCCTAACTAACAGTGTGGTCGATACCAACTCACACTTTGCTTTCGTTGATACTCCTGCACATATGGAAGTAGGTAGGACGTTTTGAAGTGCCGTTTCATCCAAGAGATTACGAAATATCTTGTGGTGTAGGTCTTCGTCAGCAGGGTAATTCCCGACGAAGGTCTCTGGAATTTCTTATTAGTCCTTGATATCTCATTTTTTTCCACTTTCGTTTTATTTTCTGCTACTGAGGATGGTGATATCACCCCTTACAATAACAGTGGTGCCTCACGATTCGCGGAGTTCATGGCGGCTTCCGTCGACATTTGTTCTTCTGCATTTTTCTGACAACTTGTAGCATTAAGTATCACGAGGGCCAGGCTAACCACTCTCGTGACAATTTAGTTGCTCGATCACGACACCACGGGACCTGCTCGAGCAGCCCTGTCGGCCGCCGGCACGTCGTTCTCCCCACGCACCTTAAGTCACATTTCACATTTCCTCTTTCAAAATAATTGGTTTTTATAAGGGTCGCTTCCCTTGGCGTTTTATACATACGGCCAGGTGGGAAAACATGGGGTAGGGAATGATGAAAAGTGGAAAGATGATCTGAAAAGGGATAAGAAACGGAATGAGACCCTTGGAAAAGGGTGGTAATTAAGAAAAGCCGGTGTCACTCTTCCTCACCGGGCCGTAAGTGTGAAAGAGGCTCGTTTAGTAGAATCGACAGGCGAGAAGCTTACTCACGAGGGGGTTCAATATATTCGTCCTAGTTAATAGGTCTTTTTATTTATTTAATTAAAACTTGACATTGTGCTACTTATAACATTATCGTATTATTTAAAACTTAGCTTTCGTCTTAAAGAATTATCGGTTATTTATGGCGAGGGCTGCTATGCATCTTCGGCTCAAGGCCACCTCCTGACAACGGAAGGACTCCAGCTCTCTTTTGGACCAGGCACAGGAAAAGACAGACTTGCTTTTTGGAATCTTCATCAACGTGTGGTTAATTGTTAAATAGAAAAATTTATTTCTTTTGTAAGTGGCTTTTCAATTTGTTAATTTTATGTTTCTTTTCCAAATAAATCATTTTCCGGTGAGTTCCATTTAGCTAAATGGGGGACCAGGGAGGTGATCCGAAATGCATTAGCAATTAAAGTATTTGTCATAAAAATAAACGGTGTGTCTAGTTAAAAAAAGCTTTCTAAATCTAAAATTATTTTCTACTTGCTAAAGATAGTTGAAAAGGTCCATTATTGTGTCTGCTTTTCGTTTGTTTTGTTTGATTAATTTGAGGTTTTTGTTGGAACAAGTTTCCTGCTGAGCCAACGCCTCCGTTTCAATTAGTTGTTGAAGAATTTTGGGCGGAAACGTCTCCGAATTTTCTTGCATTAGGTTGCAAAACATAGTACGTTAAACACAATACTGTTATAAGAACACCAAACAACACACAATTTCATAAAAATTGCCTAGAAACATAATGAGAGATGAAAATATGTAATAAAAATTATTTACATACTAATAATGATAATGTGTGGTGTTTAGTTGGTGATTGTTTGGAGTCGTAAAATTTAAGCAATGTTCATAAATCCCAGGCCCTGAAGATGATCTCAGTAAAGATTGAAACGTTGGCACGATAAAGAAAATATTTTTCTAATACCCACGTCACACCAGGCCGCATCTCACGATCACCAAACAATAATGGGCGCTCATCACTGTAAGGTAAAGGTCCCTGGTTCGAATCCATCGGCCCTGCAAATGGGCGTCGAACTCGACATACAAATGGCCTTTTTTTCAAAAACACCGGCACCCTGCGGGTTTATATGACCTCTGTTGTTGTGACTCTCGTAAAAAAAAAAAATAATAATAATAATGTTAGTTTACTTAAGCTCTACGGGATAGCAAAATTATTACAGGTGAAATTTAGAACTTTTTTAAAGGAAATTAAATTTTGCGATTATTTCTCTCTCTCTCTCTCTCTCTCTCTCTCTCTCTCTCTCTCTCTCTCTCTCTCTCTCTCTCATGGTTCAATATCCGTGATTTACGAATGCATACTCATGGAGAAGATAACGTAGGGAAAATAAATGGAAAGCTCAAGAATAATTTGTCATTTTTTGACAACTGATTTGCATGATTTCTGGCCGAATGTTTTCTAAATAAAATTGTATTTTAACCGTTGTTATTCAACCGCGATTGGTTTTGAATCGTAAAAAATTGGCATAAATTTATTTATCTAGTTGACAGTTATATTATTTTTTATGTGTTTTTACGGAATTAATCATATACTTTTTTTTCTTTTTGTTTAAAACACGGTATGAACTTTTTTTTAAATATTAAACGTCAAATAATGCTGGAACCTTTTACGCCCTCTGACTACCGCTTTAAACTCGTAGGAAACATTTATAGTTTTTTTTTTCAACAGGCCGAATTGTTTCAAATGATCAAAATAAACCCTCCGCCCTTTCCAACGCGGAGGGAAATTGATAATAATTGCAAAGCGATTAGCCCCAACCACCCTCTCTCACTCTTGCCAAACATTTCAAACCAACTCAGTCGTTACCAGCTAGACCGCAAGACCAATCAAACAGCACTTAGCCGGATAAAATAAAGTTTCAGATTAGTACGTTTCGGACTGATTGAGTGCCGTTAGGAGGATATGAATAAATTAAGTTTGAAATTACATGCAATACTTTGTACTGAGAAAAATATTAAACAAAAATGAATCTCAGTCATACAATTTGAAATCAAACTATATATCATTCATTTTTTAAATGTATGCTCTGATTAATTGAGATTTTTCTATTTGATTGTATAATGATTTGAAACACATTTACATATAATAATATTCATATATTAAAGAATATTTTTAATATTTTAAATTTACATTTTTTATTGATTATTTGGAGATCGGGAGATGGGGTCTGGTGTGACTTAGGTTTAGAAAAACATTTTATTTACCAATTAATTCACTATTTTCGCGTCCGCTTGACCAATTAATACAAGACAATTAATTAAGGTTTTTAGTTGAGATGAAAAAAGTTAATGGCACGAGAGGGATTCGAACCACGACCTTCGGATAGATACGCCGCTGCTCTACCACCTGAGCTATCGTGACCTCGATCCACTCGGACATCAACTCCCCATCACAACCCCACCTTATGAGTTTTCCCTCCTTTTGCCATTTTTCAAACTCATAAGGTGGGGTTGAGATGGGGAGTTGATGTCCGAGTGGATCGAGGTCACGATAGCTCAGGTGGTAGAGCAGCGGCGTATCTAGCCGAAGGTCGTGGGTTCGAATCCCTCTCGTGCAATTAACTTTTTTTCATCTCAACTGAAAACTTTAATTAATTATTTTATTTATCGTGCTCGTTTCGAACTTCAATGAGATCATCTTCAGGGATCAGTATTTGTTTTTCCCGAATATGGCACTCTCAACACGTCAGTAATCTACACAGAAAACAAATTCTTTGAGCACTGAAGATGATTTCAATAAAGCTCGAAACGTTGGCACGACAAAAAAAAAATGTTTTTCTAAATCCAATCCAAATTCGATCTCCAAATAATCAGTAATTAACGGTCACTAAATTTTACATTTATATTTTTTATTTACTTACATACATTACATACATATTACACAGGGCGGGCGACCAGGACCCGAGGGGTTAAAAGCCTGAGTAGGCCCGTACCCCAATCTGCTTACTTACTTAGATCTGCTGAAAAATTTCCGTTTATTTAGTAAAGATTTTTTTTCTGTTATAATTTTTCGACTGCTAGTATTGTAGTATAAAGAAATGCTGTTCGGAACCGTTAAATATTGTAATAGTAACTGGCTTTCCCATAGAAATAATTTATTTAACAGTATGGGTATGAAACCTTTTTTTCGTGATGTAAGTGTGGTTAGGAAGCATAAAAAAGACCCGATTGAACGTCGGGGGAAACTTTTTTCACTTAACAACGATTCATTGGTTCCGGTTTCGACCCCCTCTTTAGGTCAATTTTATCTCTTTTTATGAGAAGATTATTTACTTCAAACTGTTCCTATTTACAAGCAGGAAATAATAGCGCAACTAACCCTATCCTTTGCATCGACTAGTAAATCAATTTTTAATTATAGCTTATTCAGTATTACAATTTACAATTTGAATGTGAACAAAAATTTTCTTTACCACAGATGTGAATGCCAAATGTATTACCACTAAAACAAAATATTATAAAACAATTTACAAAACATATCACCATTGCTCAAATGGGACCAGAAATGTCTTTAGAGATTTATTTTATATCTAGGAACTGAGAGCTTTTGTGCTGGAGGAATAAGTGGTATGCCTAAAGCATTATTATTCCAAGTAACTTGTGTAAAAAACTAATAATGTCATATTTTGTAATCAGAACTTTTAAAGTTTTCCTAGTTTTTTCCATTATACGTTATTTTTATAGAATATTGTATTATTACATAGAAATTGTGAGAGTGAAAGTGAAGTTTTTGTTAGAAAGTCAATGTCATTTCATTACATGTTTGTTTACAAAACGTACACCACTCGTATAAAAAAATATACAATGCGTAAATATGTAATCTCGTAAAAATATTGTCACTATATATGTTTTGCAGAGAAAGAATATTGTTTTAAAATTTGTTATTTTAGTATTCCGTATATATTGAACACTGCAAGAAAAATATATTATTTGATAGGGTCACCAGATAGAATCGTAAAGTGAAATGTTTGTAGGTCTCATTAATTCGTTATAGTTCAAGACTTAATTTTAAATACAGCAAATCAGAATATATTAATAATAAAACGTGACAAACGAACTGAGTGTTTTTCTTTATTTTATATTCGCATTACACTTTATATTTGATTACAATTATGTTAAGGCTTAATGTTCAGCTAGTACTGTTTTCTTTCTTGACGAACGCTTTCCCAAAATATTTGTATTTTTAAAAGAAAAATATCAATCCAATCTCTAATTTTTATAATTATATAATATGTTATTATAATATAGTAATATTCATAATAACTTTAGATCAACAATAATTATCATGTATAAACAAATCGTAAAAGGGAATTTATTAATTTGTAAAGGATATTTTATGGGGAAGAAAAATAGGATAACATATACAAACTATAATTGAAATAATGAGTGTTTTAAGTAGTATTTACAAAAATCATAATAAATTATTGACTGGAATACTTTTATATTTGACATAATACATCAATCAAACTTATATTTTTCCTATTATAAAGGGTTTTTCTTTATACTTTAATACTTATACTTCAATTAATTATTCTTTTGTCCAAGGAACTGTTATAATCTACAGCTTTTAGTTTATTCCAGTCAAAATTGTGGCCTTCTTAGTGGACCTCCTGACGTGTGTCTGATCTTTGTCAGAAATAGAACATTCATACGGTTATCTTGTACTGATGTGCCAACATTAATAATTAATCTTTATGTAAGGTATTGGTTGAGATAAAAAAAGTCAGTGCCACGAGCGGGATTCGAACCCACGAACTTCGGCTAAATACGCCGCTGCTCTACCACTGGAGCTATCGTTACTTCTCACCTCAGCTCTCTATCTCAACCCCACCTTTTGAATTTTCCCTCTTTTTGGCCACTTTTCAAATGTCGTGTCTAATTGATTCTCGGGGATAAATAAAGTGGCCACGGAGAACTTCAGTGAAGATATACTTCATTTTACCTATTAAATTCATTAGATTTCAAGATAATCATTAGATTATGACAAGAAAATGAAATATATCTTCACTAAAGCTCTCCGTGGCAATTTCATTTGTGGCCGAGAATCAAATAAATTACACGACATTAGAAAAATGGCAAAAAGGAGGAAAAATTCGAAAAGTCAGATTTGCGATAGCTCAAGTGGTAGAGCAGAGGCGTATTTAGCCGAAGGTAGTGGGTTCGAATCCCGTTCGTGTCGCTAACTTTTTCAATTCAACCAAGAACTTACAAAAATAATAATTAATTGAAAGATGTCATTTGGTCGATTGGACCACGAAATATAATGGATTTAATAAGTAAAACGAAGAATATCTTCACTAAAGCTCTCCGTGGTCATTTCATTTGTCGCCGAGAATCGAATCCTGATTACACGACATTTAAAAAATAACAAAAAGGAGGGAAAATTCGAAAGGTTGGTTGAGATGGGAAGTTGGTGTGTGAGTGGATCGAAGTCACGATAGCTCAAGTGGTAGAGCAGCGACGTATTTAGCCGAAAGTCGTGGGTTCGAATCCCGCTCGTGACACTTTTCATTTCAATCAATACCTTACATAAAGATTAATTAATTGAAATTAATTATTAATGTCGACACATCTGTATAGGATAACCGGATTTAACGGTAACTGCAATCTCATGTTTATTTTTTACTTTTTTTATTTGGAAATCGTGAGATGCGGTCTGGTGTGATGTAGGTTTCCGAAAAACATTTTCTTTATAGTGCCAACGTTTCGATCTTTATTGAGATCATCTTCAGGGCCTGGGATTTACAAACATTGTTTACATATTACAATTACATTTTTGATGTGGAAAAGTGAATTTATACAATGCAAATTCTTTGAGGTGAAACGAGCCGACGCCTTATACAAAAATGTCTTTTCTATACCGGCATCCTTCCCCACCCCTTCAAAATCCAACTTATATAAACACAAAATTGCAAAATCTCATTGGCACTCTCGACACGCAAGAATGGCACAATTGTACAGAAGACAAACACTTTGAGTGAGTAGAAATACTTTGATTGAATATATAAAAACTATATTTTGCATTGTATAAATTCACTTTTCCACATCCAAAATGTAATTGTAATATGTAAACAATGTTTGTAAATCCCAGGCCCTGAAGATGATCTCAATAAAGATCGAAACGTAGGCACGATAAAGAAAATGTTTTTCTGAAACCTACATCACACCAGACCGCATCTTACGATTTCCAAATAAATATCGATTAACGGTCACTAATCACCACACATTTATTTTTTACGTGTTCTTGTGTTTCTTATTTGAATTTTTGAATCTACAATTGATGAAGCTCTGAGGTACATAGAGACTGTCAATACGATTAAAAAAAGAGAGTGGCTGGAGAAAAAAAAATGGAAAAGACTAAGAGGATTAGGGATGACCAGTTTGCAAGACTTAAAACTCATTTAAAAAAAAGTCAGAGATGCTTTTATTGCTTGAATCTACTGAAATAGAACATAGTCTGTAGTTGGTAAATGCCAATAGTGATTAAGATGTTAGTAAACATAGCAGTGGGTGTGAAGCAAATTGTGATATGAGTTTACTTGAATTGAATTGACTCATCCAATTGTTTATTCATTCAGCATCTGCATATTAATTGATCCGTGTGGTTTAATTAAAGTTGTGCTCAGGTTAAATTTATTACGTGTGTTCAATATAAGGACTTTTTAATACCTCAAATATTGTACATGATGATGGGACAGATTTGGTCTTCATGGCATCGTTTTATCCTACATTTCTGGCCTATTGAATAAGCCTTTTCACAGAAAATTACCCATCGCTTTTACGAGGCCGGCAGTAAAAGACTAGCTCGGAAAAAAACGAGTAATGTTATTGGATGATCGCGACCTAGATATTTTTATGTATTATTCCGTCAACTGACTGAAAAGGAAAGAGTCGGGCGTGGAGTGGCGTGAGGTAGGGTGAGGAACCAGAGGGAAGAGCCCTGACCGGAAATGAGGTTTCAGGGCATAAACAAAGGTTTAGGGTTCCCGGATGTGGAGCCGCTTCCTCCATCTTGAATCCCGAACGTCCTTCGTTGTGGATATATAACTGCGAAGACAGGGTCCTCCATTAGCGAGGAAACACGCCTCTGTGTTTGTGCCACCTACTTTTTTTGTTTACTGCATACTATCAAGTTATTTATTAGTTGTTTTTCTAATGTTTTCTGTGCTTCTGGGCATAATTGTTCTTGAATTTGTCATATTTTTGTATTAGACGAACCGTGGCGTATAGCAAACATTTATTTTTCTGAAAACGAATAGGTATTAAATTTACTCCTATTAGTTTATAAATATAATAACAATTTTAAAATTATATTTTATGAGTTTTATTAATGTCAATAATATCATGTTTTTATGCAGTCATCTTTAACTTCAATATAACAAAATTTATTATTATCTTCTAAGCGATCGACCAGCCTTTACTTTATAATATCCTCGTGGATTAGGATTGTTGTCAATTACTCACCATTAAACAAATTTATTTAAAAATTTTGCGTTTATTGATTAATGGAAACTCAAAGTAATAAAATTTTGAGATTATTCAAATGTAAAGAAGCTTTTCTAAAAGATATATTTAAATTTTGGTTTATAAAACGTTCTATTCCCCATCCATTAAGCGTAGGGTGGATTTGGCAAGACATTATCATCTATTTCTAACCCATTCTCTTTTCGATATTCATTCCTGACATTTCCACCAACCCCGCTCACAAAAACAAGCGATACACTTTAGGCCAAGTTTTACCTTCAAAAACTTTCATGATCTCTTGTTTCATGGGTTCAATCAAAATATGGAGCTTAAAGGGGAAAAAAATAGTGACGTCGCATGGTGGTCACTATCCTCGGTAAACCTCTTGATGATGAAAGAGAAGAACAGTGACGTCACATATCAAAATAATGTGTCACTACCACAGTCAAATCCGGCGATAATGGAAGAAAAGATCGATGACGTCACTTATTAAAAATAGGTCACTTCATGATCTCATGTTTCATGGGTTCAATCAAAATATGGAGCTAAAACGGAAAAAAATGGTGACGTCGCATGGTGGTCACTATCCTCGGTAAACCTCTTGATGATGAAAGAGAAGAACAGTGACGTCACATATCAACATAATGTGACACTACCATAGTCAAATCCGGTGATAATGTACGGAATGAACGGTGACGTCACTTTTCAAAAAAGGGTCACTAAAATCGTCAAAACCCATGGTGGTAGAAAACGAGAACAGTGAGGACACATATCGAAAAAATGTGTCAACCGATCAATAAAGTATACTGATTTTGTATTCGGGTACTGATTTTTGGTAAAAAAGGTAACAACGTAAATTTCGTTGATTTTCATGTCACCACTAACATTTTTTTTGTTTTTCTACTTCTTATTCACTTTTGATTCTATGAAATGAATAGAAAGCTTTCTAATTTGGTCTCCCAGGTACTGCTTTCTCTGGTTATAGTGTGTAAACAGCATTGTAGCATAAAGTACACCAAATTTTAAAGTTTCCATATTGATATTGGTAAATCAGTAAGTAGAAAGGTGTGTATATTGTTATGTATTTTGATGATAAATTGGCTGAAATTTTTAAGTGTGTATATCTTTTTGAAGAGCCGCGAAGAAGTTACAATAAAGTGCCGAAAGTTTGGCAAGGATGAAACATTTAAAAAAAAATTCATTGACCACTTCCCTGATCATACCTAAGAAAAAGTTTTCTTCATTAATTTGGACTATAAATCAACAAAACATTTATATCTATGTACATATATTTTAAATAACCTCCCAAAAATATAACCAAACACATTTCTCTCTTCCGATAACTTCAAAATAGCTTTCAAAAATTACAAAATAATTCAAACACTTTTTTTCCAAAATTAAAAATCCCACACCAATAACAAATAAATCTGGCGTAATCAACAAGATCAACTGTTTAAGCTGTCCGGCAACTTACATCGGTCTTACATCCCAATATCTGGACAAGAGAGTAAAGCAACATATCTATGATTGCAAAAAACCTAAGCAAAATCCTCTAGCACTCGCTACCCACCATCTTGAACACCAACACAATTTCGACTTCAAAAATTCAAAAGTATTACACACAGAACAAAACCAACATACACGTAATTTCATAGAATTGGTTTATATCAACAGAGATAAACGCAGCATCAATTACAGAACAGTCGCAGCTACGCCAATATCATTAATCAGATTCAATACTGATAACATACCTATATCATCACATTACATTCCACACATCAAATATTTTTCACATAGTCTAATTTCCCAACAATTTAGCTTTCCCTTTCCTATTTGTCCCTTTCTATATAATCCTGAAACGATAATCTGGCCGAACCATTACCAACACATTTTTCCCCTTCGTCGGCTCTTTTCTCCTCAAAGAAGCCGACGCCTTATTCAAAAATGTCTTTTCTATACCGACATCCTTCCCCACCACTTCAAAATCCAACGTATATAAACAAAAAATAGCAAAATCTCACTGGCACTCTCGACACGACACGCAAGAATGGCACAATTACACAGAAGACAAACACTTTGAGTGAGTAGAAATACTTTGATTGAATATATAAAAAAAATATATGTATATATATATTTTGCATTGTATAAACTCACTTTTCCATATTCAAAATGTAATTGTTATATGGAAACAATGTTTGTTAATCCCAGTCCCTGAAGATGATCTCAGAAAAGATCGAAACGTTGGCATGATAAAGAAAATGTTTTTCTGAAACCTCCATCACACCAGACTGCATCTCACGATTTCTAAATATATAACCAAACAGTTTAAAGTATGTTAAAAAAAAGACTTTTTGTAATTACATCTACCGTGAAAATTAATAAATTGGATTGGATCCATAACCAGGAAACGAACAGTTGCTTTAATATTTGTATTTTGTATGAAATGATTTGTTACGTTATACAGGAAATGATTTTTTTAACGTAACCACCTGGTTGGGCATCCCTTTTTTACTGGAAAGCCACAATATTCATTGAGAGGTAAAATGCAATAATGTTCAAAACCAACACACGTGGAAAAACGTAAAGAGTGTTTCCCAGACTTTTCGACACGGGTGTGCCCTTTGTTGATGAACCTAATTTTAACAGTGATTGCTAAATTGCCACAAAGTCCGTTACTGTTCAGCAAAAAAAAAAACCTTTATTGGTGTCGTTTGTCTCTCCAACATCGTTTGTGGTCATTATTACAAAAAGAAAGACTATGAACTAATAAGTTTATGAAAGGAAAGTAATAATTTAGATTTCTTCTTAGAATTTCATTAAATGGCAATTGATAATGTTTTTTATGAAGGTAATAATAAGGAATTAATTTGAAGTGATTGAAGTTGTTTTTCAAAAAAAAAATATGTAACAATAAAATTATTAGAGCTTGTAAATAAATTCACAATCTTTTAGTTACCGAAGTATAAAATTTACATAGAAACATGTATGACAACCATGTGTTACAAACCTAGTTACTTAAAGGCAACAGTGTGTATCACAACCATTTTCATAATTTGCACAAACCATTTCGTGGAAACTTTTCTAATGACCTCTAAAATCCACCAGCGACTCATCCTCATGAAGACATATAAGTATCCTATCACCATTGGCCAAAATTTCCGTACACCTTCTCCAAAACCTAATTTCTATAATCAACTCATACAACACAAACCATACCCATTAATTTGGTTTTAGACCCTTCCGTTCAACTGTTCACCAGGGTTTACGAGTAGTCGACACAATATTCTCTTTCATATGAAATAAACATTATTATTTCTTCTGAAGATTTTCATGGATGCCACAGAGGATTTTGGCAGAGTTTGTTACCCATGTTTCACTTTTAAATAAAAAAAATATTTTTCCCTACACCTCAATCTGAAATCATTCATTCCGGGTTTCTTGCTTATGGTGAGATTTCGGGCGTTCCGCAAGGCACAGTCCCAGCGCCAATACTCTTCACAGTATAGATCAATGTTATACGTCCTAACACCCAAATCACGAACTTCGCCGACGACACCGCATTGCTCTTTTCACACTTCGACACTCACTGGGACAGCAGAAGCAAACTAAGAATATCGAGACCTCATATAGTCAAGTACATGGCCAACATGAACCATAAGACAGTCTAACAATCCAACCACTGCTTTTGGTTCTTCCTGGACGACTGATTTACACGACACAACACATTAAATAAAAAAAGCAAGAACTTACCCAAAGATACGGAAAAGGACCTGCAACTTGGACCTAAACCGCATTAAGTGTATAACACAAACTAACAGTGTAAATACACTAGTTATACCAAATTACAAACCTTTCAACACATCCAAAGAATTCAATCCTTCGAATCCACAGTCATCCATCCAAAACACACCATTCTAATGTAACTAACCAATCCATAAAAAAGAGCTAGACATTCCAGTCGTTAAAGATATGATTCGAAAACGAACTTTATTCATTTCTACTGTACATCAGTGTATATTTTTGTTCAGAAACAATTAAAATTTTTATTAATAGTCTATAATTTCACCGTCCAGGGTAATCGCATCATAGCAGTCCAACCGAAAGCGACGAGGTTCGTCGCTCTCTCTCATTAATTTTTAATCTTTTGTACATAGTTTCTGTAAATAGCTGTAATTTAGTTTTAAATGTATAGAAAAATTAATTTTTGTAAATATTCTCTGTGATGACAAAAGTATCTGAAAGAAATTGCTAGTCAGAACAGAAAATAGTCGAACCTTTAGTCATATGGATTTTTAGCGAGGTATTGTTTGACTTTACTATAAATTATTGTTTTCAATGTCAAATTAATTATTATGTGTTCGCAATTACTTATATTTTAATGTAAATGTCTGTTTCACCGTCAAAATGTATTATGCTGGTCACGTGCTCCATAGCCTTAAACCCAAAACTTGTACAATAATTTTTCATATTAATCGTTTTCTTCATCCTTGGGAAAATACGTGTAATTTTATTACATTAATTGTTTATTACTTTTTATTTATTTGAATTTGTAATAAAATACGCTCTGATGATGGCACAATAAAGTGCCGAAAGCTCGGTAAACCTTACCTCTACGAAGATTGGAACCCTAAATAACTTTTTTAGTTTGATATTGCATTTGTTAAAATTTTGTAGCGGTGTTATTTTTAATTTTCTATTTTTTTATTATATAAGTCTGCGATTTTGAAGTTCTTAATTTCTCTGGGTTACTTTTTATTATTTATACATTTGGTATTATGTTCTACTTCTTCTATGTTGCTAGGTAAAGTAATTTTGTGACCCATCGAACATAAAAGAGAAACCTTGTACATTCCGTAACGGTATGGAAATCCTAAGGTGCAAACCCATGTGAATTGGGTGGATGAACAGCCACTTCCCAGTTAAAGTCCCCCTATTCTTGCCGAGTGGACATTTTCTTGTTGAATAAATAGAACGTCTAACGTAACGTTCTCTCGGCTGTTATCAGGGTTGTGGTCCATCCCTGATAACAACCAAGAGAACATTATCTGCTTAAGTTCGTCTCGATAAATCTACAAAACGTCCGTAGTAACGCCTACTACAAAATTATACTTTTATTCGTCGGACCTGAAATTCGTAACAATCGTTTTTATAAACCCTATCAAAATTATGCATATATATGGTTTCCTTTTTGTAGATGGACCGGCTGATGTTTTAGAGCTACTACAAATTTGAAATTTCAATTGAGAACGAATACATTTTTATACAATGTTTTAAAGGATTTTTACAAAAACAGTTTTACTGAAAAAAAAATGGCGCGATCAGACTTTAAATTCGTCAAAGACTAGCAAATAACAAAGTTATGGCACAGAATGTGAAAATAAATATTTAAATTTCCTTTCTATTATTAATTATTTGCTGTTTTGATACTTGGTTTTATGAATCTCTTAGGATAATTTTGATTGGTCTGCTAGCCGTGGGTATGAAATTTTTAGTTAATAAACGGTTACATATTTTAAAAATGGTATTCGACATTTTTCGAACATCAAGAACAACTAACAAAAACAAAGAGTGCCTTCATTAAAACATGGAACCGTTTATTAGCAAAAAAACGTACAAACCCACTGCTAGTAGACACATCAACATCATCCCAAGAAATTCATAATTATTTTCCACGATGTGATTCTTAATTTTTTTCTTTGTTAATGATTGTTTTAATATTGTTTTCACAAATGATGGTTTTGGATTTAGACAACATGAAAAGCATTAGAACATAATTTCAACTTTTGTTTTCTTCCATAAACTATAAATTTATATGATTCAATAAGATTTAATAATTCAATCAAAATGAGCGGAAATATGGCTTTTTCTCTTCAAAATCGGATTGATTTTTGCGATGCTTCCATAGTGCTCGTCTGGCGGTCGAGTTATACGCCCAGAAATTGTTCAATCGCTGCCGGATGAACCACAAATCGCTTATTCGTGATGCATACACGTTGGGGCCCCACCAAGAAAGTAACCACATTACGTTCATAAAATACTAAACATTTTGTATGTTCTCAAAAATCCATACTCCTACCTTCGAAAGGCTGGAAGGTTTTTGGGTTTTCCAAAGAACCTTCTACAGAACATACAATTTTAAACCATATACACTCACCTTGTCTACGGGCTTCTTTTGACACTGATTTTCATAAGTGAATAATTTGTTATTCAGAGGTAGTCTGCTTAGGATGCAGGATAAAATATTTTTCCAAACATCCTGTGTACAAGTTGACCACATATGATGGTCTTAATAATAATTTTTACTAATTTTCTTAATAATAATAATTATATTGCTTATTTTTAATAGTAAACTAACTTGGATTCTCATATCAAGGTAAAACTGACGATACTATTAAGTTAGTCAATGCTCTCTCAAAATTAACAAAAGTAACCTGAGGACGAAACTCCGAATCCCTTAAATTAATGTATGATGGTGCAGTAATTCCGAAGATTACCTGTGCTTCTGCTGTGTGGGCGGATTCAGTTAGAAATAATAAGAAAATTATGTCCAAACTGCAGCGAGTTCAAAGAATCATGGCTATAAGGATAATTAAAGGATATCATACCATTTCATATGAAGCGGCTTGTGTTGCTGCAAATATAATGCCTATACGAATAAAGATAGCTCAACTAAAAAAATTACACGAAATAGTGAATAATGATAATGATGAATTTGAAGTTCAAGGCACAACGTATAATAGACCATAGCAATATAAAGAGTTGAAACACCCGGCAGATGCTAAATACTACCGAAATGGCCGATGGTGATTGTATGTCTATATATACTGATGAAAGCAAGCCAGAGAACGGTGGAGGTAGTGCTTTTGTCTGTTTCCAGAATGGTTCGACTATGCATGAAACAAAATACAGACTGCATCAGGCATCTTCAAATCATCAAGGTGAACTTTTGGACATTCTAAAGAGCCTACAATATGTTATGTATAAAAAAGGAGAAGGGAATATTGCGAAATTTATCATTTTAAGTGACAGTCAAGTGTCTTTAGAATCAATTATTAATTATGATAATCATGTGTATTTGCCTGAGCAAATATGGAAAATTATTCAATTTCTAGTGAAATAGAAAGTTAATGTACTACTAGGCTGGGTTAAGGCTCATTGCGGAGTGACAGACTGGTAAAATTATCTTCTTCTGACGAGAGTTTAAATTTGGCATATACCAAACTTCCAAACTCATCAATTATAAATAAGCTTTTCGGAGAGAGTCTAGAAGAATGGGAAAATACTTGATCAAGTACAAAAATGGAACTGAGATAAAAACGTTCTTTCCCAAAGTTGCCGATAGATTCCAGCAGCACATCCAACTATCCGCACCACTAACCCACATCTTAAGTGAACACGGCCCGAAAAACAGCTATTTTTTCCGCTTTCATCTATAGGAATCCTCATCATGCTCCTCCACTTCAAATTTTCCAGTAGAACAAAGCATAAAACATCTAATATATGAGTGCCCACTAATAGAACAACTACGTAGTGTTTGGATACGGAAGTGCCTACTGCAAAACAAGAAGTGTTCCCCTGATGAGAAGGACCTCATAAAGAAAGAATATTACAAACATTTTGACGCATTCATCAAAACAATAGATTTTTATGTGATTTAGCCAATTGTTATTTGCTTATGTAGTTTTTAAATAGATTTCTATTCATTAACACTTTATTCATCATTATTTAACAGTTTTCCAGTAATTGTCTTTTCTGTAATATTTATGTGTTTAGTGACCCTTAGTCAATGATTATTCGGAGATCGTGAGATGCGGTCTGGGGTGATATAGGTTTTAGAAAAATACTTTCTTTATCGTGCCAACGTTTCGCTCTTTATTGAGATCATCTTCAGGACCTGGATTTATTAATTTTTTATCTAAAATTTTTCAGCATTGTATAAATTCATTTTTTTTATCTAAATTTTCTAGCATGGTATAAATTCATTTTTTTAATCTAAATTTTCTAGCATTGTAATAAATTCAATTTTTTTAAATCTAAAATTTCTAGCATTGTATAAATTCATTTTTTCACATCCTACATGTATTATTTAATAGTTTTCAGTAATTGCTTTCTCGCCTTAATATGATGTATATATATAATCTTATGTTTCTTCCTTCTTGAAGGTGGGATAATAGATCATCTCAAAAAACCACAACCCGTTTTTATCCACAACGTTTCGGATTTATTTGAATCCTTCCTCAGGTGAGTTAACGCAATGGTTAAAAAAGTGGTCGTCAGTCATTAATATTTTATAACAATTTATTTTAAAAAAGAGCCAGTGTGGTACTTATTCAGACTAAAAACAGTAAAAACATTAAAATATTAATGACTGACGACCACTTTTTTAACCATTGCGTTAACTCACCTGANCCTAAGTACATGCTGAATATTCTTAAAAGAATGTCTCTATTCGCTCCCCAATTGTAATTAGCGAGGAATCTCATCAGGCCTAGTATTTTCCTTCCTGAATTAGACAATTGGGCTATTTGAGGTTTCCATCGAAGGGCTTTGTCGAAAGAAACTCCCAAATATTTGACAACGTCAACTTCCTTTATTTCAACGCCAGAAAGGAAAAACCGAGGTGCTTCTTAGATGTTTTCTCAGTCTACAAAAGTGTACAAATACCAATATTTTATATGAAGCATGTAGAATAAATATTTTTAAAAAATTGGTAGTATTTTCAAATGTGGGCACATGAAAAATCCCAAATCAAGTATCCATGTCATTACCAAGCAATTCTCATTCGATATCATGACTTTGTTCTTTTTTGAACAATTTTAAAACACATGTCGCCATAAACACCCTTTAAAGTAATAGGTAAAAAATTAGACGTTCTTATTTAAAATTTTAAAGTTCTACTGGCTTTGAAGGACCCTGACAACAAATATTAAAAAAACGGGTAAAAATTCAAAACTAGTCAAAAAAATATTAAGTAGGTTCGGAATGTTTGGTTTTTCGATAATGTTATCAGTTCAAGTGAAATTCAGACAGGCCATATAAAAAGGATATCCTGTGTACGTTAAAATCGCTGTGTAGGAATTGTAACAAGAAAAGTAAATAATACTAATGGGTTTGGGGCGTCGGTGGCTGTAACGGTTCAGGCGTTGACACGGCGCTCATCACTGTAAGCTAAAGGGCCTGGGTTCGAATCCAGCGGCCATGCAATCGAGCCCGAAATACTTGCAAATGGTTAGGGATGGTTTCTAAAAATGTAAAACTATAACAACCTGCAGCATTGAGACAATCATTCGAGAGATAACGCATGTTCATTATTTTTAATATTGATTCAAGGATGAGTTAGACGTAAGGGTATTTACTCCAATCTTACATAACTGCTGCATCCTCATTAGATTCAGTACGCTGTAAAAAAGTACAAAGTATTCTGAGGTAGTAAGTAATAGGTATTTTTGAACCATCAGTCAGAGGTCAACCGTATGGGGTTTTGCAATCTTAATATTTTACTTCGTAATTTCGATTTTTAATTTTTAACAATAGTGTAAGTACGTTAAAGTTCAGAAAATATCTTGCATGTCAATGGAACAAAAAATGCCGAAAGGTCAACAAAGTTAAAGGTTGTATTTGCAAAAACTAACTGCACTTTCACAACAGACCTAACAAATGACAGAATAAACAAAACTAATGGTGTTTTATTTAACAAAACCAATTAAATTAGATTTGTTTAAAATATTAATTTTCTGTCTTTACCTCTAGAATGTTTTTTGAAAGCACCCTGTGTGTTTAACGTGTTCCACTCTCCGATCGGAGACCAAAGAGATATGTTTTAATTAGAAAAGTCCCATTTTGTATCCTCGTTGTTTTCCTGTCATAAAATACGTTGACAAGTGTTAAACGTGCGTCGTTTAGAAAGACGGTTGACACGGAGAGTCGCCCGTTGAAGCAAAAGGCTGACAGATGACTGGAACTTTGGCCGCAAACCCATCGCCTGTGTGTTGCCCCATTTGTCCTAGAATTAACCCCACCTGTCTTACCCGGCCCATGTTTTATTCATGTTGGGCCCTGGTACGGATTTCGGCCCGGCCCCTCGGTTTGATATAACGCTCTGACCGTCGCGAAACCCTTCAATCCTTCTCTTCGGCTGATAACATTGTTGTTACAAGACTTATTGCTATCAATCTCTCTTTCCTCCCTATCTCTCCTACGGCTCGGGGGTTTAAGTGTTTCCTCACTCCGGGCCACATACTCCCAGCATAAATTAGATAACGCCGCATTGATGTATTGGAAACGGAAAGACGGTGTTTTTTTTTCGATCTAAGAATTTTCGGTGTTGGAAACTTTCCTTTACTCACTAAAGATCTAAAGCGTTTGATATGATCTTAAAAAATTATCACGAAAATATTTAATTGATCGCTTATAACACAGAGGTTATACAGAAATACGGCAGAAAAGGATCTTATTTATTCATCATAATACAAAAAAAGCACAACAAAATTATATATATATAATTGTATTATATAGTCACATATATGATATAACTATAATATATATA